>NC_081826.1:199588416-199905500 GCF_030867095.1 Alligator mississippiensis | reverse complement strand
GGCTCACAAAAGAGGGGCCTTCAGTTAAGACATAGCTACACAAGACAGAAGAAATATGAAACACGGAAAAGAATTACAATATGAACTCAACCATCCCCAGACTAATTCAAGGAAAGATGTACATTAGCGGGCTAACTACTTGCAAAAGATTAAAAAAAAAAAAAAAAAAGAATGGTAACGAGCATACAGTCTTGACCTCAAAAGGAAATGCTAACAGAATAATTCTGGTGCTCCAGCAAGATCAGCCACTCCACATATCTGAAGTGCCAAGTCATATAGAATGATTCCACACTAATTTCTGCAAGTCTGTCTACACATGTATTCAAACACATGCTGCATTTTTGGGCGCCGCACTTCAACAAGGACATGGAAAAGCTTGAGAGAGTCCAGAGAAGAGCCACCCTTATAACCAGAGACTTGCAAGGCAAGCCATATGAGGAAAGGCTGAGGGACTTGGGTCTCTTCAGCCTAACACAGAGAAGGCTGAGATGGGACTTGGTAGCAGCTTACCGCTATATCAGGGGAATACATCAAGAGCTCGGTGAACAACTGTTCACCAGGGCACCCTTGGGAAAAACCAGGAGTAATGGCCACAAACTCCTGGAAGACCATTACAGGTTTAACACTAGGAAAAACTTCTTCACAGTCAGGGTGTCCAGACTGTGGAATAAACTCCCTCCAGAGGTAGTGCAGTCATCTACCCTGGAAATCTTCAAGAGGAGCCTGGACAGCCACCTCACTGGAGTCACCTGACCCCAGTTGTCTTTCCTGCCTGCTGCAGGGGGGCTGGACTCGATAATCTTGCGAGGTCCCTTCCAGCCCCTTACCATCTATGAAACTCAGGGGTTGTATCACTTTAAACTGATCACACAAAAATGAACTACCCCACTTATACAGCATCTAAATTTCTCAGAGCAGGGCCTATCTTTTTGTTTTGTGTTTGTATAGTGTCCATAATAAAGGGTCTATGATTGGGGCCCCTAGCTACTCCCACAATACAAACAAAAACAATAATAATTTCTTATAATGCCCTGTATATTCTGTGCACCTGTTTATGGTCTTTGTATCTTCCTGTGAATTGCTACTTTAAACACAAACGGTCATTTAACATAAACACAATCGATATATAGTCAATTGCAGGAAGACCAAGCTGCATCCAAAGCACTGCATATGGGTGGTTGAATGAGGCTGAAAGCAGTTTGCATTGACACTGGCCATGTTCTACTAAATCTCTGAATAAATTAAGAACTTCATTCTCCAGTTCTGTCAAAACATTTTATGAACACTATCCACCTTAGCTATTAAAAAGGGGCAAAAGACCATAGAAGAATTGGAAAGAGGTAATGAAGGGTAAAGAAGAAGAGAATCCAAGAGACAAAGAGTCAAGAAAAGGATGGAGGGAGGAGAGAAAATAAGCATGTATAGGAAAGGCTAAAATATAGAGCTGAGTGTATGGAGAAGGAAAATGAAGAAATGAGGAGGGTGGAAAGAAAAAGAAAGATGAATTTGGTATATCAGGGCTTATGTATTAAATGTTATAGCTTTATAAATTCTTGAAAGTACAAAAAGCTCTCTCTGTGTATATAGCACTTTAAAAGTCACAAAAGGAAATAAGAAATTAATTCAATGCACTTGCTTTCTGGTTTGATTTTTTTTCTTTTTAAGAGCAGATAAATGCTGCTAACAGAGCTCTTTGCAATGTTTCAAAATGAATAAATAAAACCATCCCTGCCAACGTTTTTTTTATTATGATGTCTGTCTCTGACTTTTTAAATGCTTTCTTTAAAAATGTTTTCACGCTTCTTTTTCCCTGAACATTTTACAGTTTTGCCTTCTTAAATTTCACTGGAAACCTGCAAATCAAGTTGAATCTTGCTGATTTGATAGCTGCTTTTACGTGGCCCAGCGGAAGGCAATGTGTTAGCATCACTCTTGCTGGGACAAGAGTTTATTAGCAAACCCTCCCCTGCTTTAACTGGCAAAGAGACGTGATTAGAAGGAATGCCAAGGAAGCTGTCTGCAGGTGACTGTAGCGAGATGTGAGGTGCCACCTTGCCTTCTTCAGCCATGACCTTCCCTCATATGACAACAGAAAACAAAACCACATCTTTGACACAATGTAATTAGGACCCACGCATTTCACCAGATCAGGGAGGGAGACAAAAGAACAATACTTGTTTTGCAGCCCCAGTAATTAGTCCTGGAGGATTTCTGCAACTGTTCCTGTTGGCAAGGAGTGTTCAGGAATAGAGCCTCCACTCTTGCTGTACATGCCGACTGTGGAGTCTGATTCCTGCTTGAAATTCAAATGAGCGCCGCTCTGACCTTTACTGTCACATTTTTTATTTCATAGACAGTTTACAAGGCCTCTCCACCATGCAGGTCATGTTTTAGTTTAAACAGAAATACTCTCGTAGGTGTTAGATGCTAGTTAATGATTACACTGAAATCATTCTAATTAGGCTCTGTTGTTACATGCTGCCCTTTGGGGGCTGCTGCTGTTGTCACATAAAGTATTTTGTAGAAAAATAATTGGTCTGAGATTTTCTTTTCCCTATTTTTTTCTTTTTTTTTTCTTTGCTTTTTCCCCCATTATTGATCTTTTTGGCACTTGATCATCAGGAATAGCGTGTACAACTTTTAGTGATAGCTTCTCCTAGCTGCCCCACAATTTCAAGGCACAGAGATGAGGTGAGAGGCTTTAAGGACAGTGAGATGTATGTGAAATTTATTAACTGTAGTTTGGGGAGGGAGAATTTCATTATGTCCTTTAACTAACACTGTCCCTCCATCCCTTTAAAGCAATTGGCTCCCTGCACACACACAGGGCATTTTTACACGTTTTGGGATGTGGCGCCAGGCGCTTTAATTAGCAAGTTGCGCTAATTAAAAGCACCCACACATCACGTGTATCAGCATTGCCACACATCCTCGCACTAAAAAAATGGTGGCGGGGCACTTTGAACTAAAACTCATCAGACATGTTTTATTTCAAGGCGCACCACTGCCATTTTCTCAGTGCAGAGACACACGGCAACACCGATATACGAGCTTGCTCCAACGTGCTGAATCTCTAGCGTGTCGGAGCAGGCTTCCTGCACATGTGCAAGACAGACTAGCAGGCCAAGGAGAAGCCAGTCTCTCATCCACAGGGGGGAGAACTGAAAGAAAAGAAAGCCAAAGTGAATCTCTAGTCTACTGAAGACTTGAATGATGAAGGTCCTTAACTAGTGGGAATAGCTGAGGTAAACAGATTAGAGGAAATATATTGGTTTGGTAAAATAGTTTCAACCTCTTATATCTGGTAGAGAGGCCTACCCCCACTGCTTAAATTCTAGGAGTGGATTGCAGTTTCTCTTTGCCTCGCAAACTGTTCCTCTGTTGAAATATGATCAGCAAAAGTAATGGTTGGTCTCTTTAGAATATGCGCCTTAAATTTTCAAATCAACTAGTGATTTTGGTGGCCTCAAGTTTTGGGTGCCTAACATAAAACACTTCAAAGGGGCCTGATTTTCAACAGGACTAAGCACCTCTAAGGCATTATGGGTGCCTATACACATGCATGATTAGAATGCGTCGGAGCAGACCTGATTAATGGAGCAATGTCGTCAAGTGACCTTTAGTTAAAGTGCCCCTGCCACCATTTTGAATCGTGGGATGCTGAATACACGTAACACTATGGTGTTTTAATTAGAGTGGCTCTAGAGAGTTGCTGTAATTAAAACGCCCCTCCTGCCCCACCCCCTTCCATCCCCCAACCCCCTACTCCTTCCAGAGTACATGTATAGACACCCTGTAATTTTAGCACCAAAATCAGCCATTTTGGAAAATTTAGGTAACCTATTTTGAGCAGTTAAACCCTAATCTATGTTTCATATTGTATATGTTCTATAAAATACACACTACTATGTTGTACTATCTAGGTGAGATTATAGCACAGGGGGTTCACAGGTTTCAGTGAATATGAAAGGCAATGTTGATAGATAGTAAGAGCAGCTACAGTAAGCACCCTCCTAATCCATAATGTAGTATGTCATATATCCTCACAGCAATCAGTTCTGATATGAGAGGTCAGTGGGATGCCAAAGGAAACAGGAATACAGTGTGCAGGTATGCATGCTAAATTAATATTCAGCATACATACATGCACATAAAGTACAAATAGAAAAGAATATGGGGAAAAAAGTTTTGCATTCCATTATCAAAAGTAACCTATACCTTCTTGAACCCATTTTATTTCCACTTAGATAGATGAAAAAATAAATATTTAATATAATTTGATCATAGTAGCTGTCTTTGTGCACTGGCATTACTCTGATTTACATTACCTATGGGGTTGTCCTGTTGAGTGGTATTTGTTCCTGACAGCTATTGAACTTTGTTTTCACAAGAGTATTTACCTTTATAAAATATTCCCTGCTATTGGGTGCTATTATCCCTAAGAAAGAGATTACCTGTTGTAAAACTAATCCATCACAGGTACAGTTTTCCACCAGTTGCTACTCAAAACTGAACTCCATACATTTGAAATCTAAAATGTACAAAAGTTGTCATGAGTACCTATGTGTTACTACAAAATAAGCCCATCTTGCAAGTGTATGGTGATCCCCAGGAAGTAATGATGCTACAGTGCAATTATTACTACATTCATTCCTATAAACAAAGAAACAAGTATCATAATGGTGCCTGTTTCAAGTTTTAGTTACTCACTTTTTCAGCACAGTTTCCTGAAGGACAAATAATTTGGTTTTTTTGGAAATGATGATTAGTCAAAGCCCCCATTGTGTTAGGTATTGCACAAGCTAAAATAATGAGTCCCTGCTCTCAAAGAGGTTATTTTCCTCACCAGAAAGCACACAACACATCTTTCAGATTCTTACAGAAAGGCAGGCAAAATGAAAGGTTCAACTTGCTCTCTTTTCTATCTGACTGGACTGGGTGTGTTGGAATACAAGTCAAAGGGAACCTTTCGTATTCATATCTCCCCCACCTAAAAATCCTTCTCTGAGACACCAACACTGACTGCACAACAAGGCAGGGACTTTAAAAGTTCAAGGATATGTTATGAAAAATGTCCTCTTGCAAATATAGTGTTATTCACTAACTCTTTATAACTTCCACTATTTTTCACTCATCAGACCATCAATCTATTCCATTTATAACACTCAGAGACTACATCTATACACAAGACAGTGGCTGAACCGTCATTTAGTACTTGCACAAAAATACTAAAGCTGCAGCGGTGCTGAACAGCTTTTAGATGATGCTGACTGTGCCATAGCTTGTTACTACTGCACAGTAGCATTGCATCACACTTCATGCCACACAACGCTATCAAGCAGTAGTAGCAAGCTACTGTGCAGTCAGCATCTCATGCAGACACAGCCGGAAGATATGAAATACCCCTTAAAAACCTTTATATGCAGGCCAAATATATATATATATATATATATATGAGGGAAATTTTATTTTTCCAAAGGGCTAATTTTATCAGGTAGATCAGCTGATGCTCTACTTATACAGTGTATTCAGAAACATTAATAGAAAAGATTTATATCAACAGTGGCATTAAGTACTCAGGGACTTGGTAGGGAGACTTAAACTCAGGCTTCTGCCTATTTACAATGGTTTTCTTTCTCTCCCTTTCTTTTTGCCCATTTTTTTTCTTGGATGAGCGAAACTTGGCTACTGCAGGCTGCCAAAAAGCACTCTATCTTCCACATCATTGACTGAATTTATCACAAACCCATCAGGTCAAATTCTGCACTACTATAAAAGTGTAAATCCAGAATAACTCAATGAAAACAGTGGAGTTATTCACAGTTTACATCTCACTAGCTGAGAGGAGTACTGGCCCATTATCTACAACTATCATCTTGGCTACCACTACTACATCCCTACAGCTGAGGCAGTACATCACTAACACATTTACCGCTGCTTAAACGAAGCATCAATAATTAAATTCCCATTTATGAAAACAGGAAATTATTCATACCATCAGCACTCACCATCAATAACAGAAGTAAACCTAACTATCTCATTATCCAATTGCAATGTGTGCAAACAAAACTGCCCATTGTTGACAATAAATGTTTGATAAGTGAGGAAACAGGAAGGATAAACCAAGGATGTATAGAGACGCTGCTTTACAATTGCCACAAGAATTGACCCAGATGGCTATGGTTTACTGTGCTCATACCTCAACTTTTTTTTTTTCATTTTAACAGAAAACTGATCCCAGCTGGGTTGGATGTATGTATGTAAACCATCTGTTCTCACTGTCTCTCTCTATGGTATTAAGTCAAGTTAAAACCCAAATTCCTATCAAATTCTATAAATCCCATGGTCATCCTAAATTAGCTATCAAGTAATAACTGTGGGGGAATCAATAAGCAATTTAAAATATCTACCAGTTAAGGATGAGGAGCATGTTCTGATCTTACCTATGTAGAGAATGGACAGTAGCTGATTTCATTATATACTCAGTTCATAAGTGAAGTTTTAATGTGTACCAATAAAATTTCTCCTATTCATTCTAATAGAATAAGGTTAAGTATAGCATATTTCATAGTCCAAGTATAACATATCAAGTTTCAAAGCAACTAGTAGCAAGCTGTGTTGCAAATCACAACAGCTGCTGTTGAGACTGGACATATCCCATGTTTTGATGCTTCCTCTGGTTTCCTTTAGAGGCCAAAAAGAAATCTTTTCCCCATAAATGCACTGTCTTCTAAAGCATTAAAATTGGTTACAGCAAGAGATGAGAGTTCATCTGGCATGCACTGGTTCTGTTAAAGGTATTTAGAAACCTCTCTGAAGCCTATTTGCTTGGTCTGACTGATTCATACAGAATCAATTGCTAGATTTGGGGTCAGAAAGGAATATTTTTCCCAGGTCAGATTGACAAAAACTACTTGGGTATTTTCAGCCTCCTCTTCTGACCTGGCCATAGTCATCTTCCTATGACCCCTGGCGCAAATTTTAATGTTATTTCCTGCCACTACTGTGGCAAAACATTAACCTGCCATTAGGGCCGAGTGAAATTTCAGCGGCCATTTCATTTAGTTTTGGATTCAAACGTTTTGGTGGCTGAAATGCTGAATCTGAAATGAAATGCAAGACTCCGAAACAGCTCTGAAATTAAACAGATCCATCCAAAACATTTTGGAAATATTTCAGATGTTTTGGACTGTTTCGGAGGCAGGCTTGCAGGCAAAGAGAAATTAAGAGGGAGGAGAAGGAGGAGGGGAAGGACTGCTCTGATATTGACATCTGTAGCTGGCCAATAACAATGATCTGTCCCAGAGGTCCCTTCCAATCCCAGTGCTCTGGGGGAGGGACAGAGAAGCACCATAAAGGCTGTTTGTGAATTGCTCTCTGCCATTTTGCATTTGCACCTGTGTCTGCATAGCAGCACGAACAGCAGCAGAGAGCAGCACCTGTAAGCCTGCAGCTTGGTAGTGCCTTCTACCTGGCTACCAAGTTGTAGCCAATCCTTTCCTATTTACCCTTGCCTACCCTCCCTATTGTTATCCCTTGCAAGTCTTTCTTCCCCAAAAATCCTGTTATTTGTTCTTCTTATTTCTTCATACCTCCCCCCCACCCCAACAAAAAGGAAGCAGTGCTTTGCCTGGCAGTGTCTCATCACTGTGCACATACATTACACGCACACACACACACAATTTTTTTTTCCAGCACATGAGATATGAAGTGTGCTGGAAAGATAGGTGCCAAGCCTTCTGGCAGGGGAGCCAGAGGGGGCAGAGGGAGAGCTGTAAGTTCCTTCTCCCCCAAGCTTAGATGCACCCTCTTTCCTAGCACTAGCAGGCATGAAGCTTCTGGTGCTAGTGGCAACAAGGAGGTGGGACCAGTGCCTGCATCTGCACCCTCTCCAATAACATCAGGCATAATAATAACCCTCAGCACCACTAGCATGACAAATAGCATCAGCATAACAGTCTCTTCCACCCTAATTTCAGTTCCCAGCCTGAGGAGGAGCTGGATCTGGAAAAAGGGGACCTGAGGGCCCTAGTAAAAGAAATTCTGGGGACCAAGGAGGAATCTGAGTTTGTGCTCCACTCTTCTCCAAGTTCTCCTAGAGCCAGGTCTCCTTCCCTGGAAGGCAGTTCAGAGGAGGTTGAAATTGAGGTTGTGGAGGCAAGGAACTCAGCTGAGTCAGCTCCTCCTGTTGTGTCTCTGCTCGCTGAGAAGGGTGATCGAGCAGGATCCTTACCCGCACCCCAGAAGTGAGGGGGTAGTGTGGTGTGGGATCATTTTGAGGTGAGAGATGATCCCACATATGCTATCTGCCTGCACTGCCAATGTAAGACTAGCTGAGGCAAGGAGGTGAAACACTTCAGCACATGGGGATACTGATGCATCTCAGGAGGCACCACCACCTTACCCTTGCTCCTCCTCAGCCTGGCACCAGTGGGAGCATCCCCAAAAATAAGTTCCCCTCTCTCTCCAAAGCCCCTATCCCCCAGAAGCAGAGGCAGGCTACCCTGGAACAGCAGGGCAAAGGTAGACAGAAAGGGAGATATGTTGCAAAGTTGAACAAGATCACCCAGAGCCAGGCCTAAGAACTTCACTTCACCAACCTCCTAGATACAGAAACTCATGGACTCAATATAGACATTGGATTTATGATGCCGTACTGTAGCAAAACCCCAGTTTTTTCTCTTTTTTTTCTTTTAAAATGCATTCTCTCCCCTTCCCCAACCATTTCTGACTTTTTCTTTCCCTCTCTATTCCCTATAGATAAGTATAAGTGAGCTAAGACATAGGATAAGCTTCAGCATTTTATTTTGGTAGGAAGTTGTATTTGTTTTGTTTTTTCTCCTCCTTTATATTGTATAATTATTATGTTTATATTGATTTTTACTGTTCTATATTACTGTTTTACTGGTATTATATGATTTAGGCCTACATATGTAAGTTAACATAAGTCATGTCAAGTTTCTATTTTGTTTGTCAAGTCTCCATCCTGTCCCCAGGCCCGGTTGTGTAACCCATGACTCACACCTACTCCTCCTATGTAACTTGGTTCCTGAATGAATGGGGATGAATGAGGGTGCTTGAGAGACAATGGCAGTAGGTCTAAAAATAGCTCCCTCTGAATGACCAAACCATCAACACCAATACCTGGACCAATGACCCAGCCCTTGGAACCACCCTCAGCATTCAAGACACAAAAGATGAGGCAACCCACCATTGTGCCAAGGCTGCACATGCTCAGTAAGAATACCTGGAGCCCTCTGGAACAGGACTGACCTTGCCTGGACAGGCCCTCCCCATAGGAGATCAGAGATGGTCTGCCCCATAAAAGGGACAGTGAAGACTGACTCCTTGGGATGCCCTCTCCATCTGGACCAGCACCATGCCACACCACCTAGCCACCCAGAAGCGCTGCCAGTGACCCCCCCTCTGGACAACACCACTGGACAAAGACCCCTTTCCAGCCTGAATAGGTAGCTATCACCCCCACCCCCTCTTCAACCAAGGACTTGGACTCCGTTTCTCTTCCCTACCTGGACTCCAACCCTTCCACTGAGTCTCTTTCTCCTGCTGCCATTGTAAGTGCTTGTGCATGTGTATGTGTGTGTACATGTGTGTGTGAACCAATAACTTCATGGAGCTGCATAGTGTGTTGTCTGTTTAATAAAACTGTTATTTGGACCCCTTAGTTGGGTTTTGCTTTACTATGGGGTTCGGCCCTGCTCCAATCTCTGCTCCTTGCCCCTCTAACTTCTGTCTCACTTCTTCCTCTCCTGCTTCTGGCTCATTACCACCTCCAACACTTGTCCTGAGCTTCTCTCTGCCTCCAAACCCCCTGCTTCTTTGCCACTGTCTTATCCCCACTGCCTTTTCCCCTGAGCAACCAGGTTTCTGCCTCAGTTTCTTTCCTGGCTGTCTCCTCCTTGCCACCACTTATCTCCACCCTCCCCCCACAATATCTCAGCTGTCTCCCACAGTTTCCAGCCCCAATATACCTTAAGTAACCAGTTTCTCTGTAGTCCACCGTTTCTAATCTCAGTTCTGGCAACTTTCACTCCCTACACTTTAACTCTCTCTCTCTCACCTTAACCTTCCCCCCAAGCATCCCAGGTACCCCCAAGCATATACATACATACTGTGCCATCCAAGTTAGGAACTTACCTATGTGTAGGTGGGTTGTATGTGTGTGAACTAGTGAGTTTGTGTGTGTATATGTCATTGTGTGTATGTTATATGAATTAGTGATCTGTGTATGTGTACTAAGTGTGCAGGTATGGTCAACTGATTTTTGTCTAACTTTTGGGGTGCATAATGTATGTGCTTGAATTGGTGATAGGTATGCATGTGCCTAGGCTAGTTTGGATGTACATGTGCCTGAGTAGTGTGTGTGTGTGTGTGTGTGTGTGTGTGTGTGTGTGTGTGTGTGTGCATCCAATTGATTTGTGTGTTTGTATATGTGCAATTGTGTCAAACCCTCCTGTCTAACAGCGTAATATTGACATCCTGAGAGTTGGCCTGACCCCACAGGGCAACACTACAACCTGCCTGACATCTGACTCCCCAGGTAGTAGGTACCTCTCCACTTTTACCTGCTACATCCCCCTTCCACCCACCCCCCCCCCGCCCCAGCCTGTCTCTCACCCCCTGACTGGCTGCATTCCATTTTCACTGACTGGCTTTTTTGCCTGCATTGCATGCCAGCCTCTGGCTTCTTTACTATTCCTTCCATCCAGGATGAGCACACACAGCAACTGCAGATGCTTCCTCAACCTGACGAAAGGCTTTTAAACCTGAAAGCTTGCAAAGAAGAATTTCTCCAACTATTCATTTGGTCTAATAAAAGGTATCAGATTGACCATAAGAACCTTGTCTGGGCTACATCCTTAGATCAACACGGCTACAACCTACATCCCTTAACACACACAAATGACATGAGTTTTGCTCATTCACAGAAACCCCTGCACTGCTCTGCCTGAAACCTGGCAGGCCTCCCTCATGCCAACACAAGGGGCTATGTATGTGACAGGACAGGTGCTAATGAGGACGGCCATTTAATGCCCCACTCTCACAGCTGGAGGCAGCAGTTTAGTTGCTCACTAGCCAGCAGGGGAAGAACATCTCCCTGCTGAGCTCCTGTGCCAGGAAGAACTTGAAAGTATAAGGGCTGGGGCTATATGGGGAGGAGGTGGCCCCGCATCATCCTGGGCATGACCTAAAACTGTACTCTGCCAGGGTAGGGAGGCCTGGGTGGGACTGCCAGTGTTACAGCAGCCCCAGGAAGTGCCAAGACAGTGAACCTATCTGGTGAAAGGTGGGTAGAAGCAGGAGGCACCTGATAACCTCCAGCTACTGCACAGTCCTGGCTGGGAAAAGCCCAGACCTGTAAGATCTTTGAGAGGCCTGAGGCTTACTGGTTGCAGTGGAGTTTTGAGGGTGAGGACAGGGGCTACCATCCCTGCAATTTTCATCCTGCTGTGCCTTAACACACACACAAAATCACACATGAAACAAGTTTTGCTTTGAACAGTTTGAGGTGCAGTTTCCCAGAAACCCTTATCTCCTTGAAACCTTGCTGGCTTCATGGCCTCAGAAGCAGCTAGAATTCCTGCAATTTTCATCCCACTTTGCCTACACACACACAACTGACATGAGTTTTGCTTTGAACAGTTTAAGGTGCAGGTTCCCAGAAGTCCCTGCACCTATCTCCTTGAACCTTGGTGGCCTTTATGGCCTCAGGGGGGGCTAGCATTCCTGCAAGTTTCATTTGAATCAGGCTTGAAATGACAAAGTTATAGGCAGTTTTGTGATTCACCATTATAGACTATGACTGAAACAGCATTGACATTCTGAAACAGTTTCAAAACAGTTTTGGCCACAACAAAATGGGCCAGCGATCCAAAACAACAAAATGAATCACTGTCCCTCTGAAATGCCAAATCCAAAACTAAAACAAAACACAACTCTCTCCTCTGCTCTTTAATTGTGGCATGTGACAGGATTTTTCAGGCAAGGTTCTTTGTGTGAATCTGATATCTTTTATTAGACTAAGAAAAAAATTTCTTAGCAAGCTTTTGGGTTTAAAAACCCTCCATCAGGCTGAGGAAGCATCTGCTGTTGGTGCGTGCTCTTGGCTTTGTGGATGCGGGGTGCGAGAGGGACTGGAGTAGACATTCTTATGTACCCTGTTGAAGAAATGGTTGCCTGTAGGGGCCTGAACTCCTTCTAGAGTTGCTTTCCTATATCCAGGACTTAAGAACAGTCCTTTGCCTTGTTTGAAATATGGTATAAATTCTATAACTTCCACATGGCTATTAGTCAAAGAACTTAAATGTACATCTATCCTGAGGCAACAACTCTAATGACACATGATATCTTTGTTACTCAGCTAGAATCATCTGGGTTCCACAACTGATTATACTGCAGTATAAACGATGACTTATGACAAAGTATCCACCATAGTAGACTGCAAACTGAGTATGGTCCATATGTCATATTGTTGTGGCAAAAGGGAACACCTGATTAGTTATAAAACAGAAGTATCTTATGTAAGAAATACAAAGTAAACCTTCTAGTCAGTTTGATATTGGTAAGACATTAGATGGAATACTAATGGGCCTAACTCTTCCTTAGTAATGGCAATACCTGCTGGGGTCAAGCAGTTACTCATATTCTGTGTCTGGTGAATTAGGCTATAACAGGCTGGTGAATTAGGCTATATCTGAATCAGACCCCATGCACCCAAATTGGGGCCCTATTTATCCACATCACCTTGGCCCCAAGATGCCTAGATCAGGCCCTGTACTGCCTTGGCCTAGCCCTGAGCACCTGGATCAGGCCCCATACTGTACTATGGCATGGCCATGAGGGTAAAATGTTGGTGGCTGGATCATTCCTGATCTGTGGTATACTTCTTGATGATGTGTAAGCAACTGGCAGTTCCCATGAAATGGGTACCCAGAGATCTCAAAACCATTCAGATCTCAAGCCTGGATGCATGCAGAAGCCACGTGTCTTCTCAGAAACCAAGAGGAGAATTCAGCATATTTGCTACAACCAGGTGTCAGCGGTGCTTAACGAAAGGATGAAATGAAACAGAATCTGTCCTCAGGAACCAATGCCACTGATGGAATAGTTAAACATTGGTACAAACTTTCCCAAATTTAATTTCACATACATGCAATGCCTAGTTGCCACAGGGATAGGACAATGGGGACACTAGGATGCCACAGACAGCACATAACATGTAAAAAGGGGGCATAACATGTAAGAAGGGGGAGAAAGATGCTTCTGCTATATAAAACTATTTGAGAACCCCTGTATTAACAAAGCTTAGTTAAGTACAGTATGTACTGGCCACCAAGCACATGCTCTGGACTGTGTTATTGTGCTGATAAAATTGTTTACTGAAAGGGCAAACCAAACATTTTTAAACATAATTCATTTATGAAATATTCATCTGTCCAAAAAAATTCCATTATAAAATAGCAAATAAAAACAAATATTTGAATGCAAATAAAGTAGCAAATGATAAAGAGAGATGTATGTGCAGGACAAGTCTCTGGCTGCCTCTCCATATCTGCAGTAAGGTTGGTGGGAGGGCACATAAAATGATTACCTGCCATACATATAACTTTACAGACATCTGTACAAAGAGGAGGCCAAAGTCATAATGTTTTTTTTTTCCCTTGAGGACCATAGTACAATATACCCATAAGGGAGTATGTCCAGGAAAGAACATTTGTAGTCATTATTCCACCCATGACTATGAACTGATATTCTAGATTACTGGTTTTCAACCTATGGTCCACAGACTATTCCTAAGTCACAAAAGAGGACTATGATCAATCAAAAGTATGCAAATACCCATCCTTACAATTCAAAGGGGTCCACACGTCCATTCAAAATTTCCAAAGGGGGCCACACCTCCATTCAAAATTTTTCAGGAGTTTCCAAATTAAAAAAGTCAAACTTTGCAAATTGAATACCACTGGTCTAAATCCAGCACTCAGTGGGGAGTATGTTAAAAAGGAGTTATAGGAGCCACTCCTGGATAGATTTCTTCCAGCACTACAGTGGAGACTTTCAGTAGGTCTCAATACACTGTGGAGAGAATACTTCCGTTCACTGCTACTAGTGTGTGTACCTCTGAGCCCGATCTTTATGCCAGATTTTTATAGAAAAAAAAATGTAAAAAACACAAGCACAAAGCCTTCCAATATGAACATAAGATGAGAATTGTAATAAAAAAACAACCTAACTTGCAAACTTTTCAATGACAAGAAGCTAAGGCATATTTCTACCTAAGACAGAAAATAGGCCAACTTCATAGATTTCATAGACATTAGGGCTGGAAGGGACCTCAGAAGATCATCGAGTCCAGCCCCCCACCCAAAGGGCAGGAAGTCAGCTGTGGTCATAGGATCCCAGCAAGATAAGCATCCAGTTTCATCTTGAAGGTGTTCAATGAAGGCGCTTGAACAACCTCCGGTGGCAGACTGTTCCAGACCTTGGGGGCTCAGACAGTAAAGAAATTCTTATGTCCAGCCTGAAACGATCTTGTAGTAGTTTGTGACCATTCGACCTCGTCATCCCTTGGGGCACTCTGGTGAACAAACGTTCCCCCAGATACTGGTGGTCACCCCTGATAAACTTGTAGGTGGCCATCAGATCACCCCTGAGTCTGCGCTTTTCCAGGCTAAAGAGCCCCAGGGCTCTCAGCCTGTCATCGTAGGGTCTGCTTCCCTGACCTCTGATCATGCGTGTGGCTCTTCTCTGGACTCTCTCAAGCTTCTCCACATCCTTTTTGAATTGTGGAGCCCAAAACTGGATGCAGTACTCCAGCTGCGGCCTCACTAAGGCCGAGTACAGGAGGAGAATGACGTCCCGGGATTTGCTTGAGAAGCATCTATGGATGCAAGCCAGCGTTTTGGTCACTTTACTAGCTGCAGCATCACATTGCAGGCTCATGTTCATTTTGTGGTCAATGATGACCCCCAAGTCTCTTTCTTCCATAGTGCTAGCCAACATAGCACTGCCGAGCCTATAAGGATGCTGCGGGTTTTTTTTCCCCAAGGTGGAGAACCTTGCATTTATCGGCGTTGAACACCATCAGATTCTCATCCGCCCACTTGCTGAGCCTGTCCAGGTCAGCCTGGATCACCCGCCTGTCTTCTGGTGTGGATGCTTTGTCCCAAAGTTTGGTGTCATATGCGAACTTGGCCAGTTCTCTTCTGACTCCAGTGTCCACATCATTAATGAAGATGTTGAACAGTATGGGTCCAAGGACAGAGCCCTGGGGGACCCCACTGGTCACAGGACACCACGATGAGTGACTTCCATCAATTACTACCCTCTGGGTCCGACCCCGGAGCCAATTTTCCAGCCAGTGGATTGTGGAGGACCCAAGGCGACAATTGGCCAGTTTCTCCAAGAGACGATCATGGGACACCAGATCGAAGGCTTTTTTGAAGTCAAGATATATGACATCAATCTCATCTCCCTTGTCCAGGTGATAGGTCACCTGGTCGTAGAAGGAACACTGACTAAGGATGAATATAAAGGAATAGCACAAGCAAACAGAGACAAAAATCAATAAGGCCGGGGCACAAAATGAGATACAAGGATACAAACCATAGTAAGAAAACATTATTTACTTCAGTTTGCTGAGCCTTTCAGCCCCACAGAACCACAGGCTGGTCTGCAGGCTGGATCTCTCATGGGATCAGCATGCAGGGCTGAGACTCATACACCTGAATCAGACCCCATGCACCCGAATTGGGGCCCCATTCATCCACATCACCTTGGCCCAGCCCTATATGCCTAGATCGGGCCCTATACTGCCTTGGCCTAGCCCTGAGCACCTGGATCAGGCCCCATATTGCCTTGACTGAGTCTTGTGTGCCTGGATTGGGCCCTGTACTGTTTTGACCTGGCCCTGCACACCTGGATCAGTCTGTATACCACCCGAGCCTGGCTCTGCACACCTGAATCAAGCTGTATACCACACTAGCCTGGCCCTGCACTGTTTCAATCCTCTATGCCTAATCAGCAATTGATGCTGAAACCACTCCCCCACCACCAAATTTTCAGACCTGTGGGAGCCCAGTGGGTTGAATGGCATGGCTTTAGTGCATTAGCAGTAAAAAGTCATCCCAAGGAAAGAGATGGTTCACTATTCAATGGAGAGAAGAAGCTAATAAGAGATACTACTAAGCCATCCAAAGTGATTAATACTGCTTTTTGCTTGTCATCATTAAAAAGGTTAATTGTGATCAGACCATTAACCCAATTAGCATCAAAGGGATAACTGCCATTAGCAATTATTTTTAAGAACACATGAAGAATCAGTGAGGTTACTCTCAGAAAAGTGGAAAGGGCAATCTTAGCACCTATACCCCTATCTTTAAAAAAGGGGAAATAGTAGCCCAGAGTATTTATAGACCAGTCAACCTGACTCCAATTCCAGGAAAGATACTAAAACAAATAATCAAACTATCAGCTTGTAAGTA
Source organism: Alligator mississippiensis (assembly GCF_030867095.1). NCBI lineage: Eukaryota > Metazoa > Chordata > Crocodylia > Alligatoridae > Alligator > Alligator mississippiensis. Next base: position 199,888,995 of record NC_081826.1, on the reverse strand, counting down.
CCTAGAAGATAACAAGGCGATAAATAACAGCTGACATAGATTTGTCAAGAACAAATCATGTCAAACCAACCTAATTTCCTTCTGACATGGTAACAGGTCTTGTAGGTAGGGGAGAAGCAATAGATGTGATAAATCTTGACTTTAGTAAGGCTTTTGACACTGTCTCACATGACATTCTCATAAGCCACCTAGGGAAATATGGTCCAAAAGAAACTATTGTAAGACAGGTACACAGTTGGTTGGAAAACCATAGTCAAAGAGAAAATCATCAGTGCCTCACTGTCAAACTAGAAAGCTATATCAAGTGGGGCTCCTCAGGGGTCTGCTCTGTGTTCAGGAATATCTACTATTTTCATTACTAACTTGGATGATGGAAGATGGAGTACATTTTTTATTTTTTATTTTCAATTATTTAAATTTAAATTATGTAGATGATACCAAACTAAGAGAGGTTGTGAGCACTTTGGAGTTTAGGATTAGAATTCAAAATGATACTAATAAACTGGAAAAATGGTCTGACATAAATAGGATGCCATTCAATGCAAAATAAGAATATTCAACCACACAAACACAAGATGATGAACAACCAACCAGACAACAATTCTTTAATATTTGATTTACTAGCTATAGTAAACTGCAAACTAAATACGGTTCATACTGTTCTGGTAAAAAGAAACACCAAATTATTATAAAAACAGGAGCATTATATGTAAGAAATGTAAAGTCTTCTTCTGATCATTCTTACTCAGTACTAGTGAGGAACTACTGGAAACACTGCCATCCAGCTTGGGGCACCACACTTCAAAAAAAGATGTGGATCAAATAGTCCTAGATGTGGATCAACTAGAAAAGTATAGAGAAGAGTAAAAAAATTATCAGAAGCCTAGAAAACATGCTCAATGAGAAAGCAGTAGTGAAGGGTCACAGCCAGGTGCCCAGGGCAAAGGGGCAGTGACAACTTCCAGTTGCCACCGCAGTTATGATTGCAATCATGTGGCTAGCAGCAGCCACCACTTTTTTTGCCCCTCCCCCAAGTTGGTGCCCGGGGCAGTTGCCCCATTGACCCACCCTAGTTATATCACTGCAAGGAATGATTGACTAAATTAGGTTTCAACAAAAAAGACAGAGGAGAGAGACATAATATTTTTCAAACATATACTGTAAATGTGTAACATTTTTCAAATACGTAAAAAGGTATCCTCATGTCTACTTGAGATATGACAAGAACCAATGGGCTTGAGAGATTTAGACAAGGTATTAGTTTCTGTTACCTAGGGAGCACATAGAATCTCCATCATTGGAAGTTTTAACAAACCAGAGGTCTGACCAACATCAGTCAGGAATGATTTAAGTATAGATCAGTGGTGCTCAGCCTCTGACCCATTGGACAGATCTGCCCCGCAGAACTGTGTCATCTGGTTTGCAAGGCTCCCCACAAGTCCAAAAGTTTGGTGGTGGGGGAGAGATGGCAATTAATGCTGCCAGCACTCCACCACTGCCATATTTCCAAGCCCTAGAACCAGATGACAACATCTTGTGTACCAGATAAGGCCAGCACATGGGGTCAGAGCAATAGGCCCAATCCAGTGTGTATAGGGCCAGGGCCAGGGCCAGGTTGATAGACCCAATCTGGAAACTGGTGCTATGTGCTAGACTGAGCCCAGGCACTGAGCCCACACTAGATTGGGCCCACAGACCAACTTCGTGTTCAAGATCCAGCCCACAGATCAACCCCACACCACGTGTCTGGCCTGCAGTCCGAAAAGGTTGGGAAACTCTAGTATAGATGATCCAGCTTCGGGACAGAGATGGATCAGATGACATCTTCAGATCTGTTCCAGTTCTATTTTTATTCGATTATTTTTTGCATTGGTTTTGGCTGTCACAGTCTAGGCCTGGTTTCATATACCTTTCTCTCTGCCTATATTTTGTTTTGCTCCCAGCTGAATAGTGGGATTCACATCTTTGATGCTCCTCTTGAAGTTCACATGAAAGTAGTAGAACTTCATGAAACTCATTTTGGCCACCGCTTCTGAGAAGTGGGGAAGGGGATTGAGTGGAAAAGGAGAGGTGGAAATGATATAGAGTAGGCAAAGAAGACGGAATCAGAAAGTAAAATTTTAAAGCAAAAAAAAAAAAGACTATTTCATTTTTTACTTGATATAACTGTTGTTGGATAGCAAGCATTTGAGGCAGAAGAGGAACCTGGCAAAAGACCTGTCTTGTCTAGTCCTCAGTGTATGTTAGAAAATATCTGGATGTGCTCAAATGAAAGAATGGGTAAAACATTCTATTTAATTTCAAACCCACTCAATTATCAGTTATATATTTAAAATCTAGCCATACATACATAATTCAAATTCTAGCTGTGAATTAAAAAAAAAAGACTGAACACGTTCATAGAAAAAACCTGGGTGAAAGCTATGGCAGGTAACAGTTAGGGGGAAAAAAGTGCAAAGAGATGGGAAAAAAATGGAGCAGAAAACAGAAAAGGAACTCTTGGGGAATAATTTTCTATTCCTATTACAGACTGTAGCACAGATTTCCGTTTAACCAGAGTGACATTTATTTAAATGGCTTAAATTATTGAAAAATAGACTTTTGGACAGACAATCTTTTTCCTTCTGTACAAGCAGGTGTAATCCTTGCTACTATCACTAATCACAAAGTCAGTGGGATGACTTACGTTAATAAAACAACGTGGCTGAATGTAAACAATCAGGCTCTCAGTTTGCAAATCTTGTATATACTATGAAAGGTGGGAGAGGCAGAAATGAAACTTTATGTGGGAGACTTGCTCAGTGACTGATAGTGAAGCCAGTATCAGACAACCAAAGATGTTCTTGTTAAAGCTGGTACACATATTTCTCCCCAACGCGCATATTTCTGCCCCTGAACTTTCAATTTCAGTGAAAGTTTGAACACACATTGCCCAACTTAAGACCCATTACAGTACTTGAACTCATGGGGTGCTTGTATACGTGATGCTATTACCATGTACACGTGACGAGAATGTCACATTGGGCACATCTATATAGGTGCATTTACTGCGCAGTAACCAAAATTACGAGCAGACCCCTCACCACTTCTGCCTTCAGCAGGCTCCTGTGGCCAGCAGGATGCCTGAGGCTACCCAGGAATGGGTTGGCTTGTCTTTGGGGCAGTGCACACAGGTGGCAGGAGAGCAGCTGGCTTTGCTGGTTGTGGAAGAAAGTGGCAGGGATGGTACACCGGGTGCTGGAAGCCCAGGTGGGCTGCTATCTGGCCCTGTGCTGCCCCAGCTCGGAGGCACTCGATCCAACACTTCCAAACAAGCTCACCTGGGCTTCCAGCACCCCATGCACTGTCCCTGCTGCCTTCTCCGGCTCCCAGGAAACCCAGCCACCCTCCTGCCACCTTCCCATGCTGCCCCAGGGGCATGCCAGCCTGTTCCTAGGTAGCCCTAGCTGCCCTGCTGACTGCAGGAGCCTGCTGAAGGCAGAAGTAGCAAGGGGCCCAATTCTTTTATTTTTCTTCTTTTGGCAGAGCCTTCCCACCCATCCCACAGCCAGGGAGTGAGCTGCCAGTGGGCTGAGTGGCCCCTGAGCTGTGGAGGCCCCAGTCCTTCCCTCCATGGTAGCAGCAGCCCCCAGGGCTGACTGGGTGAGCTGCTAGCAGGCCAGGTGCTGCCCTAGCTTGAGGCAATACCCAGCCTGATCCAATTCTACTCTGAGCCCACTTACTGGAAGCCCAGTGCTCCAAACTGTGGCAGCACCCAGCCTGCTAGCAACCCACCAGGGCAGCCCTGGGAGGTAATACTGCAACGAAAGGAAGGATTGAGGCCCCTGGCAGCACCCCCCTCCTCTTTCCCCAGCTGTGGGCAAGCTCTGGCTCTAAAAAAAGGATCAGGCCCCCCACCATAATGTGATGGGAAAATTGAAATGGTGGGTTTCAATTAAAAACCCACCATTTCAATTTAGGGGTATATAATAAAACCCAGAGGACTAAACCCCCATCATGTGTACAAGCTCCCATGATTTTCTGCTTCAGAAGCAAGAATGACTCATACCAAAACAATAGGTAGTGCACAGATCATCCCTTTCATTATGGATTATGTGGATGACCTAGCAACTGAATTTATAGAGTCCCAGGTTTGAAGTATACATTTACTTAAGTCAACTAATAAGCAAAATAAAGTAGCTGGTATTTCAATACAAATTCCTCTGAGTAGCAGCACTACAAGCATCTGTTAAGCCCCCTGGCAAAAGTTATACTTTTTAACCAGTTAATCAGATATTAAGTAGTAACCCAGCCACATGTTTGTGCAATAAAACAGAAAATAAGCTACACAGTTACACAAAATATGCATAATAACTTTGTGGATGGTTCCCATTGCATCATAAATTGAGCACGTGGTTAAGCCAATCAGCTGATTGGGGCTCCTATCCCCCGGGGTGCATCAGAGCCCTGGACTCCAATGCACTCTGAGATTGGGAGCACCAATCAGCTGACAGCTGCTCCAAGCTGGACGTACCAGGCACCTGGCTTGCTACCTGCCAGTGTAGGGGTAACTCATCGTGTTCATGATCCCAGACTCCCCCTGAACCAGCAATTGGGCATGTTTAGGATCTGATCCCTGATCCCACAATTGTGCCTCTTGGCAAGCATATGCAGTGCAGTAGGAGGCACAATTGTTGGGATCACAGATCAGATTCCATCATACATTTAAATGAACGTCTACCAGGGGCCCTAGATCAGCATTTTCTGTTTATCAAAGTCATGGAACAGACTGGGCTCAGCTACGCATGCTACTAATGAGACACAATAAGCTCCAGCGCAGTTTGTGCTGAAGTTTATTGCTCCTGGGTCCAGTGTTTACATGTGTACCTGGGACTGCAGCACATTAAGCCAGGATGGCACAGCCCCAGCTGGCAGGGAGAACCAGGGGGTCAGCAGGCCAGCCTAGAGCTGCTCCACCCCGGCTCAGTTTGCTGCTGAGGGGCTGGCTGGGGCACAAGAGTGCTACAGTGAGGGGCTAGCCAACAGGCAGCCCCCATAATGTAGAACTCTTGTTCACCACCTACACATGCATTGCAGCAAACTAAATAACTCTGCCACAGGGTAGCCCTTGTGTTGGGCAGTACTATCCTACAGCAGAGTTGATAGTTTACTCTGGCCTAATAAGGGTGCACACATAAATTGTGATGCTTTACTGTGGAGATAATTAGGCAACTGCAGTAAAGGACATGTGTAGATGCCCTGACTGTGTAGGAAACTGTAATGCATGTATTTACACACAAGTCCAGCAAACAAGCAGCATGGAGAGGCAACAGCTACAATTATTTCCTATATGCTGGAACAGCAAGAGGGTGATATTGTAGCTATGCAACCTGGAACTAGTCTGCACAACTTTAGCTTTCCAGGCAACACACATTCCACTTTCTGAATTTTCAACTAAGAATGTATGTAGATTGCTATAACTTTTGAGTAAAATGAATTCATAATACATGCTTTTGACAACAGATATCCCTGATTCTTTCAGGTATCTTCAACAAAAATCAATAGCTATTGAAGGAAACATGGCTTAGTCCCAATGACTAAACAAGGGCTTGTAGAATCAGGCATTTGTACACCAAATTTAGCATTTTTTTTAACATTTTAAAAATATGTAAAATAAGCAATGTATTGTATTATTCTCCCAACACAGAAGTAGGTTTCTTATGTGAATCTTTGGGATTACAAATTCAAAATTCACTTTTAAGGCTATCCTGCCATATATGAATAAAATGTATTTTCTTTGAATGTTTCCCCAGCAAACGTTCTTGTTAGAGTACTTGTGGAGGGTGAATACAAAAAGATAGCAAGTGAAACCTAAAGCAAATTCATTTTAAAAATTCAAATGAACAAAATATTGGTATTTTTCAGTATTTACCCAGCTCTAGAAATACGTAATCACATCACATTATCACATATTTTGTACTTTCCTCTTAAATGAAAATCTTGGAAGGAAGTAAACCCCAAAGGTGGATTTTACAAATAAATCAACTGACTTCATTTCTCCCAGCTGCTTTTAGTCATTGCAACGTGGAGGTTACTGTACGTATCTTCAATTAGCACTAATTTCTCTGTGCTCAGGTCTGTCCTCCCCACCACCTTTGTGTGCATCTCACCTTCTTTCTAGTTCTGACATTAACAAATACTGACTTAAACAGCTTCAGCAAGTTGCTAATGCAATGGATTAGTGCATTCTGCCTTAAGTGAAATCAGGTTTTCGGCCCTATGGGGATAACATAGCCATCAGACTTAATTTCATTTTCTGATATTTTCACAATCATGCATGTACTTCTTTAGACAAGTGAGAATGAAATGCCTTTTTGACAACAAGTCTCAGCATGTCCCAGGCAAGCACACTTATACAATTTTATGAGAAAGAGAGATGGAAAGAAAGAGAGAGAGAGAGAGTCCAAGCCTATTGTACACCTGGCTGATGTGACTAAATCAGACATCAAAGTGATGGATCTCAGATATAACTGGATATGCAATTGCTACACTTTACAGTGTTTCCTTTTATTATTTTCCATTTTGACTACATTCTATGTCCCAATTGAATTCAATACATTTCTCTAGAAGTGAAATCAATATTTCTTTATCTTTCTAAAATGCAAACCTATAATGATGCTAAAGGGAATTCTATCACCTCAGGTGAAAAGGAATCACTTGCATCTTACAGGGACCTTATTCCTGTGTCAGTTAAGTGTCTTACAAGTCCACCTACACATCTGAGCCTCTGGTGCTGTGTAAATGAAAGAACTGCCTGCACCTCATTCAAATTGTGATCAAATTTGTGTTCTTTTTTTTTTTCCTTTGACCAAAAATAAATTAAAAAGTCTAGTTGCACACTGTGCTGTGCTCAGGCTAGAAGGAAATGCAGATCCTCAAAAACACTGAGATTATTTTAGAAGGTGTCTTAGTTGCCTGCACAAAAATGTTATATTGTAAACACCTGTCTCCCCAAGCATATTAATCTTGCAGTTTTTCTTTTAGAACTGAAGTTCTTCTAGTAAATACTCTAAACATCAGAAGAAATGCTTAGATCTACTAACTAGAGCTATCCCTATATGAATGAGCTATGATTCACAAGACAATTCTCTGTTCAAACACCTCTGAATTTAATCTGTCCCACAAAATGTACCTGTCTTTTTCCCCACACTGCAGACTTGCTCCATAGAAAACCACATAACCTTTTTTCCCCGACCACAAAAAATGTATAGCCAATATTTAAATATTCACTGTCATCTAATAAAAATATGGAAATGATCAATCAAGTACCCATATAAGGGGGGGGGAGGCAGAAGGTGCTAGCAAACTATGGATGTTAACTTCTTATATAAATACTCCTGTAGACTTTAATCGATTGATTTAATAGACTTCATCCAAAACCCACTCAAGTCAACAGAAAAGCTGCCAGTGACCTCAACAGGCTTTGGATCAGACACTTATAAATACAGGTAACAGAATCAAGCCCCAAAATAGCAAGGGGAATAAAAGCTTTTGAAAATACTGCATCAAATGCAATAGAAAATACCTGTCTATCTGCCATACTCTGCTTTTAGAAAGATCCAGGGATAATGGACACACAAAGAGGCAGACTGAAGAGTCACAGACTGCAGCAGGAAAGGCTGCTGTATAGAAAAGTGCCACATGTCACCCTTCTGTGCACTCCTTAGTATGAGAGTAACAGATGCACAACTCTACCTGATTACTGAGGCCATACTATTCGATTAACAGAAACAAAAACAGCAGTTTCTGCTGTAATTATTCTTTCTCTGCTACACATTATAATTTGGAAAAAAAATCATGATGGCAAAATACTTTCAGATGTCCACATATAGTATGCACAAACACACCACAGACCTACTCTCCTCTGACGCCCAGGAATTCCTATTGATTACAGAGGGATCTTTGTCTGTGTACGGAACAGAAGATCAGACCCTTTGTGGGCATACATTAGGTGAGTTATCGCACTGCTGTGAACTGAGGAGAGCATGTACCCATCATGAGGCTCCATGTCGTACTGTGAGAGGTTCTTGATGGGTCAGAATCACAGTGATGTTCAGCTACCAGCTAACGGTGATGAGGGGGAGGGCTGCCATGAGGTGTTAGAGTGTCCCTTGGCACAAAAAGTTGATGCCCAATTAGGTTTAGAAAAAGTGACAAAGAGTTGATGCCCAATTAGGTTTAGATAAAGCTCTTCTCTGTAAACCTCAATTACCTGTGATGCCTTATGACATTCAGCGTTTACAAAGTATAATTACACAATAGTGTCTGACATTTAACGTCTATGGATAATTTAAAAGACTTCTACTTCAAAAGGGCTGCTCATGAGCAACAGTAATCACTTCAATTAGCTTGGCACCATTACAATGTAACAAGACCATTTGACTGCCTATTAGAACCAGCCAAGCTCTTCAAGCGTGTTAATTTAGCAGTCATTGCTAATTTCTGGGCTTTGCTACATTTGCATAGGAAAACATAGCCCTGTTAGCCAGAAAGGGAGTTTCATTCCTGTAGCAACTTCCTATTCTTAGCAGGGTTTATATGATGTTGTTGTTTTCAAGTAGAAACATATTTCAAACAGTGAACTATAGCAAGTAAAGAGCTCTCATTTCAACACTATCTCATCAAGGTAGCACTTCAGAATCTGTGTCCAAGCTCCTAATAAGTATTAAAAAAACAAAACAAAACAAAACAAAAACAAGAACAAACCTTACTTCATTTGCAGTATACTTGCTTTTTAAGAGACAAGGGCTGATAGAAAAGTCAACTTCCTCACATAGTTTAGAAAAGCATCAAGATCCCCCAAAAGTCACTGTGGTAGTCAAAAATAGATGGAGCATAGCAGCACTCTGCCTGGAATAGACTCCTTCCAGAGGTGGTACAAGCACCTACTCTGAACTCGTTTAAGAAACATTTGGATACTTATGTTGCCAGATGTCGTTTGACCCTAGCTGACTTCCTGCCCCTGGGGCAGGGAGCTGGACATGATGATCTTCCAAGGTCCCTTCCAGCCTTAATGTCTATGAAAGCTGGTCAGCCTCTAAACTCCAGACCACATCCAATATGCTCTGAGCTACTCTACACCATCCACTAGGACGAGTTCAGTCTGATTGCCATATCACATTGCTGATGATGCCCAAAGATACTAGGATGAAAAAAGAGTCAGCCCCAGGGCTCTTTGCTGAAGAAATTATCTAGTGGTGACCTGTATGACAAAGAAGGTGAAGCAGATCAGCCATCCCAGGCCTCCAAACATAGCAACCAAACTCCAGCCGTGGCTGTCTGGAAGGAAGCAACAATCTCCCTCTTGTTAACAATCTCAGCAGAGAAACGACAGACTGCATGAGGATGCAAAGTGAACTATCATTTTTCTACTTAAAAGGCTCCAACATACTGATGGAACAGAATGGGGAATCCAACCACTAACTACGATGCATCTTTTGTGAATAAAACCTGAAAAAGAGGGAGGGTGGAGTGAAATGACATTACCAGAGCACATGGCTAACTGAAGCTAGACCTCCATGGGAGAGAGAGCACAATCTACAAATGTTGTTGATTCCTGACCCCCTTAACTCCCAAAAAGCATTTCCCATCTTTGTAGAAGGTATACCCCACATAATGAGATCAGATTGAAAAGTTACTTCCCTGGAAGAAACTCACTAGAACAACATTATTCAGAACAGCTCACAGCATAGGTGCTGACTTTTATTTTTGTTGTGGGGGCTAAGATGATGGACCTGTAGAACTTTTTATGTATTTCAGGTGACCGCTTTCTTCCCGAAGGAGGCCAGGGCCCTCAGACCCCCATATTCTCAGTGCCTGTGGCTCACAGGTCTGCAGAATCAAATATGGCTGCTGCAGGAGAAAAAAGAATAGGCAGAACAGAGGAGAAAGACAAAAACAGCCCCTTTGACCAAGGCCTCATACATTCATAGGTTCTCCTGAGAGAGTCACTACTCTCCCAAGAGAAAATGTGGCTCTGGCTTTTTCTCCCAGAGTAGAAATGGCTGCTCCAGGAGAAAAATCACCTCAGAACAACCAAGTGAATGTCTGTACATGTTGTGGCTTCTCTCAGAAGTGAACAGTCCTCCAGCATCTCCCCCTCCCCTCAGGGAGACAGTGTGTTACGCAACGGACTCGGCTGCTACAGCAGGGAGGAGAACGCACCCCTATTTTGTACTTCAGGGAAGCACAGGCTAACAGTCTGGACAGTCTGGGTCAGCCAATCAGAGCTGCCCTAAGTACTGCTGCCATCTGTCTCCAGGCAGACTAAGGAAGCCTACAGAGCACAGGGCACCTCCTGCCTGCACAGTATCAGCACTGCAAACTCTCCACTCTTCAGGGTCTTAATGTCTGTACATGCAGCTCTGGATAAGTTTCTCTACCAGGGGAACAAACCTGAAAGAATGTTCCTAGATTATTTGAATGTGTATACATAGCCCAAAGAGGACTTTGGAGAGTTAATCTCAGAAATCAGAGCTTTAAAATCCTCTATGGAGGCACAGTTTGATAAAAATCAAAGAAGAGAAAAAAGAAACTAGGGGTGGGGTTGCAGACATGGAGATAAAGGTGGAAGGAAACTTGCAATCAGCAATAAATCTTCAAAGTAAGATTAAGATGATTGAAAAAAAGAAAAGGAGCTTGCAGAGAAAAATCAAGATTATAGAAAATCCTGAGAAGGAGTAAAGTAAGAATAAATGGATTCCCAGAAGGTGTGGAGAAGGGAGATCCAGCAGAATATTTAAAGCACATACTTAACTCCTTCCTACAGCTGAAAAAAAAAGCAACATTCCTTGTAGACAGAGTATCCAGGGCTCTTTATACGTCCAACTAAAAAAAACAAGATACATGACACTAAGTTTGCTCTGTTTTGAACGAAAGCAGCAGATGCTGAGGGAGGTTAGAAAGACATTTATTCCTCGTCTGGGAAGATATAAAATGCAAGTGTTTCAACACTAAGGGAAAATTAAGGAGAAGGTAGGACAAATGAAATTACAGCATCTCTCAGAGAAACAAATACAATTTACAGATGGGGTTTTCCTTTTAAACTTATATCTACACACCAAGAGCACCAGGGCATTATAAAGGAGGAAAAAGAAGGTCTTAAAATCCTTGAGAAATTAAGCTTAATGGAAAGCACCCTGGAATCTCAGCCTGATACTGACACAAACACCAAGGCTAGGGACAGACATTACACATAAACTGGTCTATGTGCTCAGAAACTGCTTTAAACCTGTAAAAGAGCAGATGTTCAGTTCACATAAACCAGTTTGAAAATGGCTGAAACTGGTTTGAGATAAACCTGGTTGAATGTAATATCAGACTTAACTGATTTGGGTCAAACCATTTTATGCAATGTCTGTCCCAGACCCCTTGCTGACTTAAGTTAAAGCAGATACCCCCAGCATCCCAGCATGCTCTCTGGGATGGGTGGGGCTCTGTGTTCCACAGAAGAGCTGGCCCTGCCCCCCGCCCTTCTCCCTGGCTGGAGCTTCAGCAGAGACTTCCAGGCTGCTCCCCGACTCCTCCACCTCACCACTCCCTCCTAAGCAGGAATTCTCCACTCCCCTCTGCCTTGCTGAGAGATCTATGTATTAGTTAGCAGACCATATGCTGGCTATGGTCCGTGCTGTGACAAAGGCAGAGTCAACCTGTAGCTGGTAATGTCCCTCTGTTGTTTTCTTAGTGGGGTGATAAATACTGAGTTAGGGGTGATAAACACTGTTATCAATTCCCTGCTGGGCTAATCAGAACATCCTGATAGGACCTAGCCATGCCCCCCTTAGCTTAATACCATGAAAGGGAAGGGAGGACTGCTCTAGCATTCCCCCCAACCGGCTTCTAATCTGAGCCACTGTAGGGATATACCTGCATTTCTGGAATGAAAAGAGAATGTCTATCCACCTCCAAATCAGTTCAAGCTTTGCAGGTTAGACTAACCTACAACGATTGAATCAGTTCAGGCTCAGGCTTTTTGAATGTCTGTCCCTAGCCCAAGAAGCAGCACAATAATACTGTATGGCAAAATCCTAAGCCAATAAAAAGATGTTAAAGGACAAGGAGACTGGGAACCAAAATAATTAGGAAAATAAGGAAGTAAGTAAGTTTTGTTGTATATTATTTTCTTTATAAATATATGTAATAACTCCAACCTCATGCAATTTCCATGTATTACGCCAGAGCTGGAGTTTTGTTGCTATGTTTGGAGGCCTGGGATGGCTGATCTGCTTCACTGACATCTACAGATGCACAGGATTGGACCCCTGAACCCCCAGGAGTGTCTGCCTGGAGCAGCAGGAGAGTACAGCCTGCCATAAAAAGAGATGTCAGCTACGAGGGAACAGACATTAGCCACAGAAAGGCAGCACAAACTATGACTAGGAAACATCCCACTCACAAATTTGGGTATTTATGACACGAAAAGGGTTAAGATGTCTGATCACTCAGGTTTTGTTCCTCCATGCAAAATTTTCTGGCAGCACAAAGGCAACATCTGTGTGCAGCCTATATTTGACTGAATTTAAATAAAAAAATAAAAAATAAAACCTTAAAAGACCTTCCGTTGCAGTGTTTTCATTAGTACTATTTTTAAGCATGATTTTAAAAGTTTTATAATTATAGTCTGTGTGTATGACATCTAAATGCTCACTAATTCTACAAAAAAAAACGTGGTGATGATTAACATGAAGTTTCGTGAAGCCAATTCCTAAAAGGAAAGAGATTCTGACAAAGAATAGTCTAAGTATGTGACTGTACAGGTATATAAGCAACATTATTGGTGATGGATCAACTGCAAACTGGGTCTGTTCTTTTATCAGGTACTTGTCCCTATGGGTAGAACTAGAGAGAAACCACAGAAGACACATTTAGGTTGTGTGAATACCTTCCAAAACCATTTTTCTGCTTCTTGTGTAGTCTGATCAATACGCACTATTTCTCTGGAAGTAGCAAACCTATTTCCTCTTTCACTCAGTACTTTAGATCAGTGACTGGACAAAAGGGGTTCAAAGGTATAGCACTAAAATTTAAACATCTTAAGCCTGCAAAAGCAGGCTGGAATTCTTGCAAGAGTAGATTTTGTCATGAGGGTTCTAAAACATCCTGCCTTCAGTCAATGAGAGCCTTTCATCCTTGCCTCATGCCTTTAAAAAGTTTCCTTTTACCTTTCTAACATTATGTAAGGTATTAGCAGAGTAAGAGATTTGAAAAGACTGCAAGTTACACACCCAGATTCCATTTATTTGCAACAAGAAGTTGACACTGAGGGATTCTAAGTCCCACTCTACGTGTTATATCTATTATGCAATTACCTTGTTAACTGAGCAATAAATTTAGACTGGCTACACATGCAAATTAGCTAGCGTGCTTTAAAAAGGTCCAACCAGCTATAAAGTTATTGCTTAAAAACATGTTTGTATCCAGCTTTAATATGCACATGAGGCACTCTGCAGCTGGGAGACTACAGCTGCTGCAGTCACCCAGCCATGAGGAGAACAACACACCCCTGAGGCTGGGAGGTTGTAGCTGCTGCAGTTTCTCAGGTACAGGGGTGCTCCACAAAGTGTCTGCAAGATCACAGCTGGTGCAGTCCACGAGCTGCGGGGTGCTCCACACACCCCCAGGGCTGGGAGATCACAGCAATGCCCCACAGCTGCCAGGTTTAAGAGTTCTGGGACCCTTGGTCTTGACTGCACATAGTCCCTCAGCAGAGGTGGGCACCTCATCACAGGAGCCTGCTTTTTGCCAGTGCAGGGGAAGCCCAGAATTGGCTCCCCCTGCATCAGCAATAAGGTACAATGGGATCTAATGTGTGATCCCACAATCACCTCCTGCCATGTACGTGTGAAGTAATGTGGATAATACATTAGATCCCATGGCACCTTTATCTGCCTGTGCAGAAGAAGCCTAAGTACCAGTACTTTGCTCTATTTTAGGAAGTTTAATTCCATTTTTAGGGATTCTGGTATGCATCTGTAGGGCTCCAACTGGCCAGGATATGTGGTCACACAAGCCACCTGCTGGCACAGAGGCAGCATACTTTAGAAGGGCTACATATATAAATGACTGTACTGTTCCAGCTTTGTCCTGAATCAAAAACTCAGGCCAGTCAATACTGCCTCAAATACAATGTCTATTTACAGTCTTATTCTTAAGTATTTGGAATCTCATGTTCAGATTCAGCTTTAGTTTGGGGCAAGGTTTCCTGTTCCATGTCTTCAATGACTATTTCCTGGATAGCAGCCGGAATCCTACTCCAAGTTCTATTTCTCACTTTGTGGCAAGTGCAGCTGTATTTGGAGTGGGCTTGGGCAGGTCACAAAACCATGCTGGCAATGTAAGACATGACAGTCCAGGAAGCTTGCAGGACCTAGAAAGAGAACCCAGATTCCACTGAAATGAGACAAATTAGATTCCCTTCTTGCCATGGTGCATGAGCCTGGAGAGAGTCCTTGATTACAACCTGGTCTTGTTGCTGCACCTGTAGAAAGGATGGGAAGGAACAAGCCCTAAATATCAGTTCTCTCCATGTTATTCAACAGTTCAAGAGAAGGCAGATTTTGTCCTATGAGTTTTAAAGTTGTATGGAGGCTAATATCAACTTCTACCTTATTTTTCATAGGTATTATTGCAAAGTCTCAGTTAGCAATGGGGGAGTATGAACCAGTTTAATGATTTACCTGAAAGAAAAGGGCGGGGAGGGGGATTAGGAAAAAATGCCAGATCCTTTCTGTGCTCCAGTGATCTTTAGAACAGACTTACAGCAACCCAGGGCTTCTCTAAGCTGTGCCAGATGCCAAGCAGTCCCTAGGAAGCCTAGCATCCAAGAATGGTAACAGGGCATAAAAGAGAACTTTCCAATCTAGTTCTGTAATCAGTACTGCTTTCTCAAACTAAAGAACCGAGCCCAGAGATTCCAAAATTATCCAGGCTGCTGAGAAATTTCCAGGAAAATAATTTTCTCCCCCTCTTCTGCCTGTATTCCTTTTTAAGTCATGGAACAGCTGTAATTAGGTGATGTAAGAGAAAAAAAGAACTACAGAAACAATAATCAGTTTTAGTGTGCTTTTCCTTAAAGCAATCACAGCAAGTAGGTTTGCTGTTGTTGTTTCTATTGGCTAGAGTGGGGTTGTTTTGGGGTTTTTTAATTCAGGAAAACCTGAGACAAAAAGGAAGTTTATATGGACAAGAAACAAAACTAGTTGGTGTCTTAGGAGAAAAAACGATCAGCATAAAACTGGTCATCAGCAAAACTTTTATGAGAAAAAGAGCACTTGACAGATTTGTTCAATATTGGAAATCTACTTTAATTTACTCACTATAACAATTCTTACAAACTTGTATCTTTTACAGGAGACAAGTCTCATCAGGAATACATTACAAATTCATCCATTGCCCTTCTGGTGTCTATTTCCGCTTATTTTATACAATAACCTGGTTGGTCTATGATTACTCTTTTCAGCACAATTTTCATGGAGCCATATGCTCATCTCAGGGTCATGCTCATTTCATTGCCCAGGGTAATTTGTTTGGTGTGGAGGATATTTTTTTTTTGGACTTTATATTTACATTACCAGACTCTAACCTCAACTATAGGAAACTAATAATAATACTTTCCAACCACCTCACATTTTACATCCCAGTATCTGGAAGGACTCTGCAAACTTCGTAAGTAAGTGATATTATTCCCACTCCATGGATAGAGTAACTAAGGCCAAGAGATTGAGTAATTCATCTGATGTCACACACGAAGCTGAGACAGAGCAAAGTATGGAACCCAGATGATGTAACCTTGTCATTTGCTGCTATAAATGGAAGAACTGTAGAAAATTTCTGTCTGCATGAAAATTTATCTTCTAGCTCCCTTCTACAACAAGCTTTAGGGGAACTCTAATCCAAGCACCACATTTTCTCTTTCTGAACTCTTAGAGCATTTGAAGATAGAATTTGGCTGTACTTCTTTAGACTTATTTGGTGGCTGAGGATTTCTTTCTGGTCAGTGGATAATAAGCAATTCCATCTATGCACAGTGGGTTATTTTTCACATGCCTCAAATACATTAAAAACTTATAACAAAATGGAAAAGAGGCTTTTTTTTTCCCCTCCACATTCATGCTGGTCTTTTCAATCGCCCCCACTGCTGTATTTCAACAAGTGACCCCCCCTAAATTTTCCCAGGACAAAGCATTACCTACTGTCAATGGCTGTGTTTGAATTATCGCACACCCTGCTACTGTACTAGGATGGGATAAACTTTCAATAGGTAAATGGAACAATCCATTTTGGGTTAAATGTAAGAAAATGTGAAATTCCTTCATGAAAACAAATAGCTGAAACAAATGCAGACTCCACCCAAAAAATAAGTACATGCCAGGTCACTATCCAAAACAAGGCAGATTAGACAGGGGAGTTTAGTGGGTGTTGTGAAGAGGGCTTTAAATGAGGTTTGCTGGAGGATAGAGACCAAAGCCCTGAGAGTAAGTGGGAAAGTGGGTCACCTGGAGGAAGCACAAGCAGGCAGGGGAACAGAGGAGGCCTTCTCATTCTTCCTGAGAAACCAGGGCATTTGGCTAGTTACCTCAGATGTCTACACACAAATGCATGGAGCCTGGGAAACAAGTAGGAAGAATTGGAAATCCTCATACAGTCATGGAACTATGATGGGATTGAAATAACAGAGACTTGGTGGGATAGTTCGCATGACTGGAGCACCATCATGGATGGGTATAAACTGTTTAGGAAGGACAGGTTGGGGAGAAGAGGAAGATGAGTTGCATTTTATGTAAAAGAGCTGTGTGATTGCTGAGTTCCAGTATGAAATGGACGCTGGAGGCTTGTTGAAAGTCTCTGGGTTAAGGTCAGAGGGGAGAGCAATAATAAGGGTGATGTTGTAGTAAGTGTGTGCTATTGACCACCAGACCAGGAGGATGAGGGAGATGAGGCTTTCTTCAAACAGCTAGTGAAAGTCTCCCAATCACAGGCCCCACAAATATAGTGTCCATCTTTAAGAAAGGGGAGAAGGAAGTGAAGTGTCCCAGAAGTCAGTTCTGGGGTTGGTTTTGTTCAATATCTTCATCAATGACCTGGAAGATGGGATGGAGTGCACCCTCAGCAAATTTGTAGACAACACCGAGATCGGAGAGAGTAGTAGACATATTGGAGGATAAGGGCTAGTATTCAGAAAGACCTCAGCATATTGGAGGATTGGACTAAAAGAAATCTCATGAGGTTCAATAAGGAAAAGTGCAAAGTCCTGCACCTAGGACAAAACAATCCCATTCACCCGGTACAGGCTTGGGACCTTCTGACTAAGCAGTAGCTCTGCAGAAAAGGACCTGGGGGTTACAGCAGACATTAAGCTGAGCCAACAGTATGCCCTTGTTGCAAAGAAAGCTAGCACCATACTGGGCTGCAGTATTTGGAGCATTATCAGCAGATCAAGGGAAGTCATTATTTCCCTATATTGAGCACTGGTGAGGCCACATCTGGAGTACTGTGTCCAGTTTTGGTGCCCCACTACAAAAATTGGAGAGAATACACCAGAGGGGAACAAAAATGGTTAGGTGGGTGGAGCACATGATTTATGAGAAGCAGCTGAGGGAACTGGGCTTATTTAGTTTGAAGAAGAGAAAACTGAGGGGGGGATTTAATAGCAGCCTTCAACAACCTGAAGAGTTGTTCCAAAGAGGATGGAGCGAGACTGTTCTCGGTGGTGGCTGACAGCAGAACAAGGAGCAATGGGCTCAAGTTGCAGCAAGGGAAGTTTAGGTTAGATATTAGGAAAAGCTCTCTCATGAGGAAGATAGTAAAGCACTGAGAAAGGTTACCTAGAAAGGTTGTGGATTCTCCATCCTCGGAGGTTTTTAAGACTCCGGGTAGACAGTGCCTTGGCTGGGATTTCTACACATATATCAGCAACAAGAGGAAGATCAGGGAAAGTGTGGGTCCCTAGTAAATGGGGGAGGCAACCTAGTGACAGATGGTGTGGAAAAGGCTGAAGTAGTTGGGGATGGCCCTGCTTTGAGCATGGGGGTAACCTCATGAAGTCCCTTATTTTCTAATTTTCTATGATTCTGTGTTTTGTGAAGGTGTGTCTGTGATAGAAACACAGAGGGAGTGGGAGAGGGCATAGGAGCAGGAGAGGTTGTAGTGTGGAAGCACCAGGCACAGTCACAGAAACAGCTGTAACTGGACCTTGAGGAAAAAAAGAACTGACCACAGATTACTGGATTAAAATGGGTTTGGAGCTGAGAGCAAAAAAAATGTTCCTGCTGTTCAATTCCTGCTGCTCTCAAGGAAACAGAATGTTAGTGTTTTTTAAAAGTACACAGGATTGTATCAAAAATGCCATCATCAATTCTCCTCCCAGTCTGCAGGACAATGAATTTTGGCTAACTGCTTGTGTCAGAAGGGGGAAAACACTACATAGCTTCTCTACTTAGTGGGATCTCAGCCATCATTGTATTGAGCATTATGAGACACCTGGTCTCACAAATTTCCAGAGAAAGAGAGCAATTATTTCAGGGAGTCAATTCCTTGGCCAAGACAAATCCAATTTCCCATTAGGCTCCGCAGAAATAAACACGGATCCTTTCCCTCCAAATGCTCCCTTATAAGGCTTCTTCCAGCCACCCCAGTATGTATTACTTTGAACCTGCTCATCAGACTGAACTGCCTCCATACAACTCATCCCTGGCACTCTTCAGACATTTCTCAGTCTCAGGACCCCCTGCTAAGCCCTAGTTGGAGAATGCTGAAGTCCAGGGGAACAATTTTGGAGAATCAGTAGTCTGGCTTGCTTTATGCCTTAGACATCCCTACAACTAGCACTGGGGAAACTGGCTATGAAAGATGTTATGCTAAACCCAATTTTGTGTGTGCATGCATCCATTTGTAACTGTATGTCTGTGCATGTGTATTTGTAACTTCACACTATATGCACACGTACCATCTGCACGTGTTTCCAGATGGTCCAGTGAGTAGCCACATGGAAGATTCCACCACCCTTGCAGTACAAAGGCCAAGATAAATGACTGCAAAATTAGCTAAGTGTTAAACAAAACCCCCAACCTGGTAATAGTCAGTGCTAATTTACTACCTCCCATTCTGCTAAAGCTTTTCAGCAGCAGGTTGAAGAGACGAGCTCTCTCCCTCTTGCCTGCAGGGGTTTTTAGATCAGCCAGAACTTGATCTACAGTGACAAGGCAGTAGTGAGCAAGTGTCAGAGCATTTTTTATCAGAACTCCAACACACCTTAGGAGTGCTTCCTACATGTCTAAGGGCGATGGGGGAAAACAACAACCTATAAAATAAAATACACTACTCTGATTTCTCACCCAGCTCAGGCAATGGCTTAATATCAGACACCCTGTATATACTGTCATATTACTTAAAATGATGTGGTTTCTTCCCACTGACAAGAATAAAGAATAGAAGCTTCCTTGTGTGTGCATACATGTATGTGCCCTTAAAAGGGGTGAATCAGACTACAATAATTGCTGCCTCTCCTCTTTAAAAAGAGAGAAATAGTCAAGCAATGAATAAAATATATATGAGGGAATCCATTTAATTTAATCACCATAAGTAAGTTGTAAAATCACTTCATCTCTTCATGTCGGATTAAATATTCAACTGTTTCCCAGTCCGCTGCTGTTCTTTCAGCTGAGGAGACACAGAGTATCTTTGTCAGCATAGGCAGCTGCTCAGGGGGCTGAGACAAGACCTGCCATCTGTCCAGATTTGATCGGCTCATCTCCAATTTGGGGGAACATGTCCTGATCAAACAGCAGGAGAAGTCAAAAATAAATGTTCCGTTTTTCTACCAAACAAACCTGGAACCAGAATTTAGGAGTAAGGCCTTGATGCCACAGATGCTAGAACAAAGTTCAAAGGAAGTACTTTATGACCAGTCAAGAAGAACCCATAAATGAAGAAGATTTTTTGCACTGATGGTAAGTTAAGTGGCAAAATTTTATTTTTATAAAGTCAGCAATTTGCCGCCATTCCTAGTTGAGGAATTTGGGAGAAACTAACTGATGCCAACACCAAAATGGCTCCCATGCAAGTTTCCTTCCAAAAAAAAAATACTATATTGCAAGACAGAAAGTCTACCTTCAGTACACCAGAGTATATCAATACACCTTCATGTTGCCATTCCTATCCACATATTCTAACATATGAACGTATGAGACTGGACAGTCACCTTGCTGGGGTCACCTGACCTCAGATGTCTTTCCTGGTTGTGCAGGGGGCTGGACCCAATGATCTTCCAAAGTCCCTTCCAGCCTTACAATCTATGAATCTATGAATCATAACAGATTCTCTGGGTACTGGAATGGTTTAAGCGATATAGACAACTAATGTAAAGCACAGCAGGGAATGATCCACCTTAGCTGAGTCACCTTGGAAGATAGGTATTACTGTGAGTTAATCACAGAATGATGCTTTCTTCTAACATGCAGCAAGGAATTTTAATAGCAGAAAGTCTATTTATAAAAAATATTATCCCTGAAGTTGTCCTCACTCTCAGCTTCTCTGCCTATAACATCCCTCCTCATTTTTCTTGCTAGTCTTTATAACCATTTTACATTCCTGACATTTTTCCCCTCAGAAACCTAAACTCACTTAAGTTAAAGGTGAAGAAGAGCCTGCTCAAACCCTCCTTGCCTTCAGTGGGCATTCGCTCACATTATACAATTGATCTTTATGCAAGAGGAGTCTGGACTGTGAAATGTGCTCAAAAATCAAGGTAATGGGCACAATACACTACATTAGAATAGAACTTGGTGGATTTTTGAGAGCAAGAAGGGGGCATATAGGGAAAAGTGTGTAAAAAAAAAATCAGCATGGCATACAGTTGACCTTTCAGAAACAATAATACGTATAAATATTATGATCAAGAGTTGCTGCATGTGTGGCAGCCTTCAGATTAATGTATAGAAATATATGTGGAGCCTTTATAGGCAACTGCCAGATAGTAATGCCTAAAACAGAGCCACACCACTATAGTAAGAGTTCCTGGAGATATTATCCCTACCACAGTGCCTCCTGCTATTCCTTCATGCACAGAAAGCATGTAGCTGGCCTGCCATCCTTTAGTAATATGCTGTGTGTACTCCCTTAAGTAGCCAATCTACTCACCATAGTGGAGCCAGGTGAACGGTCATTAGTGATGAGTTCATGACATCCAACTGGGTGCTAAGATTTGATACAGGTATAAAGTAACATTTTGCACTCCCATATGGGCCGAGATAGAGCACAATCCACCTCCTTTGGGAAAAGGTAGTACCTTAAAATCAGTGTAAGCCAAGAGGCATGAAATTCAGTCTCTGCCAATTTGTATGTTGCTCTTAACAGTTAGCACTCTGGATATTCAGTATAAATATCCAGTCCTTTTTTTGAAGCTTGCTAAATTTTTGGCCTGAATATTTTCCTGTGGCAATATGTTTCGTGGTCTGAAACTACACGAAAAAATATTTCATCAGTTCCAAATTTGCTGCCACTAGTATGAGACAGAACAGAAGCTACAAAGCCACATCCGTTTTCCTTTTTTATAATTAAAGATCCTACCCTTGGTTAAAGATTTCTTATGGGCTCTTATATGAGCTTAAACCCAGAGTAGATGTCCTCTGAGAATGAATGCATGCTATATGGTTGCATTAGGAGCTCACTAAATCCTCTGCAACTGCTCTCATCTTATGTTCCTGTGTTCCATTATTTTCTACATTTATAAATATACTTTGAAAACCAGTTTCATACATATGAACAATGATCTATGGTTTAAAAGTTTACTTTGAAACTATGGCCATTATTTGAAAGTTGCATAATCCTTTGGAGTAATAGCAATATAGGATCTCAAGTTATTTTTTTCTATATACATTGTGTGAAATGCAATCTAGCATGGCTATTTTTTTATTTTTAATCTCATGAAATAATCATAATGGTCTGTCTAAACTGAATCACTCTCTAATGCCACCTCTCAAGTCTAAGTCATCCAAAGGCAGTCATTTTAGCTGAAAGATGAGATAAATTGATTCTTTCCCCCCTCATTTTTTGTCATGCAACCAATGCAGAAGAAAAGTCTAGTGCTGGGAATTGTTTCCTCCCCTCCAATAAAGGAGTTGACCATAGCAAGCTTATAGCTGGTAGAGCTAGTTCCTGTTCCTCCCTGCCCACCGACTATGGCACAAAAGGCATGTTAGGAGCAAGGAAGGGGATTAAACAGATCCCAGATTAACTATCCCAGATGTCAGACATTCCCATGAGTAACCTGCTCAGCCCTAGGCTGCTCACATTTATACTGCTAATTTGTCTCCGGGATAGGCCACAAAACAGAGCAAGTATTCTGCAACAAAAATAACTTTTATCATGGAATAAAGTGTCAACACGGGGAAGTATTCCAGAAAGCTATTGCTGAATAGCTTATTCCACCACAGCTAGGCTGCTCTAATTCCTTGTATAGAAAAATCTTAATTCACATATTAAAGATTTTTTGGGGGTTAGCTTATGTTCCTTTGCAAAGACAAAAGAAACTAATACAGCTACTGGGCAGGGATCAGCATTTTCCTTAATCCACTTCCAAACTGAAACCAAGTATCCTGTCCGATTCTGAGACTATTATTTTCTATTAAAGACCAGCTGGACTGACTTCATATGGTCACCATAAATAACACCACCACATAGGTCAATGATTCATTGGTGGCATTTTAAACCACTTTCCTGGCAGGAATTCTAGCTCATTTAGTGCATTTCTTGACCATGTGTATTTCTGGGGCAAAAATTAAACTGAGTTCCCCACCCCCTCCCCTTTTCCCTGTCATTTTCACATCCTAATTCCAGTCTACAATATGTTTAAACTGAACATCCTTGAGTTTTACAGTTTTAATTATGCCCGAAACTTGACATCTGGAAATTCCTTGACCATTCTGTTCCAAAACATCCTGTTCTTCA
The DNA here is from genome assembly GCF_030867095.1 of Alligator mississippiensis. NCBI lineage: Eukaryota > Metazoa > Chordata > Crocodylia > Alligatoridae > Alligator > Alligator mississippiensis. The sequence continues at coordinate 199,866,012 of NC_081826.1, read as the reverse complement.
CTCAAAGCCTTCTGTCTTTGAATCCAAGGTCTAAAAGCCTCCATCTGCCTGAAATGGTCTTTGCTTTACTATAAGGAAATTGCATGTACACACACACACACACACACACACACACACACACACACATATATATGCAGGCAGGCAGCAGCCCCTTCCTGCCCTTTCATCCAGAGCTGGAAACCCTCCATCTCCAAGAAATTGGTTTCCTGGCATGAGAGATTCAGGATTTGCTAAGGTCAGAACTCCAAAAATGTTCTTTAATGGCACCTGGAGATTAGAAGCAAATGCCTCCTTTAGAAAGAAAAAAGCCACACACAGAAAGTAGTGATCCTCACTAGTCACAGACAGGACTGTCAGCAAATTAAAAACACACAAAAAGAGCCACAACAGCAGCAGTGGCAGGAGGAAGTCAATGCCCCGGTACTGTTCTTTGAACACTGACCTACCCTGACAAACGCATTCTGCCTTGCTGGATAATCTGCTCAGGTGAAAGGCAAAAGGTGTCTTGCTCAAGTGCCATGGCAAGCAGCATTACCAGCAATATTGAAAAGACAGAAAAATTAACATGCGTGCTCCCCAACCTACTCTATGTGAATAAACCTGCTCCCTGTCAGCTTGCATTCTTGTACATGGGAGGTAGCAGCTGGGGCAGCTGCTGGTACACGCTGTATGACAGCACCCTCTCCAGAGACCTGATATTATTACAGCCTGCCCCTCTCCTCATGTTGAATTAACTTGTTCTGACTGTGTGACAGTTCTGACGACTACACAGTCTGATGCAAGTAGCCCAGGTCACATGCTGCTGCATGCATGGACTGTCACTAACTGTGCCACTAAAACCAGACAAAACCTTGTCAAGGGAGATAAACTCCTCTAGAGACAGAGGTAAGTGACTCAACTCATGGCACAGCTTGTGAGGGTTTTGTTCAGTTCAAGGACAGTATCCACTGACAGGAGAACTGGATGCAGTCAGAAATATACACACATGCGCGCGTGCACACACACACCTGCACACACACACAGATAGATCCAGAGAGAGGAGGAGAGACTCAGATGCTAGAGCAAAAGCAGAAAGGCTGTCAAGGGCTCACTGTCAACATTTTCAGAATAAAAGGACCAAGAAAATAAACCTTCCAATTCCCCCCTGGCAAATCTCTGTTAAGAAATATGTCCTCACAATGAAGGGAGAGTTGCGTTCAGTTCTTCTCGGGAATTAAGAAATGAAATAGATTCACATGGGTTTCTACAAAAAGAGGTCTCACTGCCATTCCCACCTGCTGGAGTTCAATCAGCACCTGTTCAAACAGATATCACATGTGGCACTGACTGCATTCCTGTCAAAGCCAAGTAGGGAAAGTGTTGAACGTAACTTTGTGTATTCTTTTTCATCCAGTCATACAAGTCTTGATCCTAAATTTTTCTCTCTGTTGCTGATGATGAAGCCTGAGCGCAGTGATGTGCTGTCAGTATTTTCACAGCAGGTTCCCACAGAATTTCCGCTTTCCATTTGTAAACTGCAAACTGAGGGGATGGAGGGATGAATCTGTTTTCCCATTTTAAAAATGCTTTTCATAACCAAGGATAGAGGCAAGCTAACTTGGCAATCTAAGTTATATTAAGTGTACTTCCTGGAAAAGTTTATACTTTGTTCCTGAAAAACATACTTGGCCCAGATTCATCAAATATGCATCACATTTTTCCAAAGAAGCTCTACAGCCAACTTAACCACACAAGTAATATGTATTTTGGAGCTGCACAAAACAGCTGGAACAAACCACTGTATCTGGCACACAGTATACAGATAGCACAGCAGGTGGTTCAACTTCAGTAGATAGAGGGTAAAGATCTTTGAGAAAATCCCCTGCAATTTTGGGCAAAACTGGTTTCACAACACCCAGCAAGTGAAGTCTATTAGATTCCGATTTTGTTAGAGAAAAAAAAAAGTAGGGTTTAACAATTACTAGAAAACTTAGGTTAAAGTCCTACTACAAACACAGTAACCTGTGGTTTTAGCATGGGGTAATTAGTCTGGAAAAACCCATATCATTATAAATGTGATAGGGATTGGACAGAGAATTGGTTATGTGAGATTTAATACTTTTATTTCTGGATTTCCAACTCAAATCTCTCCTAAATCAGTAGTGACCAAAGTCATCGTCTTCTGATGGCCTTTTTGCTTGAAATTCATTAGTGGTCTATGCCCTCCCCTACCAAAAAAAACAAACCCCAGTATAATAAAATTGGCACTAATTGGCATGCATTTTGGCAGTCCCCACAAATAAGTGAAAGGCTGAATATGTTTCCAAGTCTGAATCTCACCCCTAGAGATAGTCTCTGCAAGTCACTGATGACAAGATAGCACAAGAGAGTTTGCTTTGCTTCTATCTGTGCTGTCCCTTTTCTGTGGACACTAGAACTAAAGGTCTTTAGTCTCCATTGGGTCGTGTGTCAAAATCTTTACCTTTTCAATAGAAGAACAGGTGGCTGAACAAACTAAAAAACTTCCTGCTCGGAGCTTTAACTGGAAAGAGAACATATTAGATATATGAAACCCTGAATTCCTGTCACATGTCCGTTTGAAATATATTTTGTTTACTGGTGCTCTGCAAACCAACCTTTCTTTCTTTTTTTTTTTGTTCTCTGTACAATTATCTAAACTAAAACATTTCTGGGATAATAAGCTGTTTTCTAGTAGAAATGGGCCTGAACCAAACTTCCAAACAGTATCCACACACTTTGAAAAAGTTTCTCTTTGGGGCTCAATGAAGTATTTGGCCATCCAGAAAAAAAGAAAATGTAGCACCTATAATCATCATTATTATATAACAAATTATGTCCTCATCCCAGCCTCCAGCCCTAACTAAAGGGGAGGATGAGAATAAGCCAATCTCTTTGTCCTCTGAACTTTAATCATAGTGAGGAAAAGTGTTGATTTTCAAAGGACTGCTAAGCAGAGTCAGTAACTCAAGAATTGAAAGCGCCTGTCAGATGATTTTACATATATATATATATCTTTTACTGATTATTTTGTTCCAGATTCTGGAGAGATTGTTGCTTCAGAATTTCAAGAAAGCTTGAATTTGTGACCCGTTTACTCATCAGGTCTGTCCGATAAGAAAGGTATAACATGCCAATAGCACTCCCAGTTCTGATTAGCTATCAGACTCCTTTTATCCTATAATTTCCCATATCATTTTGGGAATATCCTGCATCCAAGAGATATGTAATGACTCCCATTAAAGTCAAGAGGTTATATACATATCTAACTTGGAACAGGATTTGGCCTATTTAGCGGTATGTTTGAAATTATCATTGCCCTTTTTTATGTTGGTAATTTATTGCTTTAAAAAGAATTACAAGTAAACCAAATGCCCCATATCTTTTCTTGCACTAAGATATGATATGATGTGAGTGGTGTATGTGAGGACTTTTAAATGTAATTTCTCTAGTAGGATGGCTAGCTCGCTGAGTCATCCATCTATTTCATCTTAGCTGGCTGGGAGTTAAGAACTGTTTTCTGCTATCCTTCAAATTCAGGAATGAGTTTTGGTTTTACCTTCTGAGAGGCAAAGCCTTCCTGTCAGTGCGCAATGATCAGTCCTATTATAATCATTATTATTTAAGTGTCAGAAATCAATAAGAGATTTAATTATTGCATGGCCTTAAATGTATAGTCCTGATATTATGATAGAGCTCTATAACATGTTCTTTGAACCATGATTATCACTCTACAGTGATTTCTAGACAAACTTACACCGCTTACACCTTTTTTTGCATTTGCAACTTTGGGCCCTATTGTTGACTGAAGCAATTGGAAATTGCAGTTGTTATAGTGCAATGCAACACACTATCTGAGAGCTCAAGTATTATGTTAGCCTTATAACAGAGAGAGTCCTGAGGGGCTGATAATGAAAGTGCAGTGCATTTCAAAATATAAGCTATTTGTTCCCGACTCAAGAAAAGCTTTACAAATACATTTCAAAAACAGGTAGTCACTTAGATACAGAAAAACAGAGAAAGAAAAAGGCACACACACACACTTTTTTAAATAGATGTTCCTAATAATAGAAATCATCAAGGAGCAAATCAAATATACTTCTTATCATTAATATATGTACTTTACACTTACTAATACTCCATTTTATACAGTAGGGCCATAAGGATACACCTATTCTTCAGAATCATCAAGTATTCTTACAGATTGCCTTGTTGGTTGATTTTCTTCTGAAGACTTTGCTTTGCTTTTTCTATTTAGTAGTAGTAGTAGTGCATTTTTGTGCACAGGAAAACTAAAGTTTTCTGTAGAAAATGCTGAACAAATAAGCTAAACACAGACATCAAAAAGCCCCAAGCTGAATCGATTCAATCTTTGCAGGTTAGTTTATGCTGTGTAGGTTGAACTGATAAGCAAGTGAACAGACATTCGTTTTTGATTTTGGAAATGCAGCCACATGCCTGCAATGACCCAGGCCAGAAGCCAGGAGGTGCTAAAGCAAACCTCTCTGCTTGGCTGGAGCAGACAGCTTGAGCCAAGGCTAGCCCACCCGTCGGGGGGGGGGAGTGAAAAGCATCCTGGGATCCTGGGGAACTGTGAGTTAACTTGAATCTGGAGGGGATCTGGAACCAAAGTTTAATAAACTGGTTTAACCTAAATCAGTTAAGTCTGATACTATATACAGCTCTCCAGGTTTATCTTTAACTGGTTTTGGCCATTTTGAAACTGGTTCACATGTACTGAACTTCTGTTGTGTTACAGATTTGAACCAGTTTCCAATCATCTATACCAGTTTACATGTAACTTTTGTCCCTAGCCATGCAGGGAAGGCAAAGACATTGTGATTTTCCTACACTCACCCAATTTTCTTCTGTATTATACTGAACAAGTTCACCTCAAAGCAAGAAGGTATATCAGGCATCATGCCCTTACGATCTATGGTATAGCTAAGTAGTATTTATAAGCACAACTGTGTGTTATGAATACTTATCAAATAGGAAATAAATTGATATCATTTTGTTAAACCCCCATTTTCCACTTTGTTCCTCTATTTTCATTGGCAGGCCAAAGAGAACTGGATTTTTTTAGGAAGTTAATTAGCCAAATGTATGTACATTTGAGAAATTTTCTGTGTGCATCTGGAAACAAGGTAACCATACACAAAAATCTACATAATCTATTGTCTGCATATGTGAATTCATAAATTTGCACTTCCAGCCCAAGTAACTTTATGTTTGCCATTCAGTTGGTTGTGAGAATTTTCTGTAAAACCCAGCTCCCAACCTTTAATAATGGATCATTCTTAATACCATAATAAAGGCTATTTTTGCTAAATAAAATAAAATAATAAGCAGCTAATAAATGATAGGATGCTATTGCTCTAAATCACAGGAGCCTAGAACTTGCCTTCAGTTTATACAAGGGGAAAGAACTGTGCAAATGCTTCCCTGCAAGGGTATCCACTGCGCAGCTTAGGGTTTTCTCTATGGAAATTTCAGAAGGAGTTATTGCTACTTGAAGCACTTGTTCTATCAGAGTTCCTCCCAAACCTTGTGTGAATAGCTGCATAGGGAATCAGCCAGTCTATGTACAGCTCCTAAAGCAAGCAAACTGGAATCACTGGAAGAGCAGGATGGCTCCCATCTCTGCAGATCTGATTGTATCTTTCTACTGTGGAAACACCTCTGGGTTACTTCACCCCAGAAAATCTTGAGACCCTCAAATCCTCTGACATATCAAAATGCTTACAAAACACTCAGTGACAGGAGCCTCAGGGATGTTCTGGTTTTTCAGGATGGGTGCTGATCTAAGTCTTCTTTCTTATCTCACTGCTTATATAACATAGACATTTGTTAATCTTGAGACTGTTGGCAGAGGCCCCACAGCTGAGGTACCTTGATGGTCATTCACTTTAAATGTGTTTACCGTACAAAATGTGAATACAGTAATTTACAGCATCTGTGCCGCAATCCATATTAACCTAATCCATACTGTCCATAATTCACATTCAAGTGCATTTTGTAATTATGTTTTGCAGCATGTGGTTTTATGATCATACACTATAAAACAATTATCTACCCTATAAAAATAATACTTTTGACATTTTTACTTGCAACGAAAGATGCATACAACATCTCTGTTTTACTGACTTACATTACCTCCTAAAATATTTCAGGGTTCCCAGCAGGACACCTGAATTCAAAAAAAAACTTGCTATAATTTAATTATGCTCATTAATGAAATTCGGTAGACTTTTATCAGCCTGAAGCTTTACAATGAACTTCTGAATGTTAAAGCTTCTTTTGCACAAATGAATCTAGTCCCAAATCTGGTCCTGATAAATTTTAGTAAATTAGGCTGAGACAAATTATGTAAATTTCAGCTCACTAAAGGAGGGCCTTCTTTAAAAAACAGTAATTGCTAGAACGTAAAACATTAACATAAAGAATTCTTGAAGAAATTATGTACACTTATTTGGAAAAACGGAAAAAAAACTCTAGAAACGAAAGACTACAGTGCTGAACTGAGCCGGCCAGCTGTTATCCTGATGGAAATCCAGATATTTGAGCATTCAACTGGTAATGGTCTTCTTTCGGTGTAGTAAAACAAGCTCATGGAAAACCCAGTTCATAATTTTGTTTGTGTTTGTGAAATCAGACATTTTTCATCACTCATAAAAACAAGGGGGAGGGATCTAATCTTACCAAAAACACTTTCAGAGATATATATACATATCTATAAATGTATATATATAGGTAAATATATATATATATTTTATCCCTTGTAACTAGGGTCTATGTCAGTATGACATGCATATTTATACTACCGGGTAGTCAGTTCTCTACCATGTTGGGATACAGGGTAGGAAAAGGCTTGCTAACAAATATCTTGTGCAGGTAGCAAATACGGTAGGTATCATGAGTTCGTCTCTTTTTCATAGTAATATGTCTCATATTTTCATATCTCTACATTGCTTTTGCTGCTTAGTAGCTGTATATCACCAAAGGAGGCACAGTCCCCATCCTCCTGGGTTTTCACCCATACTCCTATGCAATGCATAAAATATCCACATTTGTTTTCATTCTCTTCTTTATTTTACAGATGAAGAGAACAAATTGCTAAATTAATTCTGGCCAGTGCTTACTTTATTTCTTCTAGACAGTGTGTGTGACAGCAGGAATGCATGTAACTTCACTTATGTGTATTTTATCTTGTTGGCTGGCAGAAAGTCTCACGATTACATCAGCAACTAGCTGATTCCCAACATTATTTCAAACACCTTCCCTCTTTCTCTCCCTCTCTTTTCCTTTACAGTTTATCTGATAATGCTATAACCATTTCCTGTTGAATCCTGGCTGAGAAAGCTTTCTCCAGCCCCAAGTGCAAATCAATAAAAGTAAGTCACAGTAATTCATAAAAATAAGACTGTCATCATTATTGTTCAATTATTGCTGCATCTATGGAAAGATTCTTCAAGAATGGGAGGTTTCTTCACTAATATTTATAATCTGCATTGAATAGTGCTAATGAATGAGTGGGTGTGCATTAGACTGAAATGCAATGGTATTTGATTTATACTGAGTCCAGGTCTGATTGCTAATGTTAAATCCATTAAAATGTCTCTTAGATCTGCCTTAATGTACTCCCCTGCATACAATAGAGCTTAAACATACCCATTTACTTAGCTTTCCATTATTGGTTGAATATTTGTCTTTATTACATCATCCTGTGATGGCTTTGACTTATGATAGTTTTAAAAACAGCATTTCAGTGAAGCTGTGCTTGTAAAAAGCCAGTAATTTCAAAACTGAGTATTTTCAATGAAAAAAAAAATTCAGTCAATTATAAAAAAAGTGTCCAAAATTTTTCAAAGCCCAGAGTCTCACAAAGTAATATACTTCCTCTTGCAAAAAAAACCCCAAATAGTTTGCACATGCTTGAGTGAAAGATACTATATTTGCCTCGAAAGAGAAAGAGACCCTTGGATCTGATGGCCATTGAGTATTATGTTCATAGTCTAAGTATACTATGCTCCTTTAATTGACAAGGATTTTCCATTCACAGTACATGCAACCCCAGCCTAGTGATGCCAAGTCAATTTGGGGTGAATTTCTGATGCTTCCCTCCTCGCTCCCCTAGCCCCCACTCTCCCATACAATACCTGAATTTTTTAGTTGTAAATCAGACTCTGGTGATGGTCTTTCTGATTTATATTGGCCTTTGATGTTACCTTTGAAATTCAGAGTATGCCATTCAATTTGTGTGTAGCTACTCACCTGTAGGCATAGTGACAGAATAAACCCTTCCTCTTGAGCCTCATAGTCCAACATAAAGTTACACATATTTGGGTCAAACTCCCAGCCCTACTAGATCCTCTCTGCACCATTACAGGCATTCAAAATGGTCAAAAAAACCAACTTAATCAGCCTCCTGAGGATTTCTTCTGTGGAAGTAAAATCCATAAGGAGTACAGAGACAGAATAGTTAGTTATTGGCTCTTAGTCCCCACCTGAAGAAGGAAACTGGGGATGTAGGAAAGGGAACAGCTAAACCACTCCAGCCTGCCTACTGCAATTGTCAAATGTGCAGTTTAGAGACTCCTCTGCTGTTATACACAATATAGCCTTTAATGTATCTACTGCCGCATAGAAACATGGGACTGGTAGGGAACTCCTGGGATAGAATCCAGTGCTATATAGAAAAGGTAAGCAACATACACTACAATAATCCCTTCGTGAAATACTGGTAATATCACAGCACTTGAGATGAAAGTCTAGAAGATTTGTCACCAAAACCCCAGTATGGATTTTTTTTCCCCAGGTAACAAAATACATGTACCAAAGAAGTTCTAAATTTTCTAACAAACATCCAAAGCAATAAACTTCCTAAATTATCAAACTAAAGAATTTCATCCAGTTCATAACTATTTACATGTGATCTTGCTGAGTATTCGTTAGACATTTAGCAGCAGGGGAGTATCACTTGCTACATTTTTTGTAAATCCACTCCTCACATATGTAAGGTCCTAAGAGCACTAGCTAGACCTGAAAAAGATTTCATCAGGTACGGCTCAGTCTGCCCTTACACAACCCTGCCAAACACTGCAATCTAGATTTCCATGCTCTTTCTTGTGTTATTCTAGTCTTGAGGAAATTGACCTAAATAGCATTGGGGATTTGTGATGCATACACTGGGAACTAAAAGAAATGTTAAACTTTCCTCTCCACAAATTTATGCCAATATTTGAACCCAGTTCTTCAAAGAAGAAAGCTTACTCTTTTTATCCTATTATAACACAATCCAGTGCTTTAGAAGTTTCTCTTTACAAAAAAAAAATCTGCTTGAGCCTGGTTCCACCTAATTGAAAGGGGCTCTGAAAAACAATATTCTAAAATTATTTTTTTTGTTTGTTTTGTTTTGTTCAGTTTTTGCAAAATGCTACTTACTTTAGTGAAGGAATCTGCCTTTCTTGGCCGGAATGTACTCTCCTGATTCCCATTGCTGCAAACAGGAGAAGCTATTTTCAGATGAAAGCTGCTTCAACATGGAACATGGATCTTGCTGCAATCTGTCTCTTTGATAACAGCCCAAATTGTACAAAACATTGTGATCTTTGTTTAGCAGCAATTTAGCAGCTAGGGACCAAGATGTGGATCACAAAAGATCACCTTTTGTCGCACAAAGGGAAGGGATTAATTTCTAATAGGGTGCATCTACACAATATGTTTACTGAGGAGTTGTCTAATTGGCTCTGCAGTAAAGTCTCAGGATCTACACATACAGCCCTATTAGGCCACAGTAAACTAATTAACTGCATCATAGGTAAGCATTTGTAAACACAAGTACTATCCTACAGTGGCATCATTTAGTGCGCAGCAATGCACATGTAGATGCTGACAGGGCTGGCTTCACTGCAGGGACTGCCTGCCAGTTAGCCCCACACTGGAGCACCCTTGTGCCCCAGCCAGCTCCTCTGCAGCACATTGAGCAAGGTCAGAACAGCCCCAGGCTGGCAGGCTGAAACCCCAGGCCCCCTTGCCAGCCAGCCAGGGATGCTCTGACCCAGCTCAACATGCTGCAGGCCTGGGCGTACGTGTAAGCATGGCACCTGGGAATAATAAATTCTAGCGCAATATGCACCAAAGTTTATTGTGTCATATTCATTTCACATGTAGACATGCTGAAAATGTCACCAAACCCTATTAGATTGTTATATACCCTGAAACAGTAACATTGAGACCTAGCAGCATATTATTTGCTTTCTAAGCTACAGGCAGAAGTTACCCAACTATTAATATTCTTAAAAGTCTTAACCATCTTAAAACCAATATAAATTATTTTTTTCTGAGTTTGATACAAAACTTAACAGTAAACTCTGAGAAATTAAAATATTTTAAGTGTTAATATGCTCCAGGGCTGATAATAACTGCAAATTATTACCATGACAAGTGATTTGGTGAGATAAGTCCAGTTTGCAGTGGATACATGTCCACATAACACAGCAACCACCATAAATAGCAAGAGCTTGCACTCTTGTTGGTAAGTCATAGGGAAAAATCCAAGACAGAATGAACATTTGAGAACAAATGGTTCTTTTCGTGTTAGGCACAATGGATAACTTTGTGCCTCACTATTACAGATTCAGTGTAGAACTCAAAATCCAGAGAGAATAAGAGGTATAAAGTACTTAGAAGCCACTTTTGTTTCCTTCTGGTCCAGGGGCTGCATCAATCTCTGGAGTAATCTAGATGGGCCTGCTGGTGTCCCTAGGTTATACAGACTTCTCTTAACCTTACAACTGGTACCTCTAGAAAATGGCTTAGGCACACCGGTGAGGCAGTGTGAGAAATGTTTTTTGGCACTGCCTTTTTAGTTACTTTACTCATTAGTGACCTGTTTAGGCAGGAGTGTTTGGCCCTTTGCCGGACTAATCAACTGATGTAAGAGGACCATGGCTGATCAGTCCCAATATACAGATGTAATGACTCTATAAAAGATACTTTGGTAGCACCAATGTCAGTTCAGCAGTAATGCTTCATTTTGGACTCATTGCTTGCAAAAGGAAAAAAGTAGATAGGTAATGCACAGTAATCGTTATCAAATGTATAGACTCTAGCCAAACACATATTTACCAGTACTCAGGGCTTGATCCATTTTCCAATGAAGACAAGCAATCTTTCCATTTACTTCAATGTAGCTGGACAAGGACTTCAATTTTCTTTCTATTACAAAAGAAAATATCTGGAGCCTGTGGGCAATTAAGATAGATTCTTTATATATATGAACTGGAACTCCTCTCATAGGAAATGTTCATGGGCTAAATCCTAATGTTGTACAACTCTACATAATACCATTAACTTCAACGAAGCTATTCCAATATACACCCCTGGAACCTAGGGATACTTCTTTAACTAAGATATCTTCCACCAAAACTGAGGACATTACTGAAACCAGAATAAAAAGAAGAAACAACAAATCAGCAAATAATTCCATTAAGAACATAGGATACACTCTAGGAGACCAGTCATAAGTGATAAATATGCTTATTTTAGCTGAATAATACCCACTAAATCATCATTTTTGTAATGAGGGGGACTGGTTAATCTGTTCAAAAGTTACACCTCTATGTCTGGGCAGGAAGGACAACATTTGTGATTCATTAATTAAGGAAGAAACAAAACTCAGAGGACAAACCAAAATCACAGAAACAAATGAGTGTGACTATATGTAGTATTTATTATATTAAAAAGAGGCGTGACTTCCAGAACAAATTTAGTTAACATGCTATTGTATTCAGTTACTGTTATTCTACAGCAGCCTTTGCATTTAGAACAAACAAGGTAGCCATTAAAAATATCTTACACCTATCTATTTATATCACACAATGGTGTTTAAGAGATCAGAGTTTCCATTCACGGGAAGAAATACAGTAAATCTGCTCACTGTTTTTACATGTGTGAGGAAAGCAGGATTTGATCTTACATTCCTTACTATGAGCAAGTGCAAGTTGCTCTTAGGTAAATCAGTGAGTATATCAGAGGGCTGATTTTGCTTTTAGTGTAATCAACACCACTGCTCCTATTGGTTTCAAGAACAAGATCCTGATCCTGCAATGGTAAATGCATACCTTCATGTGCTGTGAACAGACTCATGAAGTCCATGGAACAACAAATAGTGACTAAGGTAAGCACATGTATAAGTCTGTGCATAACAAGGGCCTGCTGGTTACATCTGGATAACTACTGAATACTGTTGTTCAGGAATATAAAACAGTTATAAAAAATGACATTTCAATTCTGACTCCTTTTGATTGTATTGGTTTTCTATGAACCTTTTATAAAAGAGATGTAAGTCCTTATCTAAATGACATCATTTTTATATAGATGTAAATCTACTCATTTCAGTTGATTTAATATACATTAATGTATGCATAAGGTTGGCATCCATATGAGAGAAGAAACAAACATGAGGAGTGAAATAATCCAACTTGATATATAAAGTTAACTAAATAAGGATGGCTTGATTTCAAGATGTCCTAATGCCAGAGACTGAACAAGGGAAGCGTCACATCTAAACTAGTTTGTTCTAATTTGAATTGAATAGCCAGGTATCATAGTACCATAGTAGCTAGGGTCAGAAGGGACCTAAACAGATCATCAAGTCTGACCCCCTGCCTTGGGCAGGAACAGATGCTGGGGTCATATGACCCCAGTCAGGTGTCTATCCAGTCTCCTCTTAAAGACCCCCAAGGTAGGAGCGAGCACTACTTCCCTTGGAAATTGGTTCCAGGTCCTAGCCACCCTAACCATAAAGTAATGCCTCCTGATATCTAGCCTGAACCTGCTCTCTATCAACTTGTGGCCGTTATTCCTAGTTACCCCATGTGGTGCCCAGGGGAACAGGGTATCTCCTATTCCCTGCTGATCCCCCCGGTGAATTTGTAGACAGCCACCGGATCCCCCCTCAGCCTGCTCTTGTGGAGGCTGAATATGTACAGGCTCTCTAGTCTCTCCTCGTATGGCCTGCCCTGCTACCCCCTGATCATGCAAGTGGCCCTCCTCTGGGATGCAGTATTCCAACTGTGACCTGACCAATGCTGCATAGAGGGGAAGGATCACCTCCCTGGACCTGTTTGTGATGCATCTGTGGATGCCTGACAAGGTATAGTTAGCCTTACTGACCGCTTCCTCACTTTGGTGGCTCATGTTCAACCTGGATTTAACAATGACTCCATCGAGATCCCTTTCTGCCCCTGTGCTGATGAGAAGGGTATTCCCCAGCCTACAGGTATGCTGCTGGTTTCTTCTCCCTAGATGCAGTATCTTGCACTTGTCCGCGCTGAATTCCATCCTATTCTCATCTGCCCACCTCTGTAGCCTGTCCAGATCTAGCTGGATTCTGTCCCTCCCTTCTGGCGTGCCCACCTCGCCCCACATCTTGGTGACATCAGCAAACTTGGACAACGTGCTTTCCACCCCCTTGTCCAAGACGTTGAACAGTACAGGCCTGAGGACTGAGCCCTGAGGAACCCCACCGCACACATCCCTCCAAGTCGAAAATGACCTGTCCAACACCACTCTCTGTGTGCGACCGTCCAGCCAATTAGCCACCCATCTGACTGTGTAGGCATCAATGCCAGAGTCACCTAGGTTTTTTTTACGAGAATGGGATGAGAGACAGTGTCAAAGGCTTTCTTAAAGTCCAGGAAGATGACATACACCCCCACGCCTTCGTCCAAGGACTTTGTGACCTGATCATAAAAGGAAATAAGGCTAGCCTATGATTTAGAGTAGTCACAGGAGATACAAGGTTGAAATGAACAACTAAAGATAACGTGTATATGTAAACAGGTTCCATTCAGGATTAATATTGCACTAATATGGTGACTATTTGAAAGATAGCCTTACCTTGATACCAGAAAAGATCATGAAGCAGATCTTTAAGGAACCTATTTTAAAGCACCTAGAGAAGGACAATGTGATCAGGAATAACCAGCATGGATTCACCAAGAACTAGGTAGGGAAATAAAAGCTACAAAAACGTAATATAAAGGTTCGTACTCAACAACTACATCGTACTCAACAAGTAGTCATGAATAGCTCAATGTCTAGCTGGGAGGAAGTATCAAGTGGGGTTCCTTTCAGGTCTGTCCTGGGTCCAGTATTAGGCTGCAGTAAACCAATTAACTCTATCATAGGTTAGTACTTGTAAACACAAGTACTATGCTATAGCGGCATTATTTAGTTAGCAGCAATGCACATGTAGATGCTGACAGGGCTAGCTAGGGCACAAGGGTGCTTCATTGCAGAGACTGCCTGCCAGTTAGCCCCACACTGGAGCACCCTTTTGCCCCAGCCAGCCCCTCCACAGCACATTGAGCCAGGTTGGAGCAGCCCCAAACTGGAAGGCTGAACCCCCAGACCCCCTGCCAGCCAGGGCTGCTCTGACTCAGCTCAACATGCTGCGTTCCCAGGCGCATGTGTAAACGTGGCACCTGGGAGCAATAAACTCTGACATAGTGGCTGCCTATAAGTTCATCACAGGGGCACAGAAGGGAATTGGTGAGTATTTATTCACCAAGGCGCCCCAGGGGGTCACAAGAAACAATGGCCACAAGCTAGCAGAGAGCAGGTTCAGATTGGACATTAGGAAGAACTTCTTCACAGTTCGAGTGGCCAAGGTCTGGAACGGGCTCCCAAGGGAGGTGGTGCTCTCCCCTACCCTGGGGGTCTTCAAGAGGAGGTTAGATGAGTATCTAGCTGGGGTCATCTAGACCCAGCACTCTTTCCTGCTTATGCAGGGGGTCGGACTCGATGATCTATTGAGGTCCCTTCCGACCCTAACATCTATGAATCTATGAATAGTATGGTTATGAACCATTGTAGATTAGGTTGTAATTAACATGTTCGTTAATGATTTGGACAATGGGATTGAGTGTAGGCTAAACAAATTTGTGGATGACACCAAGTTGAGTGGAGTTGTAGAAACTCCAGAGGGAATAGTTAGGATCCAGAATGACCCAGATAGACTGGGAAAGTGACCCACAATGAATAGATAAGAATCAAGAAGGACAAGTTCAAAGTCCTGCACTTGGGATGGAATAATTGCATACACAGATACAGACTGGGGAATGAGTGGCTGTAGAGAAGAACCTGGCAGTTACAGTAGACTCTAAGCTGAATGCAAGTCAACCATGTGCTCACGTTGCATAAAAAGCCAACAGCATACTAGGTTATATTAACAGGACTGTCACTTGCAAATCAAGGAAGTGTCTAAACTAGGGTTATTAAGCCTGAAGAAGGGAGGCCTGAGGGGGGACTTAATATCAGTCTTCAAATACATGAAGGGCAAATACAGAGAGGATGTCCATGACTGTATGGGATAGGTTTAGGAGCAATGGCCTCAGGCTCCAGCAGGGAAAATTTAGCTTGATCTGACTCTGAGGATGGTCAAGCACTGGAACAGGTTGCCTAGAGAAACTGTGGAATCTCCTTCCTTGGAAGTTTTCAAGAGCAAGTTAGACAGACACTTGACTAGAATGGTATAGTCAGAGACAATTCTGCCTTGAGCAAGGGGGGCTGGAGTAGATGACCTTATGATGGTTCTTCTAGCCCTACTAGCCTGTGATCCTATGATCTTGTAATTTTACTGGCAAAAATATGCATAGAAATATATATTTTTGTGAAACAATGTACCATACTTGTGGCAAGTAAAATGTCAAAATTGTAATTGCACAGGCAATTCTATTCTAAGAATTGTATCATTTTTCCAATTATGTCACCCCTTTGCACCATATGCCCATCCTTCGAAGACATCCTTTATAGCCAAAAAGATTAGGTTTTGTTAGCTTAAAGTTCAACAAAATTGGTAGCAAAAAATGTTGACTGAATGTGAAACTTTAAGGTGCCTCTCCAGCTGTGTAGTATATGATAGAAGAAGTTTGACAGGCAACTTAGCCCTACAATGGTCAGGCCCCCAAACCAATGAAGTGGAAAATAAAAGTGCTCCCAAACATGTTTAAAATGATTCATCTCACTGTTTCACTTTGAAACGAGGAACAAAAATGGAAGCATTCCTTTTCCCTATTGAAAGTAATCACAGTTTTATATCCCTCAGTGTTTACATAAAGAGAGCTGTTTATTTAGAATCCTTGGTGATAAGGACACCGCAAGCTCATAACTTATTATATATTCTCTTTTCATTTTGTCTTTTTGGGGGCGAGAATTATGTATATTTTATGATAACCCAAAATGACTTATACATAAAAAATACAGACTTTAAAGATAAAAAGGATTAGTAGCAGGTAATGCATTTTCCATGAGTGGCTATAGGGCTCTCAGTTCCAGAATGTACAGGCTGCATACAAATGAATTGATAAAAGTCTGAAGCTGCGGATGGGTAGGAAGGCTCATGCTTTGCTGGAGATGATTCTTAAAGTTACAATAAATCAGACAGACAGTGTCGGCCTTTGAGGATAAACCTGTGATGGCTTGTTGTGCCTCTTTGAATCGCCTCAGAGGCCCAGGGACTAAAAAGTGCCTAGATGTCACATTAAATCTACCGGGAGGATGGAGCACTTCAAAGAGGAACGCAATCAGATCTGATGGAAAATACATTTTCTGAAAGCTACTGACAAAAAAGTAATCTTTGATGTGGATGTTGAATAACAATTGATATTGTCTTTCCTGACATTTTTCATTATTGCCGTCTTATACAGCCTACTTCATGTATTAAAGCAATATTAACTGTTTGACAGGGACAAATCCTCAAACTATCACATAACCAATTGTTTCTGAATTGTCTTAGCCCACTGCCTGTAAAACCTGTCCCAATAACTGCTTTTAAATATGATGGTATACTCTTTTCCCTGCCTAGCTAGACAGTGCCTGAGACTTGGCATAATACAATGGAGTCTAGGGGATATTAAAAATGGTTAGATGGTTATGAGGTGTCATTTGATTATAAGCAAGGAATAGTAGTGTGTTTTGAAGGTGACTTTTAATGAGAGGTCTATAAAAAGTTAGTCCTTATTATTCCCAATGTACAATACACATTTATATCAAGTATATGTATTCAGAAAATTCAGATCTGCTGCACTTCTTGTAGCTTAAAGGAAGAAAAGAGAAAAGTACAGGAGATCTTTGTTATTTATGCAAGGAAATAAAACAATCTGTGTCAGTACAAAATGCTATAAAATATACCATAGTTAAATCCCCAAGTTCTTACTGGAAAGAAATTCAAGCAGATCTGGGAGCCACATGTAATTTCAAAGCACTGAATCCCTCCTGGGGTTTGATGTCTTAACCTTCTACTGTAAAGATGTGCTGTTGTATCAGAGATATTTATAAATCCAAAATCCCTAATTTTCAGATGACCTTGAGCTACAGAGTGGGTCTGTGGAAAGACAGCTGGAGTTCTAATCGGTTTTAGTATAAAGGGGTTAACTGCATTAGCACCAGTAAAAGGCACATGTACAGAAAACTCAGGCATGAGAGAAAATTACAAAACTGAGATAATCGACTGCTCTCAAGCTCTCACAAGTTATTAGCATTTATGTTTTCTCTATAACATTGTGATGTTGGGTACGTCCCTGTTTGCTTCTGATTCCCTTGACAGCGTTTTTCTGGTCTTGAAATTTTCACACTCCTCTAAAATGGTTTAATCAGCTTTTATCCCCTACACACACAATCTTTCTATAGATCCCCATTTATTCCTCATAGTTTTTTAATAATTTCTCATTTTAAGAAAGAATCTCCCATCATGGTGTGCTATAGATTCATTCTCAAGGGGAAAAAATATTTCATTCTGTAGAGCTAACCAATTATAACAGAGTAATAAGCTTCGCATAATTTACTTAGTAGGATCCATATAGTAATTGTAAGATTCTGTCCTATAGGAATCAATAAACAGTAGTTCTCTCCAACAGCAGAGTACAGCACCATAATGTATATTAGATATTTCTATTAACAAGTCTAAGAGATTGGCACAGAACCCTCTAATACACCTCTCTCTGCTGCATGGAAGCAGCCCTGCCTTACCCTGTATGCGGTAACAAGAAGAGACCTGAAACCTGCCATTGTACTATCCCATCTTTTGTCATGCTTGTGCTTTCAGAGGCACATCCAGTATATGTAGTGGTTGTCCCCAGAAGGAGGAGGGTAAGTTGCACCGCTCACTGGCATTTGTGCCAAGTCCCACTCACTCCCGTCCACCACTGAGTTGTCAGATTCTCTCGAGGACTTGAGGTTCAAACTTGCTTTATTCCCACCCGGAAGGCAGCTGCTGTCCTTCTCATCAAGCAGAGACAATGAAACCCACTCTTTCTGAGCTGATTTGTAAGTGATAAATGGTTCGACCAAAAAAGAAAGAAAGAAAACCATCAGCTACATGTTCAGCAGTTTCAAAAGGTTATTCTTCCTTATCTCCCAACCCAAACTGTTGCTTTATTATTTCAGAGTTGGCCGAGGCCAAATATATACTGTATATTCCTCAGTCTAAAGTTCATGCCAGCCCCTGTAGCACTGCAGCTCCTTGACACTTCAACCCCAGTTCTACCAGAAGGGATTTCTCCTCTTTCATGCTCTCTACTGTTCTGTCCCTGATGGGAACTCATCCACTCCCAGGTTTCTTAACACCTCTGTTCAGAGTTATTGAAATGAAGCTGCCTGACCAGCTGAAACTTCTTTGAAGTCTGGGAACATTTCAGATGTCAAGTTGTGAGATTTCCTCTCTCTCTCTCTGTTAGCCTGCTGCCAGGGCTTGTAAAAATCTATGAACTACTAAGCATTAAAATCCTACACACAGCAAACTCCTGGCACTGATTTCACTATCCTGCAGTAAATGGGGGATTGGGAAACCACAGAAATTATCATAATGTGCCCTTTGTGGAAATATTAGAAAGATGATTGTTGTTGGGGGACAGGGAAATGAAGGCCCATTAGCTGGCAAAAGATGTGTGAAAAGCTTTCAGTTCTGGTTTTATATCAGTGAGGTCAAATTAGCAATACTCCCTCCTCTCTTCACCTCCCCAGACACTCCCTTTGGGCTTGATCCTGCTTAGCACAGATGCAAAGATGAAAATATGCATTCGAAGTAAAAGGTGATGAGCACAGCAGCTAGTAAAAAAAAAAAAAGTGTTGGAGGGGATATGACCTGTGATAGTGTAAACGTCAAAGCTGTAGTGGCCAATTTAATCCTGACTAGTAGCCAAATCAGGATAATGAAGGCAGTGAAGAACTCTGTATCTCATTAGTATAGCAATGACTATGATTAAGTCCATTTCTCCTTAGAAGCATCCTTTGGCTACCACAAACTGACCCATTTTGTTATGTGCTCAAGTATAAGGAAATAAGTACACAAGAGATTTGATTTACTTCAGTTCAGAAAGGAAGGATCAAGGCCAGTGCTTGATTTTATGTACTTTACACAAGGGCTTACACAATTATGGCCTTTATACACATGCTCATGAGAGGATGAGATTTGTTCAGAAGTCACTGAAGAGCCAAGGAATCTGACAACAGTCATGGACAATGCTGTTTTTTGCAGTTTCTGCAAAATTTGCAAAATCATGATTTAGTTAGGTCACTACTCATCCAGCATTCAGTTACAGGAAACAGGATCTAATCCACATGAAAAAAAAATAAAACTGGGTCTTACACTGCCTAAACTAACAAGTGCAGATCGGCTGTCAGAGCAGAACCCATTTCTCCCACCCATTTCTCTTCCAAGGAAGTTGCGCGATAGAATAATAATAGCAGAAGCAAAAGGGAATGTACCTTTTTTAATCTATCTCATGAAGGTTAGGAAGACAAGAAAACTCTACATGAATGCTACATTTAAAGCCTTATTTTCTCCCAATAGGGTTCCAATATGAAATCATTTCCCCCGCCTACCCTGACCTCCTAATTGATATCCCAGAAGGCAGTTTTCCTTCTGAGTGAGAAGGTCTCCATATGAGCCTGTTTCTCATCCATCAGGGCCTTCCTTGAATCAGTCACAGGAGTAGCTACACAACAATACAAGATGTTCTTTCTTGCCTCTTCTTGGCAGGGGGAAGGGTGCTGAGACTTTTGCCAGTAGCATAACGAGAGGTGGTGATGTGGCATCACATAGAGGTCATGCAAGAACAGCAGCCACCGCTGCTGCTGCAACCAGCCTGACCCCTGCTGACACTCCAGTATTTACACCTCTGACCTCTTGTTCCTATCAGCCCACGGAGCGCAAGACCCAGTTTTCATTTTTCATTTCAGTTTCACACAAATGGATCTCTTAGCCCGTAATTAATTCACTACTAATTACACAATTACTCTCAATACTATCAGTAAAAAATGAATTGATGTTAGCCCATTCCAATTTGCAAAATAAATTAAGCAAATTGTTGCTTGATTTTAAATCAAGTGCATCAGCTGCTTGGTTCATTTTGCCTGCGTAAGTGACTAGAATGTAACCAAACATTGCTTATACAGGCATGGCCGCTATAATTGCCTGTAGTATCATCCTAACAATATGAGAGGAGGATCAGGCTTGGGATGCTATTGCCTCAGGTGATCTGGCATTCTGCTTCTCCTGGAATCCTGCTTAAGCTGCCCACTTTGGGCTTGCTCATTATGAAGATTTATACCATCATCTAGTGGAACTCCCATTAAACTACAAGCCATTAACTCTCTCCTAGTATGCTCTTTGCATGCAATCCGAGCTAGAAAGAATAGGCAATGAGGTCTTTGCATTCAGGTTACTAATAATAGGAGGATTTTTGACATCTCCCAGAGCAGAAAAATTTGCCATAACTGCTGTAATTAAAGTCTTGCTCAATATTTGCCTAATGTCACATTAAATCCATGTAATGCTACTGCTTGCCTCCCCCTGTCCCCTCCCAGTATTATTTTTCAGAATCTAGAAATCTGACTGCAGTAGCAGAAACAGCTAAACTACCATAAGCACAGGAAATTCTTGGTTAAAGAAAAGATTGTACAGGGGAAGAGACATGTAACCTGTGCCTTTCCCCATTTGACAATAAACAAACCGAGATTCAAAGATCTTTCAGCCTTATTTTTTATCACAGCATGAGAGGCAGCATTGCCCCTTGTTTTATACTGACCCATGCTATTTTCAGTTATAGCATATGTGCTTTGGGCAACCATGTTAGTTCATTCTCTGTGCTGCCTGTCTCTCATATCCTGCCCTTACTTAGTCAAATATTCCCTCCACAAATCTCCCACTGAACTTGCCATTCCTACTCCAAAAGAGGCCTTGGGGAAGAAGCTGCCACAGCACAATTTGGAAGAACTTCAGAAAACGAACTGAACCAGCAAAATGAACATACAGTGTTTTGGTCCCCAAGACTTACCTGACCAAGGGGAATAGAAAAGAGCATAGTTTTGCATGGACAGCTCAATCAAAAGAAGTATTATTATATAAAGACTCGCTCTCTACTCATATACTGACTCATCTCCCTATACCCTAATCTTTTTCTGATATCAGACTTCGATAGACGCATCTTACCCTGGTTAAATAGCAATGCGAACTGGAAACATTTTCATAGTTTCATATGAAAATGTTTCCAGTTCGTATTTTGAACCAACACCATCCATGAAAAGAAATGTCAGTAAGTTGCACACAATACTGCTATGCCCCACAATGCTGTGCAGCTGCAGTTTCAAGTTAAAGCCAGACTACCAGGAGCCAGAGGAACATAAGCGAAAGCAAAAAGATCAGGTGTATAATGCCATCCAGCATGTCTCTCCCAATGCCTGCGGGTCCAGTGGGATGGATTAACTTGTGGTATTCTCTTTCTGTTTCAAGTCAGCTCCTGCTGTCTCCATTTCAGGCAGAATAATCAGGGCATGGCTGATCAGAACCTTCCAGGGTTCCCACTCTGCTTTTTTTTTACTGCCTGAAATTCAGAACTGAATGTGCTGCTTCTCTGTGGCAGGAGCATATCACAACTGGTTGCCTTATCAATCTGTTTCTCTGATTTGTTTTGCCTGGCTTTTATGACAGCACTTGAATCCACTTCCTGAGCCTGTTTGATCCTGTTGCGTCTCGGTATTAAGCAATGCATGTAGTTACGGGCATTTTTTGGAAAGTGGTCCAGCACTGATTTTGTATCTGCCTTTAAGGGTTGCTCTAGGCACTCTGTTTACACTAATGTGATTTTCTGGGTCCAAAAGCTTGACAGTCTCCTCTAATTTTTGTCCCTTCTTCAACCCCCGGAAAATAAGTTTTGCAACATGCAAAAACAATTTTTTAAAACCCTGAAAATCAGTGATAACAATTATTCTATAATGTTATGTACCACAGAGATGTAGCATAGCTACTTCATCTAATCCTCAGGATGTGCAGCCCATTTTAATAGTTAATTTAGTCTGCTTTTAAATCATAGCAACCTTACAACAACAAAAAGGCCTGACCTGTCTTTCCTGGAGAAGCCTAGTCACACTCCTCTCTCAAGTTCTCCATGTGACAGAGCAGTGCTACAATTAAAGCACAATAATTTGCTTGTTATTCAAGTCAGGCATTAGTCCTAGTAATGGGGTGCTTGGTGGAGAGATGGATTTCCTTGTTAGGAGCTAAGCACAGGATTAGCTGAATTCTCCATGGAGAAATCTTGATTTGTTCAAGGTCTTTCATGTTTTCTACAGAGAAGGGATTATGTCTAGTTAAAGAGGGGGCTTGCTTAAAAAGCTACAAAGTATAAGAAAAGGATTTAGGGCAGTCGGGCCTGCGGTTAAGTAGCTGAGGGGTAGAGGGAGTTTTAGAGCAGAGGATTATTTAAAGCCATAAAGTTCAAAAAATAATTGGTTTAGCACTACTGGGTCAATGCAGGGTAACATGCTGGAAAGGCAGTTAAGCATAAGCTAATATTCATTTTACTTTGGCTAATTATTGCAAGGCTTCAGAGTAAAGGGTGAAAGAAGAAATGTTCTAGCTCTTTCCTTTGGGGTTCAATCTTATAGTGCATTTTTGTGCTTCCTTGCTTTTATGCATATGTACTTGTTGTGACACATATCATCAGCCAAATGCAAGTGTCACAAAGGGTTTTTTTTAGAACTGACATTGTTTATTTAATGAGGCCATGAAGTAGACCATTAAATGCCTATCTAAAGAGCTGCAAAAATTGTAGTCCCTCTGCTGTAACCATCTTTCTCAGCCCCAATCTCCTTCTCCCCCCTCCCCAACACACACACATTTTTTTTAACATTGGTGATTTTATCAGTTGAATGTGACTCTTGTGATCATTAGTGTCTATGTCAGGTCTAAGTATAGTCATTCTTCATTCCTGATATAAACAAGAGAATTCCACTCAGTGAGTCAAAGCTCCCTCCAATCACCTCATAATTAACTGGATGACCATGTTGAACTTCAATTGACATTTTGTGGGTGTTTTCCCCCAGCAGAGAGACAGTTGAGAAAACTGAATAATCTTGAGAGGAAAGCATTTGAAGCAGTAGGGACTCCCACCTTATACACACCATGGATGCTTAGCTGAAGTTATGGTGAAATGGAAATAAATCTTACCAAAAAGGAATGGAGTGACATGCAGGGTGTGACTAGGTTTCTCCAAGAAATACATATAACTTTTGGTGGTAATTCGGGGGAGGTATAGTAGCGCACATAACTGGAATGGCCAGTAGAGACCATCACAATCTGTACACTAGAGACAAAAAGGAAGATGGATGAAACAATGGTATGATATGCATAAAATATTTTCAAAACAATTGAGCTGTATGGCAATTTCAGCAATCAAGAGTTTAGTTCGAAACAGGATTTGTTAATGAAATATGCTAATGGTAGCAATTAGGTTGTACACTAGGAAAGAGAGAAAAATTAATTGGGCACCAAAAGAGACTGGAAATACAGAAAGAAAAAGGCTAAAATATGATTCATTTAGAAATAATGGAAGGTGATATACCTGGGGGGGGGGGGGGGGGGGGGGGAAGACACAGGAATACATTGTATGAAAAGGAAAAGACAAGGAAAGCACCAGTACTGAAAGAAACTGAGGGGTGCTGGTGGACATTGTAAATATGCATTTGCCAAGTGACTTGGCAGAAAAATAATTAGTTGGGGTCATGTCATGTAAAAGGTATGAGATAAGAGTCCTTCCCTTGTGCAACTCTGATGAAACCACATTTACTGGAAAGAAGTTAAGATAAAAAACTTATAAAAGAGCAATGGAAAAAAGAGCAGAGGTCCAAGTATGGATAACAACACAAGATTAGAGGAGCTAAATAATTACATGGTTGCTTGGTTAAATGATGGTTAAGAATGTGTTTGGAAGATGTAAGAGCAAATTTCACATATTTGAAAAATGTAGAAACAAAGACAAGACCTGAGGAAGGGTACTGAGAGACCCAAAACCTTGTCTTAATCCACTAGAGGGCCAACCTTTTGGCAAGGTTGCCATAAATCAGGCCTGCACCCTCCCCCAAGTGCTATTCCTATCCCTTTCCCCTGCCCAATCTGCTATTCTGTTTCTGCTCTAGCCCTGTTCTCCCTGCCTGATTTGCTATCTTGCTTCTAGTCCTATCTGCTACTATGCCCTCCCCAATCTGCTGTGCCCCACGCAGACGGCTGCTGCCACTTATAGCACCCATGCCAAAGTTTGTCCACTTAACCTGCCCTGCAGTTAGTTCAATAAAATATATCATCCACAAGAATCCTTGCCTCTAACAAGAGAAGAAACTCTTTATAGTAGTGCATAGGGTATAACTAGGGCTGTTGAGATGGAATTCACAGCAAAGTCAGATTGATTATCAGCAAAAATTTCCAGAACATTGGCATACAATATTCTTACAAGGGAAGCAGTGCAGATCATATCACTTGGAACAATTAAAGCTCAGTCAGATAAAATATTAGTAAACGTACATTAGAGAAGCACTATACAGAGGTGGAAGAGGTGAAATATGAATAAACGTACATTAGAGAAGCACTATCCAGAGGTGGAAATGTGAAATATGTCACATTTCTAATATCTATAGTATAAGCCTGTAAATATGAATTACTCCTTACCACACTAGTGTTTTTAATTTAAAAAAATAGTGAAAACCCTACCAGTATTCATATCATATCCACTAGTACCATAAGTGAGCCTCTTACAGTCTTTAATGGACTTCCTTCCTTCCTCATGTCCTTGTGACAAGGAATTTAGCAGAATTCACAGATCCATTGGACTCTGACAGGCCATGCCATGAGTGCTTCTGCTATGGCCTCAAACTTGTGACTTCTGGGCTGTCAACTGTGTCTTAGTGCCCAAACCCCAGCCACCTTTAACGTACTTATATTTATAACACTCTAGCTGCTTGCAGACATTTAAAAAAAAAAAAAAAAAGCAGTGCTTTACTTCAAATTCAGCACACTCCGGCACTGAACCCAGCACATGTCCAGAAGAAGCATCATGTTAGTTGGACCTGGCTTGCTCGATGTCTGTATAGACCAGGTGCTTTAGTGGGACTTTTTCGGTGTTTTTATCTAACAGATAACTGAATCAGCTTTAGTTAAAAGTGCCAAAATGCCCTACTGAAGCACCCAATCTATACAGACACTGCGGAGCTGGGTCAAAGTAACACACTTCTTCTTCCAGTAAAGTGGGGGGGAGGTTTAACATCCACAAGCAGCCTCTGTAAGATAGGAAAATGCTATTCATTCCATTTTTACAGATGCACAAGGAAACTGAGGCACAAAGCAGATAAGGGGTTTGATCTACAAAAGGTCTAACTTTCAGCCACGCAGCTCACAGAGTGCAATCAATAAGCTCTAGTGAGACAAACAAGCTCACCATACACTGAACAGGGAGGTTTAGGCCTTTCAGGATGGGATTCACAGAAGCCAACAGGCTGGCCAAGTAACTGCTTAAGCAAGTCAATAAGAAATACTAGAGAGAGAGGTGAGTCTTAAATCCCACCCCTTCCAGGCACCTCCAACTGATTGAGATTCACAGACATGAACCATCTTCTGGCACAAGATGCCTGCTGCTCCTTTTAAAAGCAGAACAGATTTTTTTTAAATAACCTTCATTTTTAAATAATATTATTATTATTATAATTAAGTAGATCATTTTTTTAAAGATTATTTTTAAATAACCTTGGTGGTGCCAGTGCATAACAGGCTCTTTCAGTGCCACTGGAGAGTGGAATTGGGGCTGGGAGGAGGAGGGAAGATCTTATACGGCCTGGATATCTCTGCACCACCACAGCAGCTGGAGCTGCTACTGCTGTAGTTGCATGGGCACAAGCTGCTGCACCTGAGGAGCAGACTCACCACACAGCAGCTGCATAAGGGAACACGAGAATGTCCTGTCCTCCCACACCTGCCCCAACGAAGAAGTCCTTGCTAAGGCAGGCACAGCCCTGCACCATCCAGCCACACAAGTTGGGCCATCCTGTGCCCAGTAGTGTATGGAGCAGAGGGGTTGAGTGGATGGCGCCCCTATCCCAGAGATTTTTGCCATAGGAAGCACAGTTCCTCATCCAGTAGTGTATCTGGGGGGAGGAAGCAAAAAGAGTACCAGGGTCATCCCTCGGGGAGCCCACACCACTGTCCAGCAGCCCCACAGCACAATGCTGCCCCTGGTGCACTATTCGCTCCTCCCCTCCCCTAGGTACACTACTGGGCAAGGAGCTATGACTCCTGTAGCAAAAATCCCTATGGGGAAGGAGCTCCATTCTACCAAACTCCCCTTCCCCGTACACTCCTGGGTGGGGGGGGGACAGAGGCCTGTGTCTCTTCCCCACCCCCCTCTCAGGCTGGGGCTGGGGCTGCGGCTGGGGCCGTTACCCCTCTCCCTCCCACTGCCGCTTCAGGCCACCTCCTTTCAGCTCAAGCTTCCCCAAGAACCAACTGCTTCACTGCTGGGGTAGCTCCCCTCCCCTGTGGGAATCCCTTCCCCAACATCTCAGGACTCCGTGGGCATGAATGGGTGGTCCTCGACCCCTTGACCAAGGTGCTCCTTCCATGTGGGGCCTCCCAGGCCATGGACTGTCCTTGAGCCAATGCCCACAAGTGGCCCTGTACACCGAGAGCTCTGCCTTCTGCTCATGATTGGGGGCCCAGGCCACCTTCTGCAGCTCCAAGGCCTGGGTCCCTGCCTGGGATCAGTCGTGCACTGAGCATGCACGGCAGTCCCGGCTGCGTGCCAGGAAAGGGTGGACCTGAGCCGCCTCAAGCGGCTCTCAGGGCCGGGGTCCTATTGGACCATGCTGTGCCCCATTGCTGGTTCCAGATTTCTGGCCTTACACTGGGGGTTGCAGGCCCCAGCTGCTTCATGCAGCTCCCAGGGTCTGGGGCTCTGCGTACTGGGGTCCCAGCCACATGCCGGGGTTGCAGACCCGAACTACCTTGTGCTGCTCCCAGGGTCTGGGCTCCATGCACCAGCCACTACACCAGGTCCCTGGCCTCGTGCTGGGGGTTGCAGACCCGAGCCACCTCAAACGGCTCCCAGGGTCTGTGCTCCATGGACTGAGCCATGCACCAACACCACATTCCCTGTGATGAAGCCAGGGGCACAGCTGCTTGCCACTCCTGCTCGCAAAGAGGCATCTTTGGGCTCTTCAGGGTGCTGGTTCCGCCTGCTGGCCAGCTCACACCAACTCTTCTTTGCCCATCCTCTTCTCTGTCCCTCGACATGTCTGTCACGTAGAGGCTCCACCCCAGAATGTTGTCAGACCAGCAAAGAACAGGCTACAACCAGGCTGGGGCTCTCCTCTCTCCCTCCCCACCCCAGACAGGGGCAGAGCAAGTCCCTTGTGCATGCCAGGCTGTATCAGTAAGTCCACCACAGATATTTCTAAATGAAAGATTTAGAGTCTCTTGACTCTTCTTCAGTCCTAGAGACAATTCCATTTAGTCAGTCACGTGAAAACTTTCATTGCCTTTTTTGACAATAGGATTAGGCTCTTTGTGGAATTTCCCAACCCCTGTTTTCTTTCTGCCATATCTGGCTGGGAGGAAAATATGTCTTGTGGTTAAAGCAAGTATTTGGATTCTATTCCTGGCTCTGCCACATATGTCTGTCACTCTTGGAAAGTCAAATTTCTGTCTTTGCTTCCATCTACCCCATTTTAAAGTTGAAACACCCCAATTTAAAATTGAAATATCAGCATTAACATACTTCAGAGGGCACTGTAAAGCTTAATTTATTAATTTCTGTAAAGTGCTTTGGATGAAAGGTGCTATAAAATTCAAAATATTGTTTTTTACTTGCAAGATTCATGCTATTGAATAAGTGAAAGTCTTTCTTTAAATAAAAGTTGATGATTTAGCTATCTTGTAGTGGCTTCCTAGGTTCCCTGAAGCTACATATTTAAACATTGCCAGGCAAGAATCTATTATAGATACTGGGGGGGGGGGGGGGGGGAGGGCAATCTTTGAAAACTCAGATGCTCTATCCATACCAAAGTTCTGGATGAGGAAAAAAAACTGAAGCAGTTTTAATTATACTCATCAGCTTTCACCATCTTAAGGGTTCTTTGGCATTAGAATGTAAAATGACAACAAGTCCACATAAGCTACTTAGTCATTAAATAAAGTAGAACTCCATATTATCAAAGGAGACAGATTCTGGCCCATTGTTCCTGAGATAAACTCTTGACCTTTCCCAAATTATTTTCCTTCGCGAGTGCCTGGGGATGCTTTTTAAACCCCCTTTATGTGCTTGTCACAATGACTCTCCACCAATGCCCTCTGTTTTCTCACTAACATGGCACCTCCTTCATGCGACTATCCATGGCAAGACTAGAGAAGTGTACTGTTGATCACAACATAGAAACATTTGGCCAAGCCAGAACTCTCAGTCCTCAAACCGGCATTGATTTTTCATATCCTGATTCTTGTTAACAAAGTGAAAATATTATATGAGAGACTGTCACTGAGCTCAATGATAAACGAGTAGTTTAATGATCATTTCAAGCATTATGGCACACTCAAGATCTCCAGTGGGGGGGAGGAACAGTCATTAATACAGATCTAATTTAGACCAAGACACCAGCGGGTTTAAAATGTTCTCTTCAGTTTTTTTGAGGTGCCCATCAGTTTTCTTTCCTGAAGACCATATAATAAGAGCCAATTTCCACACAGTATTCTTGTGCTAGCCCATCATGAAATCCCAAAACTCTACAAATAATTGGAATTATGTACGTTTCATACCCCAAATTTTCTTTAAAATCTTGCAAAACTGATCACATTCCTTAATCTTTTCTTACATTTCATTTGAACATTCTCATCAAATAGGAAAAAAAATCCACAATGAAGCACTCTCCTCCATTTTTTATAACCACCATATCTGGTCTTCTAGCACATATTTCATGAACAGTAGTGATTGAAAAATCCTGTAATACTTTATTGTCTTATTCTGTACTACTTTGTCTGGTCTATGGCAGTAATATCTCTCTCCTACTTGTAAATCCATACTTCTTGTGAGCTCTCGGTGCACAATACTGCCAAATTTGTTATGCCATACTTTACACTCATCTCTGGCCAACTTGGCATATTGCCTTATAATCTGGCTGAACGTATCTGCCGTCTGACCGCACATCTCACATTCTGGTCTTAAATCTTTCCAATTTTATATATTTGTTTTAACATATTTCCTAAGTATAGCCTGTTCTTCTGCAGCCATAATTAAATTTTCTCTTTTCAATCCTCAGTTGACAAGCTACTTTTAATTTGTCACCTTCTTTTCATGATTTTTTTTCTAAAATTCTCTCCATCTAGTTCTTTTCCCCTCCATTTCCGTCTGTGTATTTCTTGTTGGTGTCAGTCTAATGACTTACACTCAATAGAGGATATCCTTCATTTACATTTGGAAATTGCTCCAAGATCCAGTCAGTTCATCTTGTCTATCTTATATAGTTAGCTATCATTATATGTTCCTGTTCTGCGATATCCTCTGCTACGCTCATCTCTTTCCTCCATCTTTCCTGTCAACTGAAAGCCTGCCAGCATCTGAATCCTTTCTCTTAGTCCTCCTATTCAACATCCCTAGATCAATCTTTGTCCAATTTACTACTGCACCTGACTAACATACAACTAGAATAGCATATATGTTTATTACCTTAACTGTATTTTGCACATTGAGCTTTGTTTTCAAGAATTTTACCAATCTTTTAAAAATATTCTTCTTTAATGTTTCCTTGATTTCTTCATCACAATCCTTTTCCTTTTGAAGAACTTTAGTCTCCTTATAATGTCCAATAATAGTAATGTCTTCTATTATCCTGTTCTGTTCTTTTTAGTATCTTTTTGGTACATTTATTTAAGCCAAATGCCATTCTCACTGTCCTTCAAAATTATGATGCTTATTAATATCACAGTCATGGCCTGATATCATTGTCAGGGTATTGGTGTCATATCCTTAGCCATCAAGATGATGTCTTATATGGAAGATGCCTTTAAAATATCAGTTTTCAGCGAGTCTGCTTACTGACAACTGTCCAGGTTACTAAAGTGACTCTTTGGGGCCTTGGGTAGAATCCTCACAGCAGCTACAGCAACTGGCACTATACTTTAGGCTTTCCTTCCCATATTCTTTCTAATTCCAGTCTAAGGGATTGATATTTGGAGATATTTTCTTTCTTCTCTGACAGCTATTCATCCAAAGATGGACAATGTCTATTGTGACTTTCGGTGGATATGATCCTGAGTACTTTTGGATTAGAAGGGTATTTGGCTTTCTGACTTGTGGCATAACCAGGCAGTGAAATCACATAGATCTTCATTTTATTGTTTTTCTATTACTGGGTCAGGTTTGTATACCTACCAAGTCTGACCCCTACCAAAGAGGACAGCCTTAATCACACACATGCCTACACCTTGCTCAGTGAATACCTTGAAGTAGCATTGAATTTGCAGTACTTAGGTCAAAATGTGGCTATCTCCTTGTCCTTGTGCTTTCCAATTCTTTACTTTTAAACATTCTTTTAACCTCCTCTATTGTTATGTTTAGATTTTCCTATAAAACCTGGAAATAGATTTTCCTGTTGCTGAATCTCTTCTTTCACATCCATGCAGAATTGTGGTGGTTAAACCAAACTGTTCCAGATTTCTCCAGAATCTGATGGGGGGGGGGGGGGGAGGGGTGGTTTCTGTCTGCTTCTACTGACCTTTCTTGAAATAATCACTGTTGATCAGTGTTGAAAAATGTGTTTTGTCTGTCTCTCTCAATATGCTATCATACCTTTTAACTTTGGTTGAGATTGGAATGATGTCTTTTTATTTTTCACTGTAATTTTATTATCCTTTCATTTTTCTATTTCTTTAGGAAGAGTAACTTTGGTTGTATTCAAGCATTCATTATAAAAGAAAAGGTAACCCATGTAATATTTCATTATATTCCTGGATAAGTTACTGCTATCCAGCCTCACTATCAACATAGACTTGCTACACATAAACCTTACAACCTTGCAATTTTTCTCACTGGAAAAAAAGCTTTAAGGGACAGCCAGAACAAATCATTTGTAGCCATGGTGACTAAATCCAGCTGGAATCTATCTGAAGACTCATCTTCTTACCCCTTCACATATAAACAAAGAGCCCCTATAATATATGAGACACTTCCAGGTATCCCTTCCCTCCTGGTTTTGTCCTTCCTGTTCTAAATTGCCTCAGTCTTAGTGTAACCATTTTGTTACTTAATTAACATATAGGCCTTACAAGGGAGTGTTTATGCCATCATCTGTCAATGAAGATTGATGTCACAGACACACCATTATATTGGTGTTCCTAGCAAAATTTAAAATAATTACCATCAATTAATTTCTGTTGTTTTCATTGATTTTATAATAATTTTATTTACAATTAATATTTAGTTCCATACAGGCGCACAAAATAAGCACCATAAAAAATCGTAAATCTACATAAAGATTAAATTACAAAAAGGATTGATTTAATTGTATGGCATACGTGACTCCATTATTTTACAGTACAGTCAGTATGAGAATGTCATCTGAGATCTGTTTCACCCTTTCAAGTATGGTGGTACTCCAACTGGCATCTATAGGAAGCTTTTTCTGCCACATATATGTATTTTTACCTAGACTTTCAAGGTGTAATGGAGACATCCAGCATCTTGTTAGATTATTAAACCCATGACTGTCACCAAAGATATATGACAAAGTTTTTTCCATTAGTTAATGGCAATTTTAATTTGAACTTGGTTACAAATTTAAGATTTGATATTAAGCAGCACTAATTCAGGTACTTAGAGTAATTTGACATCAGATATTTAATTTAATTTGTCATCCATCTAACTACTTACTTGTAATCCGTGTGAATCACGGTCTCCATTTATACCATGGGCTAGATCCTTAGCGGAGCTTCACTTAAGCCAATTTATTACTGAGGATGTGATCCAAATTATTTTGGAGGATTTGGAAGGCATTCTATTATGAGTCTCAGATTTCTCAAAGGAAGGTGATCTGGCTTACATTGAAAAGGCTTTCCATTTAAGAAGAGCAGGGGAAAAGAACATGAATGTCAGTTCACCTATCCTTGACACCTAATTAAATAGTAGAGCAAAAAAGGAAAGCAAGCTTGAGAAGGGAAAGGAGATCAACTGCAACGAAGGATGGGTTGGTAGCTGAGACAGAGAAGATAGCCCAACAGAGAAAAAGGGGAAGAGAATTAGCAGCTTAATGATAGACATGGAGCTCTGGAATCAGGAAAACAAAAAGAAATGAAACGTTCGAAGAAGAGGAAAAGGAGATAGGTTAGTAGGACAGTAATAAGAACAAAAAGAAAGGGTCAGAAAGTAGTATCAGAGCCAGCTCCAGCTCAGACATACAAACTCCATTACTTTCAGTGGGATTCTACAACCTGTAAGAACCTTGTTACATAGTCATTTTGGCTAGCTCCTGGAGGTCTTAACCCCTGGATTGTCTGCATATTAACACCTTAAACTGGCTTAAAGCACTCATTATGCTGCTCAAAGTTATGCCACACCAGGGCAGGGCTGTCTCTTGATCTACACAACCCAGCTCCTGTTCCATTATGGTGAAGCTACTCCCTAGCAATGTGCCACTCAAGTTGAAGGTGTAACTGCTCCAAACACCACACTAGCACTAAACCAATCAAAGTTTGTGCAGCTCATAGCACAAACCAGAGAAGCCTAAACCAGAGGCCCTAAGTCAGAGAAGCCTCCAATCAAGAAAGGCTTAACAACCAAGGCAAGGCAAGTTCTAAAATAAGCAGGCCAAGGAAAACCACAAGAACATCCAACCTGCCAAAAAAAAAAACTACAGCCCTGAGATCTAGTAAAGTACTGCTCTCACTCAGAGCCTGGTCTAAGGCTGACTGAAGTCTGTAAAGGCTTTGCACTGATTTCAATGGAACTGGCCCTAGAACGAGGCAGAGATCCTTCTGCTAAACTAAATATAATACATAGACCATTGCTCAGCTGTCTTCCTGTAGGAATAAAAAGGAGATTTTAAATTATTTTGTTTTGGATAAACAAAGGATGATTTCCCTTCATTTTTTTTTTTTTTTACCCTGAAAAGCAACTGACACACCAGGGCGTGGGGTGAGAGTGACAGTGTCTTGTTGTCTTGAGGGGGCTTTTGTCTGCAGTGTTAATTGAGAGGTGACCTGAGCAACACAAACTGCTAGGAAATCCCTAATGAAACACTTTGCAGGCTCAGAACATGCCCAAACATACACCTTATTCTCATGTCACAGCTCCGCATCCTTAGTGGGGTAGCAGTAATCTGGTCAGAAAACAGGATCCCAGGTGATTTGTTGTTCCTCTTTTGTTGATCCACCTCTTTCAGTGAGTTTTATGGAGACAGCAAAATTTTACATCCATTCCGCCAGCAATGCCGGCCTCCATTATTCCCACAAGCTTCACTGCACTTGCTTCCAGGTCCCCCTCTGGCATGAGGGATGTCCTCTTTGAACTAAATGGTGGAACTCTAGCCAGCCTTCTTCCAAGGTTATAAAAAAGGCAAGCAGATAAAAAACAGACCTGGCCAGATGTATAACAGTCAGGCTCCGTGCCCCAGGCAGCAACAGCAGCAGAGATAGCAGCAGGGGCTAAGCTGACTGCAGTGACTTCAGCAGTTGGGCTGGCAGGAGATGGGGCTGCCATTCTTGCACCTTCTTCAAGTGGATGCCCAGTGCTGGTGTCCCAGTCACCCACCATGCATTATGCTACGAGGCCTGGCCACCAAGCGTTACGGATTTTTTTTACTATTCCAATATAGTATAGTAAAGGATAGTAAAAGGTAGTACAGGATAGTATACACAAAAGATCATCTTGAAACCTTAACTATGCCCAGAGTCACTCTAAGGCAACATTTACTCCTACCGCTCCAAAATTTGTCTGTCACTGTTAGCTCTTCCAGTTGTTGCATCTTGTCTCCTACCAGATATTTGGCTACCAGTGATGCTCCTACTCTGATACATCCCCAGCTTTGATTCAGCCAGTCTTATGCTTAAAGTGGTACATTCCTATGGACATTTCTAGGAAAGTCAATTTTTTTCAGTCTTTGCTAAATTTAGATTGCCCACAACTCTTTTCTGCAGGGGTGCAATGCACCTTAATTTGTGTTAGAGGAGAGCATGTGTTAGGGGTCTTGGAAGGGGTGATCCCAGTGCAAGATACTGAGCAGGTTTTGGTCTTTGTTTGCTAATATTCAGTTATTCAGCAATCCTTCACTTCTGCACCAGGCTGAAAGACTGATCCTCTTAACTTTCCAAACTATTCAAACTTGTTCACAGAAACCAAGTATTTTCCCATCTTTTACTCCTATGTGCCCTCACAGTACTTTTTTCCCATGGCAGGTAAATGGAGGAGTACTTCGCTTCGCTGAACAAGGAGAGATCTGACCCCTAACAATACTTTCTCCTGCTTTCAGAGCTAGAATCTAGTTGAACTTCAATTGTCCACAGAGGTGAGAGGGGATAATTACATTTTTTATTGCTCTGTCTTTAACATACAGTAAGATCACAAATGATAAACAAACCGCCACAATGAAGAAGAGGTTTGCTGGTATAATTGACATACAGCATGTTGTTCCCCTCTGGAAATGACTGAATACTTAAAGAAGCCATTCAGCACTGTTTTCTCTTTAATTTCTACTTCCTTTGGAAAGTTAGTGCTTGTAAAAACTTCTGGATCAATCACACCAAAAAGACAACTGTTCATTTAACCAATGAATAGGGACAGCACAGGTAATAGGAAGAGTAGGTAGTAGTAGACAACCATCAAGCCTTCTGAATTATGGTGTATGTGTGAGAGGTCACCAAAACTATGGGTACACTGCTAGGCAAGAATATGGAGGAGGGTAGTCTGCCCAGACCTTCCATCTCCCCTATTAGACAGTATCCAAAGGCCAGACTGAGTCCAGATGTTCAGTACCTTGATAGCTGTAGTTATATGCACATCTGGGAATTGAACCTGGGTCTCCTACATGGTAGACAAGGATTCTACCACTGCAGCTTTCCTTAACCTACCACAGTACCTCATTACATAAACTTGTCCCAGATTTACCATCTCCAGGGATTAAGGGTATTTCAGTCTCTATGCTCATTCATACTTGAGCTGCTCTGATAATGCTTGCACCAACATCATGAACTATTCCTATTTCTGATGGCACCATTTTTTTGGTACATTTGAAACTGCTTTGAGGCCAACTGCTTATTTCATGTGGATCATTAAATGAAATGGCGTTTAGATCTACATAGATATTGTTAAGAAATATATAGAACCTTTCTGTTTTGGGGGGGGGGGGGGGGGGGTTTGAAGTTCTCAGAATCTGCCAGAACAGCAGTGTATAGATGTAGTTAGGCCATGCTGATTGTATATAGTTATTAAGCATAGTTGCATGGACCCTCCCATGTAAAAAGCAATATATACAATAGTTTAATGTCTAATAACAGATAATTCTAGATGGACAAATAGAAACTACTTCCTTACACAAATGCAGCTCTTACTCCAAACATTTACAGTCTTAGATCTGTGTTTTATTTTTTAACTCCTCAGATTCCTCCAAAATATTTAATGAAAGACAAATTTTCAAGTCAGAAGATCTAAAATCATACTTGCATTAGCATTGGAATATTCACAATTATTCTTTCCTCTCAAGGACTGAAAAGCTATCACTGGGCATATCTACACATTCATTAATGCGCTTTTGCTACTGTGCATTTAATTTAGTACCTCTAACATTAAGGTGCATTAGGCTGCCGCAATGCACAGTAGCAAAAGTGAATGCCTTTTTAGTGACACTTAATGCACAGTAGACACTCTACTGTGCATTAGCATATTA
The DNA here is from genome assembly GCF_030867095.1 of Alligator mississippiensis. Classification (NCBI taxonomy): domain Eukaryota; kingdom Metazoa; phylum Chordata; order Crocodylia; family Alligatoridae; genus Alligator; species Alligator mississippiensis. The sequence goes on along the minus strand of NC_081826.1, from coordinate 199,829,760 downwards.
GCACTGTTTTTGATGTGACACTTTAATGTGCAGTAAAATAGGCTAGTGTGCATTAAAGTGCATGTGTAGATGCTCCCACTAATAATGGTAGTGCCAATATTTAAGGCATAATTACCCTCCTGGAGGTTTTTCCCACTCAAAAATCCAAAGATGTAGGAACTATGACTTTCACACAGGTAGTTGCAGTTCAGATTGAGCTTGTGTAAAAGCTTTTATTTTAGTCTAACAGCCTTCATGGTGTCTCTTTCATTTATCATTTCTAAACTCTAGATGGAGCATCTTAGAAAAATTGTTTTAGACAGCTTTTCTTTACCTTGTCTGAGAAAGGAGATGTGCTCCAACATAACAATAATGCTAGGGTGTTGCAAAGGGAGGGAGGGGTTAATACAGGGTCAGATAATACAGTCCTCACCTCTCATTCATTTAAAAGCTGGAACTTCACAATGCAGAGGGCTAAAATTTATCATATTCAATGCATTTCTCATGAAACCATGGGAAAGAAATCTTACACTTTTAAACAGATGCGTCTCTCGCATGCAGCTACCTAATGCAGCCACAAATGGAGAAAAACAATTGTCTGGCATATACTTGTTAACACCTATGTCTTCGCACTCCAATTACTGAGCGTTCAAGGACATGGCTATGATACCCCTGGAGGGTGCTACACTATCCTCTCCTCCAGGCCCATGGTTAGCTTTCAAATTTACAGGGCTTTGAAAAGGGTTATACCTACTTATTAAAAATGAGTCTTAACAGTATCAGTACTTTATAGATATCTTCCCCAGAATGAAACATGATTCTCTGGGCATGTATTTAAACAACTCACTAAAGTTGCATATAGCATAGAAAATATGATCTCCTGTATAAGTATTACCTCAAAAGGCTGAGCACTTAAAGTGGATTGACATACTATCAAATGAGGTGCTTACCTGACTCAGTGTCCAAGGATTTGTGTGCCTCGCTGTCATAAATGTACCTTATTTTCATGACACATCTGTGAAGCAGGAAAGTATTCCCCCTTTTCCAAAGGGGGAACTTAGGATATGACTATACCATCTCTGCATCACGCTCAGGAATGTGGTCAAGATTAAGACACCACATCCATTTAATGACATGTTTTATTTTTTCAGCATATGTATAGTTATCTCCTTCAGCACAGTGGAGACTAATGGACAAGATGAAAAAGTCTGTGCTGTGGAGATTAACAAAAAACTAAGTCAACATCTTCTCAGTCCTACCCCAGTGCTCCACTCTACTGACCATCTTCCTTATCCTTCTAGTAGCCTTACTCCTGTGAACTTCTAGTTTTCAAGACAATGTATGTGCAGACTTATCCACGTGAAACTAGTTCAGGATAGGGTTAAAGGACATTATGGTAAAATAAAGTTGTAACATATCCAACACTTCTTAAACAGAGCAGACTGGACAGCCGCATCAGGAATGCTGCAATATGATGAATAGAAATATGCAGAACTACAATGAAGTCTTGATTAACTTGTCATCCTAATCGCTGCTGGAAACAGAGGAAGAAGATATTTTATTCTTAAATTTTCATCTAAGTGTCATCTTCTGCAGCCAGAGAGCATGTTTATCATTTTTTACTGAATGTGTAAGGGAGAGCATCTGTGAATGTGAAAGTACAAAACACATGTATGATTTCTGTGTCAGGAAAAAAAAGAAACAGTGCAGTGGCTTTGGGATATGTAAATAATCAGAGGGTCAGTTTTTCTCGTAGGAGTTAGAGATGGACAAACTGAAGTTGAAGAATAAAAGCTGACTAGAACCTTTCCTCTAAACCAAATCAGAACTATGAGATTTGAAATGGTTCTATTAAGTATTTAGGTTTTGGAGGGCAGGTAGGAGGTGGAGGAGCAGACATTGCCCTTCACCTTGCACTTCATCACTCTGCCAACACAGAGCAGTAAGTGCAAAGCCTACCAGAAATTTTAAAAGCCTGGCCTAAATTGGGAAATATGACCATTCTCACAGGCCTGTTTATCAGAAACACAATGTTCAAGTAGCTTCAGTGTTTATAAGAACTGAGTCAAACTTCAAAACCCAAACATGAATAGAGTCATAGAATCATAGGGAAGCAAGGCCAGAAGGGACCTTGAGAGGTCATCTAGTGCAACCCCTGCCCGAGGCAGAATCATGCCTATCCAAACCATCATAAACAAATCCATTGTCTAACCTCTTAGCAAAACTACTCAGTCAACCATGATGCAAAACCCAAGACAAAACACTCTAACCTGCCACACAAAGCAGGGGAACCTGCTCCCTGCTCTTCCAGGTTCTCTACAGCCCACGTGTATGGCAGACAGTTACCACCAGGGCCAGGGCTATTTGTGCTGCCGCAGTGTTTGCCCCCCTGGTACAACGGGGAACAGGTATGAGGCCCTGGCAGCATTGAAGGAGGAGGCAGGTAAGGATGATTCCAGAGAAGCCGATGCCACTCCAAACAGTGCAGACTGAGCGATGCTGGAACACCCAGAAGAAGAGACACCAGGTCCTCATCATGAGTGACTCCCTCCTGAGAGGAACAGACGGACCCATCTGTCACCCAGATCCCATGGCACATGACATTTGCTGCCTGCCCAGAGCTCGGATTCAGGACATCACAGCGATGATCCCGGACCTCATCCAGCCTCTGATCACTACCTCTTGGTCCTCATCCATGTGGGCACTAATGATGCAGCCCAAGAGTAGTCCAGACTGTAACAGGAGGGACAGCAGGGTCACCGTGCTAGCCCTTGCCGCCTCCTCTACTGTGCCAAGCTTCAGATTTGCACCCTCCTATTCTCGTCCGCCACGACTTTGATGATATGTTTCTTTTGTAGGGAGGCTACCTCCTCCACTTGGCCACAGTTCTCCTGCTCCGGGTGTCCGACGTGTCTAGGCTTTGCAGGCCTTCTCTATACGCCACCCTTCTCCCCGGGGCCCTTCCCTCTGCGAGGCTGCCCCCCTCACCGGGGCCCTTCCCTGCAGTGCCGCCCTTCTCACCGGGCTCTTCCCTGCAGTGCCGCCCTTCTCACCGGGCTCTTCCGTGGAGCTGGGGTCTGTACCCCCGAACTCCGTGCCCTCACTGGGGCTGGGGTCCTCACTCTATCGTGAGTCCCCTATGAGGCCTCCTCCATCCCCTTATAGCCTCACCCAAACCACTGGTGTTAAACAAACTGCAAACACCAACAACAACATAAACACAAGCTACAACGCAAACATAAGCCTCCAGCTATAACTAGGCTCAGGCCTACCAGGTTCTCTCTCCTACCACGGTGACCAATGCTGCTCTGGCATTCAGGTTCTCTCTCTTCTGGCCAGGAGTTTCCTCATCCTTCCCTGTTGGTAGGGAACTCCTACTGTCTTCGATGCCCATCAGCAACTGCCTCTGATCTCGGCTCCCCTCCTCATCCTTCCCTGTTGGTAGGGAACTCCTACTGTCTTAGATGCCAGTCAGCAACTGCCTCTAGTCTCAGCTCCCCTCCTTCTCAAACAAGCCAGGTCTTGCCTCTTATAGCCAGCTGACCACTGGCAGGTGTGGGTCGTTTGCTGGCTACCTTTGCCTTGGGAACCAGCACCTGAGGAGTCTTCCGCGCTCTCTCACAGCAGGCACCTTAGTGTCCTGCTACACAGACCATGTCATGAGAGACTACAAGGCTCTGGGGACCAAGCTTAGGGAGACAGGAGCACAGGTGGTTTTCTCCTCTGTTCTTCCGGTGAGCAGACATGGACAGCGCCATGAGGCCTGCATCGGAGAAGTCAACCGGTGGCTTCAGAGCTGGTATATGTGGGCGGGCTTCGGATTCTTTGACCACAACCCTCACTTCCATGCCAGAGACATGCTAGGGTGGGATAGGCTACATCTCTCCCTGAAAGGTAAGTGTGTTTTCTCTTCCAGGTTAGCTGATCTCATACAGGAGGCTTTAAACTAGGTTCATCAGGGGATGGGGATGCAGAGGTACTTCGATGTCAAGCCAGGTGACATAAGCAGGAACAACCCAGGTAAGTGACAAGGGCCTGGGCAAGCTTGGAAACAAGATGGCAGCACAAACACCCATAGGAGGTCTCAATTGCCTGTACACAAATGCTAGAGTATGGGGAATAAGCAGGAGGAACTCACCCTCCTGCTATCTAGCAAAAACCCAGACCTGACTGGGCTTACAGAAACCTGGTGGGATTCTACCCATGACTGGGCAGTAGACATCGAGGGCTATAGGTTGTATAGATGAGATACAGTGGGGAGAAAAGGCACGGGGTGTAGCACTCTATGTTAATGAGCAGTACACGATGATCAGGATGTGTTCAGAAGAGGGGCAAACTGAGGCGCTCTGGATTAGAATGGAAGGGGGTTGTGGAGAAAGGGACTTGATAGTGGGCGTCTACTACAGACTGCCCCACCAGAGGGATAAGCTGGACCTGGAATTTTCAGGTCAGCTCACGGAGGCTGTAAGGACAAGGGATGTGGCTGTCATGGGTGACCTAAACTACCCAGACATCTGTTGAGAGGATCAGTCACCCAGGTTTGAATGCTCACATAGGTTTTTAGCCTGCATACAGGACTTCCACCTAACCCAGGAGGTATATAATACCACCAGAGGAAATGCCTTGCTGGACTTGGTCCTCGCCACAGGCAATGACCTGGTGAGGGATCTGCAGGTGCTCGACTACCTGGGCATTAGTGACCATCATTTTCTGGAATTTACTATCCAGTGCAGGGTGGTGAAATCAAGCAGTAAGGCAAAAGTCCTTAATTTCAGGAGGGCTGACTTCAATGAACTGAGGAGATTAGTAAGAGAGACATTGAGGACTCAGAGCTTCAATGAGATGGGAGTCCAGGACGGGTGGTTGTTCCTTAAGGAGACAATCCTCCAAGCTCAGAGGGAGTCAGTCCTGATGAGAAACAAAGGGGGCAAGAGTGCTAAGAATCCCCCTTGGCTTAATAAAGGCATCCAGGAGGGCCTGAGGGCAAAAAAGGTGGCATACAATTAGTGGAAGCAAGGGGCTGTCACCAAGGAGGATTACACATCTGTTGCTCATGATTGCAGGGAGGTGGTTAGGAAGGCCAAGGCAGAGATGGAACTAGGGATGGTGACCAGAATTAAGGATAACAAAAAGTCCTTTTTCAAATACACAGGGAGTAAGAAGAAGGCATCAGGTAACATGGGGCCCCTATAGGACAGGCTTGGCAATCTGATGATTGCAGTAAAGGAAAAAGCTGATCTCTTCAACAAGTTCTTTGCCTCCATATTTCTGAGCAAGGACCAAGACAACTCCCCCACTGGATTACGGACAGACTCAAGGAACACAACGCTATGCCTAGGGTCAGGGATGATCTAGTCAGGGAACTCTTGGAGGGGCTGGACGTGTTTATATCAACAGGTCCAGGTGCTCTTCATCCGAGGGTACTGAGGGAATTGGCGGAGGTCATAGCAGGGCCTCTGGCACAGCTGTCAGAGTGCTCATGGTGCTCTGGCCAGGTCCCAGAGGATTGGAAAAGGGCCAATGGGGTCCCCATTTTCAAGAAGGGGAGAAAGGAGGACGCAGATAACTATAGGTCAGTTAGTCTCACCTCAGTCCTTGGGAAGACCTTTGAGAAAATTATCAAGGAACACATCTGCAGGGGCCCAGCATGGGACGTAATGCTCAGAGGCAACCAACACGGGTTCATTGTGGGCAGATCCTGCCTGAATAACCTTGTTTCCTTTTATGACCAGGTCACAAAGTCCTTGGATGCAGGCGTTGAGGTGGATGTCGTCTGCCTGGACTTCAAGAAGGCCTTTGACACTGTTTCTCACCCCTTTCTCATAAAAAAAAAACTAGGCAACTGCAGCATTGATGCCTACACAGTAAGATGGGTGGCAAATTGGCTCGATGGTCGCACCCAGAGAGTGGTGGTGGATGGGTCATTTTCAACCTGGAGGGATACGGGCAGTGGAGTTCCTCAGGGCTCGGGCCTGTGCTATTCAATATCTTTATCAGCGACTTGGAGGTGGGCGTGGAAACCATGTTGTCCAAATTTGCTGATGGCACAAAGATGTGGGGAGAAGTGGGCACACTGGAGGGGAGGGACACAATTCAACTAGATCTAGACAGGTTACAGAGGTGGGCAGATGAGAATAGAATGGAATTCAACGCAGACAAGTGCAAGGTACTGCATCTAGGGAGAAGGAACCTGCAACATACCTATAGGCTGGGGAATACCCTTCTCAACAACACAGTGGCTGAAAGAGATCTTGGAGTCATTGTTGATTCCTGGATAGACATGAGCCACCAACGTGAGGAAGCAGTCAGTAAGACTAACCGCACCTTGTCGTGCATCTACAAATGCATCATAAGCAGATCCAGGGAGGTGATCCTTCTCCTCTATGCGGTGCTGGTCAGGCTGCAGTTGGAATACTGCATCCAGTTCTGGGTGCCACACTTCAAGAGGGATGTGGCTAACCTTGAGAGGGTCCAGAGGAAGGCCATTCGCATGGTCAGGGGGCAGCAGGCCAGGCCCTACGAAGATAGACTAAAGGGACTGAATCTATTCAGCCTTCACAAGAGAAGACTGAGAGGTGATCTGGTGGCCATCTCTAAACTCACCAGGGGGGACCAGCAGAAAATAGGTGAGGCTCTGTTCCCCTGGGTACCACCTGGGATAACAGGGAATAACAGCCACAAATTGATTGACAGCAAGTTTAGGCTTGATATCAGGAGGAATTACTTTACGGTTAGGGCTGCTAGGCTCTGGAATGGGCTCCTAAGGGAGGTAGTGCTCTCCCCTACCTTGGGGGCTTTCAAGAGGAGGTTGGATAGATGTCTGGCTGGGGTATTATTAACCCAGCACTCGTTCCTGCCCAGGCAGGGGGTCGGACTTGATGATCTGTTCAGGTCCCTTCTGACCCTAGAAACTATGAAACCACAGCAGCCAACGTCCTGCTGCTGCAATGGTTGCTATGCTCGAGAAATCCCAGAGAAGGGCCTGCTACAGAGGAAGGCCAAAACACCCACAGTCCATTCTAATCTAACAGTAGGATAAAATTCTTTCCTGCCCCTAAATATGGTGATTGGTCTGACCCTGAGTGGAGGGGCAAGACTCTCTAGCCAGGAATATCCTGGTTTAAATTGCAGCAGGCACACTGGCACAACCAGTCAAATTTCCCATCTTTGGCTGCAGCCAACACCCTTTGGAAAAAAAAAAAACCTGATACATGTAGCAACGTGTATGTTGGTGAGGGGGGGAATTTCCTCTGACCCCATGAATATTTGTTTATGAAAACAGAAGGGGACAAGAAAATTACATTCTAAAGGAAAATAAAACCGTGGGATTCTGGGTAAACTGAGAAAAGCTAGAGTAATGAAAGTAGTGTATCAATAAAACTCCTCCCTGCACTTTTTTTCACCTAAAATTGTTCAAGAGGCCCTAGTGCCAAGTACAATACTTTGTTTGCATCTTAGTACATTGTAAAGTAGCACCAAATAATACAACACATCTTGCATTCATGCAACAAGACAGGCAAAACACAACTGATCCTACAAATAGCTAAATAAAAACTATAGTTATACCACAGTTGCACACAGTTAAAATTATGATACATTTAAGGCATTACTAAATAGCTAAACTCTTAAAATTGTGCACCAGTACTAACTGGGAAAAAAAAAAAATATATATATATATGTACAGGTACTCCTCACTTAACGACCTACCTGTTTAACGACCGCGCGGACTTACGACCAGCTCTCCGAGCAGTCGGTATTGTACGAAACGTATTGTGGAAACGGCAGCACGGCGTCTCAAGCCAAGGCATGCAGTATCAAGGGGCGGCTCCTCACTTATTGACCAATTCGCTTAACGACCTAGTCGCAGGAACGGAACTTGGTCGTTAAGTGAGGAGTGCCTGTATTCATATTTACATCTGGCTATCCCTAATGTACTGGAAGTTGGAAAACATAAAACCCTCAAGCTTTCTGTTTCCCTGCCATCATTGAGGTGTGTGTGGGGTGGGAGGGACGACAATATGCAGCAACAGCTGCCATTTCTACCTTTTACAATCTGTATGAACCATCCTGGCTGTAGCACCCAGGGACAGTGCCCTACTCACCCTGCCTTAGTTATGCTACTGGACAATATGCTCTATTCACTGCAAAGATGGCTGCTGCTTCTCTCTGACCCCATAAGAAAGATGGAATCCTATGTTAACCCTCTCACAGACCTAGGGAATCTATGAGTAGCTATTGCCTGAGCACTGTAGCTTGTGCCTAATGCAAAAATTGAGCTGGTTCAGAAAAAGTGAGCTGCTGCATGCAGTCTATATAGTGATTCACATAAAAAGCAAGGGAGGGGAGGGGCAGGCAGCTGCTGCAGTCAGACCCACAGCAGCTGTCTGACACAGCCTTCTACTTGCCCTCTGTAGCTTCTGCCCCTCAATCTGCCCCCTTCCTCCCCCTTCTGTCAGGTGAAGCTTGGCTCCAGCACAGGCTGGATTCCCTCCCAGGCATGGAGCACATGGAAACTCCATCCCCTACCCAGACAATCAGCAGGGCCACCACTGCTGCATGGCCCAGGAAGGGCTGTGCTTCCACAGGCTGGGCTCCAGGAGGGAACAGAGCCCAAGCGGTATCTGACAGTGAATGGGAAGGGGAAGCAGTATTGCCAACTCTCATGATTTTGGGCATTGTTCTTAAAGTCTATGCTTCGGAAATGTGAAAAACATAGCTATATATATATATATATATATATATATATATATATATATATATATATATATGTATATAGCTGAATGTGAAAAACCAAGCTCATATATAAATATGAGCTTGGTTTTTCACATTCCTGAAGCATAGACTTCAAGAACAGCACAAATGACATGGCTTGGAGCAATCCCAGCCAGGTCATGAGTGGCTACAGGGGTCTGGGAGCGGGTCTTAGGGGGTTAGGGGTGCAGGTGATTTTTCCCTTGATCATTCTGGTTATAGATCATGGGCAGAGGAGGGAGAGACAAATTGAGGCAGTAAGCAGAAGACTGCGGTGCTGGTGCCACTGTGAAGGCTTCAGCTTTTATGACCACAGTCCACTTTTTGGATAGAGAGGCAGTGATCTGTTGGGAAGAGACGGGCTCCACTTCACTTCACTGGGGAAGAAGCTCTTCTCAGCCAGAATGGCTGACTTGCTCAACTGGGCTTTAAACTAAGCTCACTGGGGGATGGGCAGACAACCACCAGAGCAAGCTCACCAAGCATCAACCACAAAACCAGCAGGTTAAGATGCTCAAGGGAACCCACTCCTACCCCAGCCCAGAAACAGAGCTTCACCATGAGTACAAGGAAGCCTAGGGCCTCCAACAGCACACTTACTTGCCTGTACACTAATGCTTGGAGTTTGGGGAATAAACAAGAGAAACTGGTCATTCTGCTAAACAAAAATGACTACAATCTCATAGGGATCACAGAGACCTGGTGGGAACTCCTATGACTGGACTACCGGTATAAATGGCTATAACCTGTACAGAAGAGATTGTGTTGAAAAAAGGGGTGGAGGTGTAATACTCTTTATGTGAAAGAGAGCTACATGTCCCTACAAGCTGAGATTGGCACCCAAGGAGGATGACTGGAGACCCTTTGGGTTAGAATACGAGTGGAACATAGTGAAGGGGACACAATGGTAGGAGTCTACTACAGACCTCCAAACCAGGAACAAGTGCTTGACCAAGAATTCTCCAGGGAACTGGCCAAGGCTGTACACTCTCAGTGCACAGTCATCATGGGAGACTTCAACTACCCAGACATCTCATGGGATGAGCACTCAGCCAAATCCAATTGATCACAAAGCTTCCTTACAAGTGTGGATGAGCTCTACCTGTCCCAAGAAGTTTATGGGCCGATAAGAAGCAAGGCACTGATGGAGCTGGTATTGGCCAAAGGGGATGATCTGATCAGTGACCTAAAAATCAAAGGGAAGCTGGGTGACAGTGACCATGAGTTGATCACATCACAAAGCTGGTAAGTTGCCAGCAATGCAGTAGTCTTCGACTTTAGGAAAGCTGACTTTCATAAGCTCAGGAGTCTTGTTCTTGAGCCCCTGACAGGCTATGATTTCACAGGGAGGGGGAGTTCATGATGAGTGGTTGCTCCTTAAGGAAGTGATCCTAGAAGCACAAGGAAAGTCCATCCCCACCCATAGGAAAGGTGGTAAAAGGGCTCAACAACCCCCTTGGCTCAACAGGGAACCCATGGACCTCCTATGTCTAAAAAGAGAGGCGTATAATGGATGGAAGGCAGGAACCATCACTAAGGAGGAGTATATATTGCACTGGTCTGCACCTGCAGGGAGTAAACTAGAAAAGCCAAGGCTGAAACTGAACTCCATCTGGCTACAAGAACCAAAGACAATAAAAAGTCCTTCTTCAGATATGTGGAGAGTCAAAAGAAAAACAAGGGCAACATTAGACCCCTGCTAAACCAGCTGGGGCAGCTGACTACCAACACCCAGGAAAAAGCCAATCTGCCTAATGATTACTTTGCGTCAGTTTTTCACCAGCCCAAAGGGACCACCCTGCCGAACATGATGCAGGATGACCAGGGTAAAGATGAATATATGCCCGCCTTTGGTGTGGCTCTTGGGAGAGAGCATCTTGAGAGGATGGACCCCCATAAATCAGCTGGTCCAAATAGGTTGCACCCAAGAGTGCTAAAGGAACTGGCAGACATCATAGCACAGCTACTGGCAAGGATATTCGAAAACTTGTGGCGCTCAGACAAAATACCTAAAGATTGGAAAAGGGCCAATGTGGTGCCCATCTTCAAGAAAGGGAGGAAAGAAGACCCAGGAAACTACAGGCCAATCAGTTTGACCTCAATCCCTGGGAAGATTTTGGAAAAAAAAAAAAAAAAAAATCAAAGAAACCATTCTTGACAGGCTAACAGAAGGCAACACTCCGAGGGATAGCCAGCATGAGTTTGTTGCAGGTAGGTCTTGCTTGACCAATCTCATTTCCTTCTATGACCAGGTGATATATCACCTGGACAAAAGGGAAGAGGTTGATGTCATATATTTGGACTTTAAAAAAAGCCTGTGACCTGGTGTCCCATGATGTCCTCATGAAAAAATTGTGCAACTACGGCCTCAATTACTCCACAGTCCAATGGCTGGGGAACTGGCTCTGAGGTCAGACCCACCAAGTGGTAGTTGACGGAACTGAATCAACATGGCACATGGTGACTAGTGGCATCCCCCAAGGCTCCGTTCTCGGACCTGTACTCTTTAATGTCTTTATAAACTATCTGGACACTGGGGTCAGAAGCAGACTGGCCAAGTTCGCTGATGACACCAAATTTTGGAGAAGAGTGTCCACACTTGAGGATAGGCTGGTGATCCAGGCCAACCTTGATAGGCTTGCAAGGTGGGCAGATGAAAACCTGATGGCATTCAATAGGGGGAAATGCAAGGTGTTCCACCTCGGGAATAAAAACCCACATCACACAGGCTCAGCAATGCTACACTTGCTAGCACCATGACCGAAAGAGGCTTGAGGGTCATGACTGACCACAAGATGAATATGAGCCACCAATACAATACTGCAGCTGGCAACACGAACAAAACTCTGGCTTGTATCTACCAATGCATCTTGAGAAAGACCCAGGATGTCATCCTCCCACTGTACTCGGTTTTCATGAGGCCACAGCTGAAGTACTACATTCAGTTCTGGGCTCCACAATTTAGGAAGGACTTGGAGAAGCTTGAAAGGGTCCAGGGGAGAGCCAAGCGCATGATCAGAGGGCAGGAGAACAGCCCTTATGAAGACAGGCTGCAAGCTATGGGATTCTTCAGCCTGCAGAAGTGCAGGCTCAGGGGTGACTTGGTGGCAACCTTTAAGTACATAAGGGGTGTGCATCAGGATCTGGGGGAACACCTGTGTACCAGTGCATCCCAGAGGATGTCAAGGTCCAGTGGTCACAAACTCCTGCAAAACTGTTTTAGGCTAGAAATAAGGAAAAACTTCTTTACTGTCTGAGCCCCTAAGCCCTGGAACAGACTCCCCCCAGAGGTGGTGCAAGCACCTACTCTGGACACTTTCAGGAAACATTTGGATGTTTATGTTGCTGGGATCCTTTGACCCTAGCTGACTTCCTGTCCCTTGGGCAGGGGGCTGGACCCAATGATCTTACAAGGTCCCTCCCAGCCCTAATGTCTATGTCTATGAAATCTATAAAACAATGCCAAAAATCATGAGAGTTGGCAATACCGGGGAGAGAATGAAACAGATTATAGGTAGCGGGGGGGACCGGGGGGGGGGGATAGAGACGGTGGGGAGCATGAGATGAAAGAGGCAGAGACTGGAGGAAGTAGAGTGAGAGGGGCAGAGGCTATCAGAAACTGGGGGTGTCAGTGGTGGGAATGGCAGGAAAGCTGCAGGGGGAAGAAGTGGGGGGAACAAAGGGCAAAGGGGCCGCCTGATCCCCCAGCCATGACCTGCTGTAACGGGGGGGGGGGGGGGGGGGGGAGGAGGAGAGGGCACAAATTTAAGACAACCCTCTGATTATTAAATTCTACACCTGGAAAAGTATAACAACATTTCTATATATAGAATCTAGTTATTGGGGGTTGTTGTAAATTCAGGGTCAACTTAGATTTAAGTAAATATGGTATTTACAGTGAAGAAGTAACTATCCTGCCATTGCCCTTGCAAGTTCTTGGTCCTAACTTTGTTGTTTCCTGACACACCAGGAAGTTCCTGCTGTTTCACCCAGACTGTCTCCTGAGATGCCACACTTCCTAGATACTCTGTGTTTGCAGGTGTACTTACTCTATGTTATACAGTCATCCATGACTGTTTAAAAAATCCTTTTTTTCTACCTTTTTTCTTAAAAAAACCAGGCATGCATCTTATTCGGAGGCATGCAGTATGCAAAAATATATTGTATATGGATCTCTGGAGAGAAGGAAAGTATAGAATTGGTGGGATCTTTTTTAAGGGGGACATTTGGGACTGATTTCTTTTTTGGGAAGAAGAGCCAAGGGAGGGAGTAGGAGTAATACTCTATCTAGAGAAAATTATATTAATTATTGAAATGTTGGAAGCACATGGGAGAACTCAGATCCTGACTTTTCTTTAAGCCAGTCTCTGAGCACAAGGCACTTACTTAATAATGCACTTTCACCAGCTACAGATGTCCGACAATAATATAAAATGCAAAACAATATTATAAAGTGCAAAATCTCTAACATATGGTTTTTAATTATGTGCCTATAGGAACCTGCTGCTAAAACAGAGAAATGAAAGACAAAACACCATTTGGAAGAAATAATGTTTATGCAGACACACAAACGAATAAAAACAAGGCAGTTCTGAATTGAGGCCACCATGGAGTCCTAAATACAGGTCCACTGTGTTTTGATACTACAGCAGCACATATGGTCTTCCATTAAAGGGTCTCAAAGCAGTGGGCAATGTTACCATACCATATGTGCCCATTGGAACAACAGGGCTGATTTATATTAGTGAGTGTGAAGGGGGTTTTTCACCTTTCCTTTTTTCCCGCCCCCCATCTTTGCTCTGTTAGTAGAAACAAAAAGAAAAAGGAATCCTTTTGCTATGCATGTTTAGTTTTTAACTTACACTAATAGTCCCAAGTAAGCAACTGGGCAAAGTAAATTAAATGCGGAAATACTAGTTTAAAGCCAAGGGGAGCCTACTTTATGCTTCAAATTCAGATGTGCATCACACCACTCCTAACCTATTTCACGGTATAGAGCAACAAAAAGGATGATGACATGATGGAGATTTCTCTCTAAAAAACAAACAAGCAAAAATAAAGCCACACTAACTCTGAACATCTTTCAGCGAGTGAAAACAAGAAATCCATTAATATCTATCCAGCACTTCCAGTATCCATTCATCCAGTATTCATCCAGGGCTGCCTACAGTGAAACCCAGAAATGCTAATGATGTCATCTTCCCATTTCTTGAAAACAGGAGTTCACATCATCCAAGATTTTGTTATTGTAGGTTGCTTTTGAATATGAGAATATTACAAATACAAGTCCAAACAAATGTTGTACCGATAATTCCAGCTTCCTGTCCTAATAAATATCACTTGCTTTAGAAAGGGATAATAAAAAAGAAAAGTGGGATGAAGAGAGATGGCAATTTTTTTTTCTTTTGAAAATATAGTAAGCAAATAACATATATTCACAGCCTCCATATATGCAATCTTTACAACAGACAAACTCCCATGGAAGTCATGGGAATTTAACCAGTGTCAGAATTAAAAGATCAGAAGCCTAGTCACTATTTACAGATTACCGTATTTGAATAATTAATTCAACACCCATGTGCGGCTGAAAATCTTCCTTTCGTGCATATCTTCAAGAGCGTGCACCAAATTTGTGCATCTCAGAAAGACAGACATGCAAAAGCGCATACAACAATTTCTCTGTGTGTTTACACTGAGGACAGGCCAATAATTTCAGCCTTTTATTAGTAACAGGTACTGACAGAATTAATTGCATGCAGTACTGTTAAGACTACCTTCTTTGATGAAACCATAATCCCCCTGTACCAGATACTATTTCAACCTGCTGTTTGAGAAAAGCAGAAAGAACATCATTTCCACTTTCATACTTACCTGTGTGTATGCCTGCGTATACACGCAGGGGCATATATGTGCACACTCACACATGCATCTGTTACCCTGAAGAGTGCTGGTAGTTTCTAGGAAATATGTCTTTAATCTAAGCAGTCCAGACCTTGTTGAAGCTGATGAGCATGGTAGCTACCATTCACTGTGACTAAATGGAAAGAGAAATTAAGCTCCTCTGAAAGGAGGAAAACGATAGGAGTCTTTGCCCAAAACATTGGACACAAGGAAGGCCTGAGCAAAAAACTGACTCAGGGAGAATAAGAGAGGTTTCCTTTGGGACTGATTAAATTGTTGATGTGCGTGTTTGTGTCCATCAGAAGAGAAAGCAGCCAGAAAAGTCAGAAGAAAATCAAAAGAAGATTAGTAAGATGAGAAGAAACAGAGAGAGTGATTTTGGGTGAAGCAGTGGCTGGAGAAAGACAGGCTTATAAAACTGGGAGCAAGTTAACTCTCTCCTGCTGTTTGCTCCTAGTATGGGCAAGGAAATAGCTTTGTAGATGCTCCTTATAAACAAACAGTGTTGCACCAAAGAAATACCCTGCTCGTATAATCAGTTTCTCCCCATAATAGAAATATCCAACTAGACGTTAGCTGGATGCATTTTGAAACTGCTGAAATGGTAACCTGTCTCTCCCTCTCTCAAGTCCTGGATTTCAGGAAGCACATCAGCTCTGCCTTAATTGTCATGGTGGGGCCAAGCCTGGTGGAGTGTAATAAAAGCAATGGAAATAATGGATCATGGTACTGTGACTCATTGCATGTTCTAAAGGGAAACAGCATGAGCCCTCACTGTGGATATAAAATTAACTAGGATCAGCACTATACATGAATGTACCTTTCATCCAAAGATCCAAAGAATATTACACACATTACTTAATTAAGCTTCCCTGTAAGGTAGTATTAAGTCCATTCTATGGATGTGCAAGGCACAGCCAAATGTAATTCAAAAGTTAGTACTATTTAGAAAAGGACAATATTAACCAGCTTGAAAGAAAACATAATTTTATCCTTTTCCAACTCACCCTAATCACTCCCTGCTATATTCACTCAGTAAACACAGGATTGGAAGATAAATCAATGCACCCTGGCAGTTGCCTCAGCTGCCACTGTGGTGCCTTGTGACACATAATTAGAAAACAAATGGCAGATTAGCTTAATAATATTCATTAGTATCTAATGAAACCAAGAGTGTTTCCTGTTCAAAGCATGTTTGGCTGTTAGCTGAGTTTAAGCAAATTCTGCATTTCCACCCTTCAGCTATGAGAAAGTGAGAACAGGGAAAGGGAAAGAGAGCTGGTAACCCTTTCCCTCTTGGCCATGCTACATATGTTCAGCTATTGTCCCCAAATTCTCCTCATAGTCCCCAGGGAAGGAATGGTTAACAGAAACCCAATGCTTCCTTTCAGGCATTGTTGTTCTTTTTTTTTTTTTTTTTTTTTTTAAGTTATCCTAAGGAAGAATTTTAATGATATGCAGAAATCATAGCTGTCTTACTGAATCGCTGTAGGACTGACCTCCCTTGACAGTTCTTAAATTATTCAGCTATCAAGGGCCTGCTAAACATTAAATTAAGCATCCTCTCTCCCCTGTCCTAAACCATTAAGTTATGCAAATGCACAGATAATGGGGCATATGACAGCTGGAGGCATTAATCAAGCAGCTCTGTCTCTGGGCTGTTGTTATGTAGAAACCGCATCTGCCAACAGACAGAGCAGACACAATTAGATCTCACTTAATGGAATGAGAAGAAACTACCTAGCTCTCTACACCAATGTTAGGTTGTAGACCTGGGAGTGAATAAGACACTTGGGAAATCTCTCTTTCTCTCTCTCTCCTGTTTCTCTCTCTCCTTTTTTATACCTGCTCTTCCAATTGAAATGAAAAATTACCTGTAATTGTTATCATTTGCAAACAAAGCCTGTCAGAAGACCCACCCGCTGTTTACAATGGATGTTTCTCTTGTTCCCTGGTAAGGTTCTTTGGGGAATTTTCTTCATTTGTTTTTTTAACTAATGCTCTGTCTTTGAGGGGGGGAAAAGCAAACAAACAGATCTCCCATTACACCATTTGAATTACTGCCTTAAAAATGAACTTGTATGCTCAGTCACACTGAAACAGCATATTGCTGAGGCAAGAGCTGATTTACCCTTCAGACATTTGTAGCTATTTCCTTCCCATGAATGGCTAATTATTAAAGACTACAGTTTGCTAACAGACCCTTTCTCTGTCATCACGTAACAGGTTTCTTTTCCCCAGTGGTACATACCAAGAGCATGATAACTTGTAGGGGTGACCCATAAATTTCCAAAAGCAATCTCGAAGACAGCTGCATAATTTAGTTCATTTGATTTAAAGGGTGTTTTAGAAATCCTTGGTGGTAAGAGTTTGTGGGGTGACAGAAGATGAAGGGCTATTCTTAGGGTGAAGACCACACACAAACATGAAATACCAGACTGAAGAAAAACATTTTTCCCCCACAAGAATGGATCTTGTGCCTTCGGCTGCAATTTGCAGGGCCTTTATTAACGGATAAAGCATAGGACAGAACAGTCCTATCAGAAAGCAGATGCCTCTTGCAGACTCTGTAAATGCCCACCCCCACCCCAGCTTTTATGTAAACAAATATTTGTTAAAAGGAGTCTATCAAATCCTTTAGACAAAAACTTTAACAAAGCAGATGCTCCTTGGAAGGTAGGTTCAGCAACCTATGGCCCACAAAGAGACACCAAGATTTCATCCAGTCTGTGGCATCATTTAGTAGCAGAGAGAACTGGCAGCATTCAAAAGGAAGGGTGATCCCCAGTGTGCAGCAGCAGTGGCAATGGAAGCAACGTCGTGCCTTAGGGCTGAGCTACATTAATTCAAGCCACTGTCAGGAAAAGGTGGCCAGCAGCAGTTGTAAGGACTTAGGCTTTTAATTCCATTTAATGCGTTTAATAAAAGAGAAAAGTCAGCCTTGCCTGGTGCTGAATTACTTTTTTTGAAAATGGTATTTATTCTAGGACCTATGAAAATAGGTGTAAGTTACCATAGCAAATAGTATGCATGCACCAATTTAAAACCAGTTATCACAGCTTAACTTTGCTTATTGATTCACACATATCAAAAGTCTTACATGGTAAGCCATATGAGGAAAGGCTGAGGGATCAGAGACTCTTCAGCATGAGGAAAAGAAGGCTGAGAGGGGACCTGGTAGCAGCTTACCACGACACTAGGGGAGTACATCAAAGGCTCGGTGAGCAACTGTTCACCAGGGCACCAAAGGGGAGCTAGGAGTAATGCAAAAACTCCTGGAAGATCAATTCAGGCTCAACATTAGGAAAAATTTCTTCACAGTCAGGGTGTCCAGACTGTGGAATAAGCTCCCTCCAGAGATGGTGCAATCACCTACCTGGAAATCTTCAAGAGGAGACTAGACAGTCATCTTGCTGGGGTGACCTGACCCCCAGTTATCTTTCCTGCTTGGTGCAGGGGCTGGACCCGATGATCTTCTGAGGTCCCTTCCCATCTTACAATCTATGAATCTGTAAATCAACTTGATCCCAGCTGCAGTTATCAAGAGCTCTAGATACATTATATAAAGGCTTTCCAAAGACTCATCCCTCCCGTTCTTTTCACCTTCACAACTGATAGAGCAGATGACCTTACCCTATGTATTCCCAAATCCAACTTCTGTTGGACCAAGGAGGAAAATGAATCACAGAGCCAAAAGGCTTTCAGGAAGCTTTGCCCAAGTAAAAGGAAGTGGGGTTAGCTTGATCATCTTGGAAAATCACATTGCTACAATGCCATACAGAGAGAGACTACAAATGATAGAAAACCTCAGTGCCAAACATTAATACTTGAAATTCTGGATGTAGTTGAGGATCCAAGTAAATCCCAAAATCATGGATGAAAGAAGCATACATGGTGCTGATGTTATTTCTCTATACCATCAAGTTCATCTCCTGCTCTACTACTAGTGTTATCTGTTTTATCTTGATTGTAGATCAACCAATAGAGTTCATCCTTGATTGTGGATCAACCAATAGAGTTCATCCTTGTTCCTATATTTATTAGGCACAGGGCAATTTGTTCTACCTCTCCACCAAGCCATGAGAGGGAGAAGATGGAAATAGAAATCTGAGTGTTGTCAGATGCTGCAAACCTATACCACATCCTGTATATTGCCACCACCTAAGATTTCAAAACTTCAGTCAATCCAATTCAAAGTAGAGACTTGGCCATCATCTCGCAGATTTCCTCAACCCCATGTCACCATCATGAGTAAGGACAAAGGCAAGAAAAATGACATTTTGGAGCCAATATAAGAACAACCAGTGATAACAAATGAGTACAAAATCTATTAAATGAGCCACAGGATGATCTCTTAGTAAGACTGCATTTTCCCTCAGAGCTTTGTGAGAGCTGGTGGGAGTGAGACTTTTAATCTCTGCAAGTGTAATACAAGTCCTTTGCAATGACAGGAGAGGTACAGAGGAAGTACCAGTTGGCCCAGGGAAAGGGCACTATGTCCACCCGACTGTTCATGCCAGTCTTTCTAATGAAAGCCTCAGAGTGTAACTAGATATATTAATTGAGCCAGAAACCATGCAGCCAGTCCCAATGTTGTCAAGTCAGCCATGAAAACTTGGGCTGACTTAAAGGAGTTATGCATACAGAGAGTGAAATCGCACAGAAAAAGTAAATGGGGCAAATGCAATATCATTATGGAAAGGAATTCAGGACAGGACTCTTTCCTGCAGCATATCAGTCCAAGTGTCAGTATTACTCCCATCTTCATTCCATCCTAACAGCTGACTTACCCTGCAAAATTCTGTATTGAGAGATTAAAAAAAAAAACCCTAGAAGTGTAAGTCTTCTTTCACATTACACTGAATTGACCCATCATTTTGTGTCCTCTTAGCTAATATAAGATATGAGGCATTCTTCAGCCAGGTTTTCTGTTATATGTGCAAAAACAGTGGCTTCCTAGAATATGTTCATCCTCTCCGGGCATCTCCTCCTTCTGAGATGAAGCCATCGTCTGGGTTACTGACAATACTACTCTAGAGCTTCTGCTCTTCCTTTATTGTCTGGACTACTCATGCATGCCTTGGGAGGGGAGGGGGGAGTTAAATCAGTCTTTCTCTACCTATCACCATTTCCCCAGGTCACAACAGCATTGTTCTACCTTCTCAAAGACACATAGTTGGAGACCAAGGAGTCACAACTCTATACTAAAACATGACTTTCCAGGGCAAGGCTCAAGAAACATCTAAAACATGCAAATCTTCATGCAGACATTTCTCCACACCACCACACTCCTATACAGCTTCTTCACAGTATGAACCTTAGAAACCTCTATTAATCCTCAGATGAAAACCAGAGATTTGCTGCTAAAAACATTCTCACATAACCACTCTGAATCTTGATCTTAAAAATCTCTAAATTTTGGACAAGCCAATTACAGGTTTCCCTCGCTTTATGCTGTACATGTGTTCCTGGAAAACAGTGCATAACTCAAATTTGCATAAAGGGAACCCAATTTACAATGTAACAAATAGGGATATGTTGCAAGACCTTGACTGTACTGACCTCCAGACCCATTTTTACTACATTTACAAGACAATTTTGGTACTCACCAACAGCAGGCAGTACACACAAGCACAAGGTGGTGGTGAATGTTACTGTAATGGGAATGGCAACTAGGGAAACACGTGTCGCAGACAATTAGCGAGGAGCACAGATCCACACAGGAGACTATATTTTGGTGCGCGTCACTCCCACAATGCACCGCACAAAGCAGCTGACTGTGGGCTTCCACCACACCGACTGCATAAAAGTGAATTTACCTTGCATATAACAAATTTTTGGTATAAAAAGGGTCCTCACATAAGAGTGAATTTGCACATACAGAACCCGCATAAAGCTAGGGAAACCTGTATATTTTAGCTTCACCCTGATGCTACTCAGTTTGAACTAAATTAGTGGTGATGCTGGTGCCTCTAACAATTGTGTTGTTACAGATGTATTTTCTCTTGTTCTTTTATCTTTTCTTTGGGTGTGTGAACGTTCACATTTTTCTGCTATCTAATTCGGTATCCAGGATATCTCTTGCATTTGAAGTACTTTACAATGATTTTTTTTATATCACTGTCTCTTCCAACAATATATGATCACAGTTCTGCTACGGAGATATCAATTCTTGCTAACTACTAGTTCTCTTTGTCTGCTCAGAGGTGGACTGGTTGCTGGTCTACTACGTGATAGATTATCGTTTAGATAATCTAAATGGCATGATTTAGCATTTTTACAGAATTTGTTTTGATATCTAAACAATTCCTTTTATCAGCATATCACTTCATAGGTATTTTGGCAAATCACTAATACAGACATACTACTATAAATTATACCAGAATGTTGGTATATTATACAAGAAATTCAGTACTTTATACCAAAATAATACCAGTTATTTAGCTCATCCTACATCTGCTTCTCTCAGATCTGAAGAAAGGCACTTGATGCATAAAAGTTTGTCCAACAGCTCTCCCTACCTATGCAGTTGGTCCAATAAAAAATATAACAGAACATCCTTACCACCAAATTTCATATTCCTGAAATTCTGAATTTTAGATGAGTCAGTTGTCAGTAATCAACAGCTCTGCTATTCCATATTATATTTTTTTTTTACTTGAAATAGGTTGTTACCAATATTCTGCTTTTAAAGTCAGTTTTGAAATCTCCAAGATATTTCAACATTAATCTGCTAATAATACATATACCAATTTGTCCAAGTCAAATAAGTCCCTATGTTTCTACGATCTGAGATTTTAGGATTCTTCATCAGTTTGTTCAACTGTACTTCTCAGAACAAGTTACATGCATGAAAGTAAGATAGCATAACTGTTATCAGAGCACTCATCACAACCTAAACAAAATAGCTCTTGCCATATTTATATCTCTGTATCAGTACTTAGGTAAAATATAAATAGAGAGTGATGGCAAATCAATTTAGACATTTGTTTAAAATAACCTTTCCCTGTAGTTCCTCTTAGGATCCAACATAAGATATTACAACTGCAGAGGCAGGGTCAAATCCTACTCTCAGCTTCACTGGAGTAGTTCTTGAAATAATTCAGTTTTTGGGTGTGTCCCACAGTTTGGACAATGTAACTGACAGAGAGTTTGACCAATGATCTCAGTGTGGCACACAGACTGCATAAGGAAATACACTTATTGAATCTTGTTATCAGGACAATGAACAGAGCAATAGATTAAAAATGAAACTGAATAGCAATTCCAAGCAAAATTCATTGTAATAATAGTTCCAAGCAAGATTATTGTAAAGTGATAGTATCCAAGCAAAATTCATTATTGTAAAGATAACTTTTAAACATATAGTAGTAGTAGTAGTAGCAGTAAAATATCAATTAAAACAGAAATCATTAAAACCCCAGAAAATTAAGAGTTAAGATTGCGCTTCAACAAATAGCCCAAGATATGCATTCCTATAATCACTTCAACCTTCATTCGTCTCCAGTCGAGTTGTAATAATATAATGTTCTCAGACTGCTTCAGACAGCATGGTGATAGTGTTATTTTTACAGTCTGGCTTGAGGAAGTCTTTGTGTCCAGCAGGACTTCTTTAAGAGAAAGACGACAGTTAAGAGAGTCGCACTGAAATTCTTGACTTGATTTATGGACCAGCTACCCAATTCTTGTTCACAAAAGCTTAGCCTGAAAGTTTATTTGAAATTGTTTTCTGTTGGCAAATACCAGCATAATAAAGTCCACTGCCCATGACTGGGAACATCTGTAATTTTTAACAGGTACAAAATATAGGAAAGGTATCCTATCTTAATCTTATCTTGATACATGCCTTACATTGTTTTTATGCAGACCTCTCACTTTTAATTAATTTCATAATGTAATATGTAATAGAATATATGCAGTTCTACTCTCTGGTTAATTACGAATACACAGCACTTCTGAATTTGAGGTCCTAACTCTTATTAAAACAGCAGCTCATATGTTGGCTTTGAATTCAGAAGAGGTTCCCTATATATGCACTGTGACAGAATGTATAAACCTGATACTTTGAAACTGTGGCATGGAAAATGATTAAACCTTTTTCAATTAAGTTTATTACAGATACCTTCCTGCTGTATCATTAGAACATTTCCTGCTGTATCATTACATGTAAATATCATTTACATGATATCATCTTAGGTTTTCCTAGCACTGTTAGAAGTGCTTTGTAATCTGTCCCATGTATGCTAAAAGTGTCATCATTTTGGTTCTCCAGAATTACTTTCTTTCTCATTCAAGCTGTTAGTGACTCCTAAATATAATTTGATATGATCCATAATGCTGCTTCTCTTTGCCTGATTACCTTCTTTTACTACCTGTTTTGCTTCTGAGAAACTACTTTGAATCTCTCTATATTCTATTCATTAAGTATCTGAAACATGATGCTTATCAAGTTAAATTCCCTTTGTTGTAAAATGGTTGGCAAATGTCATCTGTTCACAGGATCCTATTTCTCTCAGTAATTAATGGGCGGCAGACTGTTTTTCTTACAGGAAAATATATACTTTTTGCTAGGGGTATGAGAAGCGGGCCATATTCGATTTAGATTCGGATTCAGCCTGATTTGGGGGACAGTGATTCAGTTCGCTGATTCGGATCACTGTCCCGATTTGATTCAGTCAAATCCAAATCTGAGGATTCAATTTTGATTCGAAGAACCAGCAATTCAGCTATAGAATCAATAATTCAGCTTTATATGTTTTTTTTACATACCTCAAGGTACCGGGTGCAGCTCATGAACACTGAGATGGTGGGGCGGACAGAGCGTCCCACAGGAGTGCAGGAGGGGCTCCCTCATGTTCGGTGGTGAATCTAGAAGTGGACCAGAAGTACTTCTGCTCCACTTCCAGGTCTGCCACCAAGCGCACGGCCTCCCTGCTCCCTGTGCCCTCCAGCTTGGCGATCAGACACAGGGGGACCCCGGGTGCCCCCGCAGACCCAGGAGGTACCAGTTGCCAAGCCAAGGGGTGGGGAGGGGTCCCCCACATGCTCCCTGGTGGACTCACTGCCAAGCACGCTGGGGACCACCCCCACTCCATGCCCCCGTAGGATGCTCTATCTGCCCCACCATCTCAGTGTTCACAAGCCACCTGGTACCTTGAGGTATGTAGAAAAAACATATAAATCTCTATGTCCAAATTGTTGAATCTCTCCGAATCTCCCCAAATCGAATCGGAGGCTTCTGATGTTGCATTTCCTGGTGTCTCCTACCTGCATTGTTTTTATTGGCATTACAAAACTCTGTGGATGAACTCCTGTACCTGCATATTCCTTTTTGGCTTTCTCCAATGGCCTTTTATCTAAATTCTGAAAAATACCTTGTCAGAGATCCACGGGGTAAGCTTGCCTTGATCCTTATACAGTCAGGGTATAAAAAAGTGCCAAGCCATTGCCACCCTTTACCCTTGGGAGCCAGTCATTAAAAATTCATCTGCATATATTGTTCTTCTTTTGTATGTTTGAGGTTCACATGTGGACACAGTAGAGTAATGAGGGGTGCACAAGCAGGGCAACAGCCCCAGACGGCAGCTTAAAATATCTTCCCTTCGGGGAGTCCATGCTATAGCAGCAGCAGTCAGTGCCATGTTTCCACACCACTGCTGCAGTCAGGGGTGGGCAGACTGCTGTGGGGCAGGTAAAACTGAAACACCCTTCCCTCTCTCTCTACCCTTGGTGGCACTGTTTGCTCCACAGGGTTTTTCCCAAGGAGCAAAACTCATTAGTTATGTATATGTGCTGACAGTTCTTAATAGTTCATGTAGACCAGACTCCCCAGTGTGAGCAAGTTCCCTCTCTTTTCCCCTGCCCTCAAAAAGAAATTCACCTCTTCAGTCCTAGTAGGGCACAACAGAAAAAGGGACATGTAAGCAGTGTCACGTATACTTGTAAAATAATAAAGACATCCCTATGTTTTTCATACACCTCCAGTTTCAATTTCTCAACCTATCACTATTTGGTATCTGTCACGCCAGTTGTCCTTTATGTTAATTTAGTTAGAAGTTTGAATATTTTCATTTCAGATTAAGGGCCTGATGGGATTTTGTTAATTCAATGGGCCTATTCATTGTGCAAGGCTGATCTGTGTGATTATCAATTTGAGGGATCTAATCTTTTATTTAATCTTCTCAGTTCCATTTGAAGTTGGTGCATGAATATAGTCCAGGTTCTGCAGGTTCTCTAGTTTCTACATAGAACATATACAAATTTGTTAAACCATCCAGAGGTCATTCACTTCCCACTTTCAACTGCCTGGTTGATTTTTGTAATGCTCTAGGCAATAGCAAATTGTCAGTCACATCATTTACTTCACTCTCTTCTTCAAGACCACTTCCCCGCTTCCTGGTTTCTTTTGTCAGATTGTTTTGTTTCTTCTAATTTTAAAGGCTAGAGCTTTTTTCTCCTTTTTTTTTTTTTTTATTCTACATTCTTCAATCACAGCAAGAAACCCAAGATAATTACAGATATCAGCACTTTTTGTGTGGTCAGAAGTTGAACTCTAAACCCTCAGGCCTCGCTAAACTCCTGAGGCATGCTGAAAATCATAATAACCCATGGTTTGTTTTGTCATATTACTTAATTAATCCAGCTGCTTCAGAGTTACATTCCTCTTTTACTGGATATTAAACCAACTTGTCAATCGTAATTGTAGAGCTCCTTCCTCCCTTTTTATCTAATTCAGCCCAGTTATATTGAGTCTATCTGGTTTTTCACTAATGTCTAATGGAAATTTATTCCATAAAATGAGTTTGGACCGAAGAAGCAAAAGTAGTTTGCACCGAAGAAGCTGTTTGGCTGACAGGGACTGTGAGGTATGTTCTTATAACTTGTATAAAAACTTTAATAAAGGCATTGCATGTTTTACATAAGCATATTATAGTTATATTATTTGTGTGTGTCTGTGTACATAAGTAAAATAAAACTCTTGCACTCGAGCCATAGGGTATAAATTGGGATATTATAGAATCTTACTGAGTACACTTCACCTGATGGTTTAAATACACTTCCAATGAATTGATCACCAAGAGCTCCTATACGCGTGCAGGGAGGCTGCTCTGTAATTACAGACTCAATTAATCAAGTCTTGATTAATCCAATCTGCTGGAGCACAGTAATTACTGCACTCCAGCAGACTCCAGCATCATGTGTATCAGCATCCCGATGCTGAAAAATGGCAGCGGGGAGCTTTAAACTAATTCTGGTTCAATAAGCTTTAGTTCAAAGCAGCTTGCTGCCATTTTTTTTCAGCACGGTGACACTGATACACATGACGCTCCAGGTGCTTTTAATTAGTGTAGCTCTTGGAGCTGCACTGATTAAAGTGCTCCCTCCCACCTTCCCCCGCCTCCCAGAGCACATCTATAAATGCCCCAAATGTTAGGCACTATGATAAAAATAGGCTTTGAATACATGGTCTCTTCTCATGCACACTAAGATCAGTATTTCTTTGAATATAGTTGGAAAAATACTAGTCTTCCTCTCTTCCCTACACACACAACAATAGGCCCCTGTCAAACTCAAAAACTGAATGCATTTTCTTGAAGTAGTCTTTCTCATTTTCCTTTAAGTTTGCATATTGCCATTTTATCACTGCACCATCTCTAACATACAGCATCATACTGAGAGAAATCAGGGGAGGTACAATAATAGAGAAAAGTAAAGAAAAGGTTGCACTTCTAAAACAAAAAGAACAGATACATGACTTTGAAATTCCAGTCCCTTCTAAAGAATGTACTGTTTCAGTAGTCATTTGTAGTAAGTACTTTGCCTACTGGACCTTCCAGTACCCAGTACATCAGCCTACACCCTCATAATCAATTAGTGTTCAGTAGTTACCTTCAATGGGAGTAGGATCAGGCAGCGAGCCTGAAGTCAATGGGAATCTTTCCATTTACTTTAATGAGCTCTGGATGACGCCACAGATCAACTACTGGCTGTTACAGCCCAATATGTCTGTCCAGCTAATGGCAATGATATTATTTTTTCCAACGTATAATAAGTTCATAAATCATAAACTTATAAAGATCATACATTCACACTTTCATCTGCTTCTGTTAATAAGATGTTTAGATATTTAATATGTTTAATTTGTGTCAGTTCTCGCTCTCCAAGTTTCTGTGCCAGTAAATTTCCTTCATTCTCTCGGAAGCCTACACCTGAAAACTCCTGAATCAATACTAATACATGTACTCTTATCCTCTTCTTTATCTCACCACAGATTTGTTTTTATGATTTTCTCAAGTGTATTTAGTATTGCAGTCTCTGTGTAGAGTATTATATTTTTAAAATAATGAGATACCACTGACAGGGTTTGCATGATGGAACCATTGATATTGATGTGACAGCCTTGATGTCTCTCTGCTTATTATTATGAAGTATGTCTGTTGTGATGCAGAAAGTAGTACTCTTGATCCTTTCTTTGCTCTATGTGATTAGTTGCACTGCCTTAAAACAAAATCTTGATTCACTGTGAATAGTGACAGTGATCTTGACAATCATTAGCACTGATCCTCAGTGTGAAATACATCCACCGACCATTCACCACTAACACACGTATGAAATGCCTACTAGGTCAGAAGCAAACTTAAGCTAGACATGCTATTTCAGGAGCAAACAGTGTGTGTATGTCAGTGTGCATGTGTGTGTGCGTGTGTATGAGAGAGAGAGAGAAACAGAGAGATCTTGGTGCTGTTAAAATGTAGCAGCAGTGGAAACTGCTGTTTTCATCCAAAGATAAAATACAATTAACAAAGACATTTTCTTAACACTTCCTACCAATAATTAACCACCTACTGTGACTGTTTCCAGTGATAGCAAGTTATTTATTCTGAGCCTATCCTACAATGACCAACAAGCACACCAGTGAGCATGACTTTTGTCATGTGGCATCTGGCCATTAGGAAGTCAGAAGATGCAAACCTGAAGTGGAATTGGAATAATGATTTGAGGTGAAGGGTTCTGTGTTTTCTTACCAAATCCTTCAGCCATCCAGTCCTACCCTCTGTCATCAACAGTATTGATCTTAATTCTAATACCTCCACTTCTGCCTCCTAAGTCTTGGAATATGATTCATTTCCTTAGGTGTGAAAAGAGGATGAAACTCTTAAGAGACTTATGCGACTGGAATCCCCATGACTGTCTTGACAACTGCTTAAGCAACAAACAGAAAGAGCCTTAGGCTGTCCTTGCAAAGTCCTAAATATGATGAACTACACTGCACACACAATTCCTCTACAAGAAATTATAATAAATCAGTTTAGGAGTCTCATATCTGAGGAAGACTGTCTCATCCTGAGAGCACATTTCAATATCATGCCAATGCCAGTTTTTTAAAGCTATGTTTATAACAGTGTTTGTGAAAAGGCTGGAGAATTCCCTTTCCAGCCCCTAAAAACATTTTCCATGGAAATTTTGCAAGCAAATAAATTGACATTTATGATAGGCTATCACCAGACAAAATTCAGCTTTCCAATCCACAACAAGAATTTCTTTCCATGTTGCAGGTCTCAAAGGCACACTGTATGCTCAGAACACACACACTGACAATAAGAAACCTTATTGTGCTGCTTTTCCATTCAGCTGCAGTAGGCCAGTGCTCCTGAGGCAATTTTAAGCTGTGTTAGGAAAACTGCTTCTTGTCTCATTGCTGTGGGGAGAGTAGCCAGGGAAATAAAGTGCTGGGAAAGCAGTGTACAGTTGTTATAATTAGAAAAGTTTCAGCAAAAATGTGATACACAGCCACAGGCTGTATCTACATCATCGTTTTCTCTAAATTTCCTATTGTTTCATTGGTTTTGGTGTAGCTCTACTGGCATTTTAATCACTACTCTGTGTGGGTATGCTATGAGTTGACAATGGCCCAGCTCCTGCAATCCCCAGCAGCCTGTCTCTACAAGTGCTATCCCAGTTGCACCAACTGCCTTGGAAGAGCGATATATTTTAAGAATAGTGCTAACTAGTGTAGTCAAGGCTACTGTGTCTGCCAATTACCCTGAGTCTGCATAAACACCCTTTCAGCAAAAAATGATCCTAACCCCTCAGTTTCTAAAATAGGCTTAGCTTCGAAATCTATCTAAATCACACTAGATTCACTCACCTTCTCATAAGAATCATAAATGCTGCACCTCCCGATGGAAAAATTGCAACACACACTACCTAGGGGCTTCATGATACTTAAAACACATCACATGATATATTTTTTAATATATTTCCTTATATGTATAATATAACAAACTATGAAATATCCTATGACCCTAACATCTATGAAACTATGTATTTAATATATTTCCTTTCGACCGTAAGCTGTTTGGGGCAGGGACCATGCCTGTTTGTTGTGTATTTTTGGGCAGTCTCAAGCACAAAGGGATCTCCTGATGCTAAAAATAGTCTTTTAATAGTTGTCTGATACCCAGTGACAAGTGAATTGGGGAACATATCACAAATGGAACTAATTAACCCTCAAATGGAACAAATCAGCAGAGAAGCCAAAGCCTGGAAGAATAAGGAGGGCAAATTTCCTCCTCAATCCCCACAGAAGCTCCTCTGAGTCAGGACTGACTGACTGACTTTTGGCAGGGATAATCGCAATGCTGTTGTACTTGTTCTGTGGAGAAATGAAGCTCAGTTTCCATAGCCGTCAATCTGGCAGGTTGTATGAGCCCTTCCATCATTAAAAATTGTGAAAGCACAAATGACAGCAGGGATTGTACTAATACTGTTTGATCATTGTGCATGCTCAGAAAATACAGAAAACACAACTTTAAAAAATAAATCTACACCATGTCTCTGTGCTGAGACTGATCATATTATTACACACAGGTGCCCAAAATAGGTTGTATTTCAAACAAAAGAATGATATATAACCAATACATGACCAAATCTGCCCCCAGGCATTCTGGCCCCAACCTTAATGATACCAACTACTATAAGAGACTAAATAGTGCCAGTGTGATAGAACTTGACTCTCGTTTGCAAAAATTGCTTCATTATCACTCATAGGCACTCTAAGGAAGGAAAGACTATTCTTCACTCCAGTTTAAGAAGGGAGTTAAGATATCACTTCACTATTGGTAAATAGTAAAAAGGAGGTTGGGGGAGAAGGGTTATCTGCTCTGCCCTGTCAAACGGCAATTAAAAAGATAATAAAAACCATGATGAAAGATTTACATACTTACAAAAACTGTATTTCTTTCATAACAGACAAAATATATAAAGTCATATTAATTCTACAGTACCTTTTTCTTGATGGATAGTATTGGAATAGGTAGGGTATTTCTCACAGCCCTTAGTTCTCTCGCACTTTAACTAAGTCTTTGTCTCCCTCTTGTGGCCATAGCTTATAGTTAACACCATGTTTTTGAAAAAGAAGATCTTGAACTAAGATCTTAAGGCAGTGGTTCTCAACCTTGTTAGACCCACAGCACCCCCCCCCCCCATTAGACTTGAGACACCCCTTGGAAAATACCGACTTTTGTTTTCACTCATTTTTTCACTATAAAAAAAATAATAGAGTAGCTTTTCTATTGCAAAGTACTCAGAAATACTGCAGCAGGTCAGAATATTTTTAACATTATGGATACCTGCTAAACTGTCTAGGTTTATCTTGTGAATCGTGCTTGCATACCTAAAAGTGCTAACACTGCATGGCCCATGAACACTACCCATGAAAGGATATCCAGGAATCTCAAGGTGCTTCAGCACTTTGGTTGGAGAATCACTGATCAAAAGTTTGTCATTTGTTTACAGTACAAATGGAGCGCAAAACTTTTTAATGCCATAAGCTAAATACTAACTACACTCAAATGAATACTTCCCATATAAAATATAGTTCAGCTCGGATAAAAAAAAAATCAGGTCAGAATGAATTGCAAACCAGGCTGAACAAAATCAGTGAAGTACCTTTGTGACTGCCAGACAAAAAGATTCATCATTGATTTCATCATTGATTTCACCCCCATGCTAAATTACTGCATACAATACTTCTTGATAGCCTAAAATATTGTATTTTTCCAGAATTTATGTAACCAGGACCTCAAAAACCTCTCTTTTAGCTGCCAAACAGATAGCTGAATTTGCATGATCTCATCAAGTAATGACTTTTAAAAGCATTAAGCCCCAGAAAAAGGAAAAATGGTTAATATAAAGCATCAATATTACCAATAGCAGAATGAAATATACCCAGTTAAATCTGAAACTAATCAATTATTAAATTCAGTAATATCCTTAGTAAAGTTAGCTTTTTTCTAAGGAGAGAGCATGGAGTTAGTGGGGAGTATATATAAATTTAATGTATATATACCCACATCCTCTGTGCAAAGTCCCCCCAAAGTATCTTTTATGGTTTTTTATTTTTAATTTGCTCCATTATGAATGGAACCACAAGGGCAAGAATCTCTCCCTCTAAAAAAGAGCCCTCCGCCCCTTCAAGTACATTTAAAGAAACCTTATAACAGGACTGAAACCAGGGGAGGATACAGGATTTGGCAAAGTGGGGTGTGGGAGCAGCCACCCACACTGTAAAGTTGCTGCAAACCCGTTCTCAGACGCCTCTCCCCTCACCCCAGGACAAGCAGGCCACACTGCAGAAGCCTCTGGGGACATTTTTAAAGTCCCTGAAGTAGGTAAAAATCCCCACACTGTGCCCAAACACACCCCTTCTCCTCCCTTCCCCTTTCCTCCCACACCTGCTCCTGCTGCTCTTTCCATTCTCCCAGGAATCGGGGAAGCTTCAAAGTGGCTCCTGCCTGTTCCAGTTTTGTCTGTTCCTTGGGGCCTATGCCTAGCTTCCACTGTTGGTAAGCCCCATTTTTCTTTTTCAGAAGTCTGCAACTTAAAGAAACCTTTCTCAATTTATTTAGCAAAAGTACGCACTATCCAGACTATGAGTCTTCATTTAAACAGGGCTCAGGTGTATTTCAAATGACAACAAAGTTGAAACAAAAAACACGAAATCATCTACACCATCTGAAAACCTAAAAAGGTAAATTATCTGTCTTTCAGAGGTATATTTCTTGACATATCTTCCACATTTGTTATAGCCCAGGGGTGTCAAACTCACTTTGTGCCTGAGGCTGGTTCCAGACCTCAGGGATCCTCATGAACCGAACCTGGCCTGGGGTATGATGCAGCAGCAGTGGAGGCAGCAGCCTCTGTTAGGGTGGTGGTCTCCACAGTAACAGTGGAGCAAGTAGCTGAAAGCCAAGAAGATGCTCACCATGGCAGTGGCACACAAGAAACAGCAGGGCAGATGGCCATATGGTAGCCGTATCATAAAGCTCTCTCTCATCC
This sequence comes from Alligator mississippiensis, assembly GCF_030867095.1. NCBI lineage: Eukaryota > Metazoa > Chordata > Crocodylia > Alligatoridae > Alligator > Alligator mississippiensis. The sequence continues at coordinate 199,797,789 of NC_081826.1, read as the reverse complement.
TGCTACCTTCTATGCCATATCCACCAAGGTCCCAGGACTGCAGATTCTGCAGCAGGCCCCATCCACCATGAGCCACGGCCTCAAATTCCCTGGGCCACAAAGGTTGGATGTTTAACACCCTTGTCATAGCTCCATCTACACAAATCTTCCATGTCTCCTCGTTAATAACAAGTTGTACCTTTTCCATGCAGTAGGAAGACTTGAGGCCAAATTCTTTTGTGCTAAACAAATAGACTGGGCTAGATTCTACCTTCAGCTCTTTCTAATAAATTGATTTCATCTTAATACTAGAAAAATCCCAGACGTATATGTTAAGCATAAATCTCTCAAGGATATGTCTGCATAGTGCCTGTAGATGTCAAATACATTTGCTCCCATTCTTTTCCTATTCTCTAGCCACCAGAGAAAGCTCAAGAGAGCCCACAACTAATTACCACTCCTGTAATGGTTTGACCTGGCTAACCAAGTTGAGAATTGAAACAAGATCTGGAAGTAAGAAACAATCTGATTTTGAAAACAACTTGCCAAAAGGCTGATTTAGCAGACAAAAGTCTTCTCCAAAACAGGGATAATATCTCCTAGGTCACTCGGAAGAACAAAGTATAATATTTAGGATTATATTCTTCAAAGTGTCTCTAGTGGGTTATGGAATAGAGAAAATCCCACACAACTTACTGATTCGTTTGATGCACTGGCTGGGGAAATTTAGCTACTTGCACGATTTCACAATGATTGCACACTTAATTCATACAACACAATTTTATTTTAAAATTATTTGCTACGCTTATAACACTGCTTAGCTTTAAGAAATACCACAAACATTAAGAACACAATAATTACATATATCAGAAACAATGCTCCAAATGCACTTCCTTCCCAAACAATGCTATAAGAATTAGTATTACAAAAACAACTACAATTACAACTCAAAGTTAAATTTGAATCAATACTATTATTTTTCATCATATACTTACAATCCTAGAATTCCGAGAAGCCAAACACCTAGATATGGTTTCATTCCTCAGTAGTACAATTTAATGGGTTGGCCTCAGTAGTACGGTTCAATGGGCTGGCCTCAATACTGATAGGACTAAGTCCCCTTCCTTCAGTCCCTTTTGGGCGCTCCGCAGCTTCAGCGTGAACTAAGAGATTCGTGTTCACGGAGAGGGTGGTTCAGGTGATCAGTCTGATCCGGCCTACACTTGCGATTCTTCCTTCATTGTTCTACAAGTGAGGTTACCTCCAAATTGGAACAGTAGGTTACAGTTTTTATTGAGTGAGTTGCCGTCTTGGGCCCCTCCTACCCAAACCTGTCACTACTCCCAAATTTGGGCTCGGATCTTACTCAACAGATTCTTTTGCTTGGTAATCAGTTTATTTTCTTGACCATTTTAATTACTTTGGGGAATTTCCTTTCTTTCCAAAGGCTCCTAGGGTTTGATTTCTCGGAATGGGGGATGTTTGCTTAAGGGTCATTTTTGTGTTAATTTTGTTAAAGGCCTCTAAAGATAAAATTCAAGAGTTAAGACTTTGAGGAAAGTCAGGACCTTCCGCACGTAGACCAAAACAATGGCCTAGATAAGAAGATAAATCTTGTCTTCTTCCTAAACTGGCTAATGGGCAACTATTATAAGCATTCAAACTATTTCATTCAATATGACACAAAGCATTACGTGATGCTTTCAGCAGTTTGACTTCCCTTATAGCCAATTGGTAACTTTCTTTTCTCCCTTAGGACAGTGCACCTCTTCTGAGTTGTACACAGACCTCTGAAAATGTACCACCCTAGTTCTTAGTACAGTCTCACTGTTCCAGATAGAACTGAATATAGAGATGAAAGAACTTTGTGGGGTCTGAGGATTTGGAAACCCACCCACGTGTGGGTGCAAAATGCTGCAGACTTCCCAAAGCAACAAACATAGTAAAAGGGGAAAGGAAGCATGCTCTATAACTGGGGATAAATCAATGCGTTTTCAAAGGTGGGCTGAAACAGATACCCTCTTTGCTGATTTTTTTTAAAATTCCTCTCTCACCATTTCTTTCCCCTGCTCTCACCTTGACTTTCCTCTGTTTAAGATGCAAACATAAAATCACTTTTGTTCCAGCGAAAGCTTTGAACCCATATTGTTTAAATGGGTTGGGAATTCCATACATCTTTCATCCATAATTTAGAAATTAAAAAAGAAACACAATGAGAACAATGGGATATTTGAATGGAAGAGCGGCCCGGGGGTGGGGCTTCTCTTCTGTCTCTGGTACAAGGAAGCGATTTTAATTCCCCCAGAATTTTTTCATTCTTAATAGAATATGAAAACTGGTTTGTATTACAACCCTAAAAATACACAATCAAAGCAAATTCTCTTAACCTCAATGGGGATTTTGCCTGAATCAGAACAGAAGGATTTGGCCCGCAGGAAAGAACAGCTTCCATTCCACACATTAGTGAAAATTAGGTTTTTAAACGAGAATAATATTTGGGAGCTTTGTCTGCCATGAAGTGTTGCATGAACTCTGATGCAACTAGTCAAACCAAGCTTTCAGTTATTACAAATGGCACAGTAAAAACAGATCAGTATGTGAGCAGTAATTTCACTCTTTGTTCTGTTCTTTTAGCCTCTGATAGCCAGCTATTGATGGATTGAGAACATTGAAACAACCAGCCAGCATCTTCTAGACCTGTTCTTTGGACAGCAACCCAGGCAATAATAAAAACCTATAAAATATCACATTTTTACAAACTAGCATTAATGATACTGCTATTATATGCTGATAATGACAAACTGAAGAAATAATTTGCAATCATTTTTTTTTCTTACTCCTTTCCTAGTAAGAGAATGATTAACGTGGCTTATAGAGCCTTATATTACCACAATGTAGTCAATCTCTACTTTAGCCAATCCCCTTGTAATCAGTACCCATCCTTAGTATTTTCTGACTTTATGTCTGTAGTTAGAGTGAACATTTCCTAAGACAAGAAACATCCATTCTATTTTGTTTGGAAAACTCATGGCACACAATAGCCATAACTTAGACAAAAACCTCAAACCACTGACAGAAACAATCATCCGGAAAAAGTCTTGATCGTACAATTAACCTGTGGAACTCACTGACATAAGATAACAGTACGACAAAGTTACTGAGATACAAGCAGATAACTGCCTGAATGAATACAATGTCATCCTCAGTTATGGAACTGGGATAAACATCTATATACACCAATCAACTTTTATCCTTGAAGACATATATCAACCACTACTTATTTCACAAATTGAAAACGGTAAATTATACGTAATGTCCTCTAAAAGGCCAAAGGAAAGTTTCTGATGGTCACATATTCCTTTACAATGCCCATAGGCACTAAACAGTCTTTTTTATGTGAAATGTTTAATTGATCTTTATTGAGCAGAACCTTTCCTTCTGCTTGTAAAAGGAATTATCGTTTTTACCCTCTGGTTCAGTCAGGGGAAGTTAATAGTTCCAGTTTTCTCTTGCAGCAGAGGCAGTTAATGACCAGCAGACTATCATAAACAGGGTTTATTGTCCAAATTACAATCCAGTTTCTAATCAGCCTTCTCCATTCTCCTGCTTGAATATGTTGACTTTTCACACTCCTCTCCAGGTCACAAGGATATTTTTGTTGTTACTTTTTTCTGTAATTCAAAAGATGATTGTATTTTCATTATTATGGCCCAAAATCTATTATTGAAAATTGTTAAGGAGACTGTAATATATATTGGATTTGTTAAGCACATGCTATACCTCCTTAACCAGCCAGAGGGTTTTCCAGTAGTGATAATATGTAAAATGCATTGAAAACTGTGTACAGGCATACAAAAGAAGCCATGTTTCAAAATCTATACATCTACATGTGCACCAGTATTGCCCTGCTTATTGTCATATCTGAGAACTTCTTATTTGGCAGGAGATGCACATTTGCAGATTCATAGATTCATAGATGTTAGGGTCGGAAGGGACCTCAATAGATCATCGAGTCCAACCCCCAAATGTTATAGGTCAGGGCTTGGCAACCTATAACCCACAGGACAGAGCCAGCTTGCAAAGAAGATGGATGAGGCCTGAGAAGATGCAACCAGCCTGGGGTGATATAGGAACAGATGCCACAAAACCTTCCTCCACAGGCTTTCCTGTTGCCTGTGCTTACCCTTGCTTATGAAGGCTGGGTATCTCCAATGAGGGTAAAGGACGGCTTAAACTTTCCCGGGCAACAACTATTGACAAAATAGGCTCTTGCCTACAAAAGCTCATGCCTCTCTAAATAAATTCCCTCCTCTGTATGTTTAACGCATGTTGGTTGTAGCCATGTTGGTCTAAGAACATAGGTAGACAAGGTTCTTTGGGTAAATCCAATATCTTTTGTTAGATCAACTAAAATAGCTGGAAAAATTCTTCTTTGTAAGCTTTCAGGTACAAATACTCTTCTTCAGGTAGAGGTTATATGCTCATGATCCCAGGCTTCCCCTGTGCTGGCAATAAGCAGGGATCTGGGTTTTCTGTTTCCCATGGAAAAATGAAAAAAATGTGAATTTTCCCTTTTAACTGAGAAAAATGCAAATCTCTCATTTTAATGGAGAAACATGGATTTTACACTTTTGCAACAAGCTCTCTGCAGACTGGAAGAGTTCCAGCCTGCAAGGGGCTAGGGGGAGCAGGAAGAGGGTAGTCAGGCAGAGAGTACCATGTGCATGCACCCAGCCTGGAGAGCAGCTTCTATAGGCAAGTCTGGCAGAGGGGGGAATTGAGGCCCCCATAGGAAGGGAGGGAGTTGGGCAGGGCTGGGGTTGCTGCTGAGCTGGGTGGTGCATGAGACTTGGAGCCTAGGGAGGCTTGTCTGGGGGGTGGGCTGGGGCTGGCTTCCCACCACTGTGTGCACTCTCAGGGAGGATAGGGGGCACATACCCCTCAATCTGTGCCTGGGGCAGGGGTGGGTGCAGGCTGCCCACTGAAGTCTCAGGCTCTCCTCCATGCTGCCATCCCCCCAGGGCCTCCATGGCCCAGTAGGTGAGACCCGGCGTGTCAGGTCAGAACATGGCTAGGTGAGGAAGCTCGTTGCCACTTCAAGCCCTGCACCCTCTGCCCACCCAGCAGCAGCAGGGGCGGCGGCATGGAGCTGTGCCCCTCGCTGATGCTAAGCAAGCAAGGGGTGCCTCACCAAAGCAGCACAGGGCTCACAGCAGCAAGGACCTTCCCTGCCCTACTCTGTCCTGCAATGCTGGGTCCCACCTGCTAGACCACTGAGGCCCCAAGGGAAGGCAATAGGGCAGGGAGCCCAAGCCAGCATTGAGCAGCCCACACGCACCCCCTCCCTACACCCCAACAGACTCCACTCCAGCTGTGCCACCCATAGGGCAGGAGGAGCTGGGCTTCATGCTCTGCTCCCCACTCAGGACACAGTAACCACCACCTCTTGCAGGCAGCAGCCAGGGCTTAAGTGCTGTTGTGGGGGGCAGGGGGCTATAGACCTGAGACCCTGGCCCCATGGCCCTGGAAGCTGGGGGCCCCCCTCCAGCAGGCCTGGGGGGAGCAGGGGGACTGTGGGTGTGGGGCAAGGGGCAAGGGGCACCAGTAGGGCTAGCAGGCCGTCGGTGGGGAGTGAGGGGCACCAGCAGGGCTGGAGGCAGTGCTGTGGGTGGGGAGTAAGGGGCACCAACAGGGCTGGGGGGTCTGTGGTTGGGGAGTGAGTGACCTGGACCTGTGTCCTGGTGAGTGAAGGGGTCAGGGGGAGCTCTGATTTTCCACGATAAAAAACCCAAAATCAAACACCAAAATTTATAGGTTTTTAGAATTTATTTTATTGTAGTGATTGAGGCACTGGTAGGCTTCCAAATTGCTTTAACATTGTAAATATATCAATAAAACCCTGCCCCACCTTCTGCCTGATTCTGCTTGATGCAAACCACTTCTCCACTGTTGGGTTAATAATATTCAATAAGGCTGACAATTTGAGGATATCATAATTATTATGACATCAAAAATATACATACTGTTTTGATCTATAAAGAACAAGACTTCTTATCTGTAGTGCCAAATAATGAACAAGAAGTGGCATTAAGAATGCTTCCCAGGACAGGTGCCTTAAAGGAGCTTTGTGATGGGTGTCCAAGGAGGTGATCCTCCTCTATGCAACACTGGTCAGGCTGCAGTTGGAGTACTACGTCCAGTTCTGGGTGCTGCACTTCAAGAGGGATGTGGATAACATCGAGAGGGTCCAGAGGAGGGCCACCTGCATGATCAGGGGCAGCAAGGCAGGCCCTACAAGGGGAGGCTGCGGACCTGAACCTGTTCAGCCTCCATAAGAGAAGGCTGAGAGGGGATCTGGTGGCCGTCTATAACCTGGCCAAGGGGGACCAGCAGGCAGTGGGAGAGTCCCTGTTCCCCCAAGCACTACCAGGAGCAACAAGGAATAACGGCCATAAGTTAACTGAGAGTAGATTCAGGCTAGATATCAGGAGGCACTACTTCATAGTCAGGGCGGCTAGGATCTGGAACCAACTTCCAAGGGAAGTGGTGCTTGCTCCTACCCTGGGGGGTCTTCAAAAGGAGGCTGGATAATCACCTAGCCGGGGTCGTTTGACCCCAGCATTCTTTCCTGCCATGGCAGGGGGTTGGACTTGATGATCTGCTCAGGTCCCTTCCAACCCTACCTACTATGAAAAGAAATCTTTATGTCTAAGTTAGCAATTTAATATGACAGAAAGTGGTCCACAAAAAAAGGAATTAGGCTCTTGAAGGTGAATAGACCAGAAAGCTCAAATATACAGCACAAAAAAAAAACATGAGATCCATCTTTACAGTTACATCCATACCAAATCACACATTTCTTTAATGTATATGTAGAAAGGAGAATATAGTCCAGATTCAGACACAGGAGCAAGAAGTGTAAATGTGAGTCTTACCAGGATAGATAAATCAGTAAGCCTACTGTATAAGCTGAACCAATAAATTACATTGTTATATACAGTCAGCAGTAATGAATGACAGAAGCAATTTCCGTACTCTCTTGGGAACTCAAGCTTAAAACTTGACAGAATCTTAACCATGCACTCTAAATGCCATTATTGCCTTTATTCTTCAACAGCTTTCCAAAATGTTGCAGCAATTTCAAAACACCCGGATGTGCAGAAAATTATCTCAAATCATTAGAAGTCAGAGAAAACAGATTCTTTTCTACCAACTTTTTTTTGCTGTAGCTGTCACTCCACAAATCTTAGTATGTCAGTTCCATTAGAATTTGATGTATTCAGACCTCTTTTATTGGTGGCATTACTAAATTTGATTCATTTTAAATAAACGTATATTTAGAGGTAGATTTATATAGTAATGCTGAAAACTCAGTATGTTTGCTGTATAGTACTGTACAAAATAAAAAACAAAACCCACCAGGATGTTACATGTGGACATGTTTCAAGGCTAAATTCATTACCATTTATCAAGTACTTCAAGATCCTTGGCTAGAATGTACTGTAAAAATTAGCTGGGTTGGGTGAGAGTGACGTAAGTTAATAGGACCTTGAGAAACAATTAAGTATTGTTCATTTCCAGACCTGTAATGCTTGGAGTAGTAAGGTATGGATTTTCCATAAAAAATATATAACATTTCGAAGGAGCAGCAGAACTTTATTTAAGCACACTTTTAACCTGGTCCTGATTTCACTTTATTATGTTCAAATATTACATATCTCAGTTCCATCAAAGTCAAGTGCAGGGTAATGAACTTATGTGCATCCACAGCTAAGGTGGGTTTTAACACAAGTATTCACCTGTATTCATTGAGTGGTGGTTGGCTTCACAATGTAGCTTTCATCCTCTTTGGGGCAAGGCACGTTGTAAGTATATACATTGCCTAACACAGTGACAACTTGATCTTCAATTAGGATTTCCAGGTGCTACTATGATCCAAGTAATATTGAAATACACCCCAGATCACTCAGCAATTTTTAAGAAAAAACAATACTGACACTACGCACAGTAAGCAAATCAAGGCAGTTCTCACTTCATCGTAACCTCACTATGCCATAGTTGTAGCAACAAGTACCATTATGCCATGTTGGAAGTAGAGAAAAGGGTTCAGCAGTTGCCTTAGAGAAAAGTCAACAAACATCTTCTGAATAGGAACGTGAAGGCAAAGTTCATATCTAGTTTGTCTCCTGTAAAATACACTGATGGCCATTCTAGACAATGCAGTGCCAAAGAAATCATAGTTTAAGCCAGAGTCTTTCATTAGTAGCAGAGCAAGGAGTGCTCAGACAAGTCTCCCTGGTGTTTAAGTCTTTCTTCCTTCCTCATCAAAAACAGAACAAGCTGTCCAAATAACTACAGACACCTTAGGCCTATTATTCATTGTTACATATAAAGAATTCAAATTGTGCTGGGTATTTTGAAGACAAAAAAAAGATGTTATCTGTGTCCTACAGAACTCATAATATATATATAAATAAAAATGTAAAATAAATGGGTCAGGTCAAGGAGTAGAGGGTGAAAGTAGGTTACATATAGACATCTGTGCTGTAGTGGTTGCATACACAGCTGATACTTTTTTATGAAACCCCACACAGCTGCAGGCAGCCCTGCACCATTTGGACTCACCTATCCTGAAAGTCACTGCACCATCTGGAATTTGTCTCTGTAGTTTCACTTGATATCGAGGTGTTGCACCACAATGAAGAGGGCGTTCTCCAACTTCCCTGGCCCTATTTGGAAAACTGAACATTAGTTCTCTTTTGACCTATTTGTGAGGGAGAGAATTGGGGGAAAGAGGATTGGGAGAAATATTTGGGCCAGAAGTGAAAAATAAAAAGGCTCTCATGAGTATTCTGAGGTGGGAAACCCAGTAGTAGGTGAGAAATATGATAGTGGGGACCACATACATTATTTTCCTTAGGATCCCATAGAAAGTAAGGGCTGCTCTGTCAGGAAGCTTAGGTTCCTGAGCACTTGGCTCAATACTGAAAGCCCAGTATTGGACAATTTCTCCATAATTATGAATTAGAGCCACCATTTCTAATGACAAAATATCTAATCAGGTTATTCTGATCCTTCAGTCTCACAGTTAGCATGCAATTGATATGAACTAATAGCCATTTCTAAATTTGAAGAGCCAAAGAAATAGTAAATCCAATTTAAGTGCTCATCTCCCTAAACCTAATGTAGATGATATGAAATGAGACATAAGCCATTACAAAATGTGCTTTAATGGGCAATCATGCATTCTGGGTATAACTGCGTGGCTTAGAGCCAAAGACTACGTGGCTTCTGCTACCCAAGAAGTGCCTAAATGGAATCCCCTGAATTGGCTCGTTGCTGTTTTAATGTTTATTTTTATAGCAAATTTTAAACCATCTTGTATCTTGCAGCACACTGAAGAAAAAAAAATCCAGTGCAGCAAAAAGATCTATGGTGATCACGAAGATAAGATACTGAAACAAGGAGACATTTTCCTTTATTACACTTTGCACAGTTCTTAGTCATATCCAAGAAAAAAAACAGATCTAGAGAATAAGACACTTCCTTTCAAGCAAATGATAAATGTGATGCACCTGTGGATGTGGCAATATTAAAAACTGCATCCAGAGCTGGATATTAGGGGAGCTGTGCAGAGGCATAACTTGAAATGTTAGAGCCCTGGGCAATGAGAGGTGGAGGGAGTAGAGAGCATGTAGGGTCTACTGTAGATGTGGGAGGCACAAACTCCTGGAACAGGGACTACTGCAGCTGTGACAGTGGCACAGACTCGTTGAGGACTGCCCCTCTGGCACCCGCTCTGAACCAGTACCTCACTCACACCCCTCTCCCCATTCAAGTTATGCTACTGGAGCAATAGATACTGAAAAAACCCTAAATATCACACACAGTCCCTTTGTTCTCCATGGGTTTTGTTTAGTTGTGGTGGCCCATTATGCAGCTGGGATGTTGCAGCAACATGCAATACAGGGTAAAGGGCTTCAGAACTCAGCCATTCCCAAAGGCAATGGTTTCTGAACTAGCCTCAGGTGATAAACAGGATCTCTTTAATAGTGAGTTAACCTACCAAGTCCCTTTCCCTTGGGTAATTAAGTAGTCTAGTCCCCACTTTCAAGGACTTGGAAAGGACCCTGGAGAAAGGAAAAATAAATATATTCTTGCTTTTAAACATAGGAAAAGAACAATCAGCTCAGTCCCCTTTCACCAATTGCTAGAGACTGAGTTGCCCTTGGAGATTTAGGCATTGATAATCTAGCTTTCTCTCCTGCACAGATTGCTCCCAGCTGATCAATGCCCCAGGTCAAACAGGAAAGGAAAAAATAGCCCTCTCCTTCAGGCTAACTGCTTATATCCTTTTGAGGCAGTACCATACCCAGCTGACGTCTGTTTCGTTCCTCAATGAAATCTCTTAAGTGACAGAAGACACCTGTGAACAGTATACTGGCCCCGGAGGAATTTGTATCTATTCATCCTCCAGTATGGAGCTTCACCACAAGGTACTGACTGTAATTCCTCATTTGACTTCACAGTAGGCCTGCAGCAATTGCCCCTGTAGAAAAGTAATTAGAGGACAAACCTTGTGTATTTTAACCATGTTTAATGTCCACCAAAATGAAGGAAAGTCTTGTGCTTAAGGAGTATACTTGGGTTTTATTCCCAGATCTACAGTACACTTTCTATAAGAAATTCAACTCTGATTCCTTCTACACATTACAAGTATTGCACAATTAACTGGTTTATTGTGCAATTACCTTAAGACCACTACATGTGCAAAGTACCTATCACACGATAAAAAGCTCCAGCCTGCTATAAAGTTAGACCTTGAAAATGTGTACTAACTTTATAGCTGGTTGCTATCCAACTTTAATTTGCACATGTAGCAGGCTCTCCCCTGTGGCTGGGAGCTCCATGAGCTGACAGGGCTTCCAGCCACAGGGGTGCACCTTGCCCATTATGAAACCCCTGAGCCCTGGAGATTGCAGCAGCCATGATCGTTTGGACCCAGGGGTTTCATGCACCCCTGAGCCTGGGAGATCCTGGCTGCCATGATCCCCCAATTCCAGGGGTACATGGGGTGCCCCCACACTGGGAGCCCCTTAACTGATGGGGTTCCCAGGTGTGGGAGCTTGCTTCTTGTCAGTGCAGGGGAAACCTGGGATCAAGCTCCCCCTGCATTGGCATTGAGACATGGTGGCATCTAATGCACAATCTCACCATCGCACCTCCTGCCATGCACATGTAGGGTGGCCATCGTAGAGGACATTCTGGTTTTCTGCTACTCTGTTGATACAAAACCAGGCACCTTTACGTCCTCTATTTTTCTCTTCAAGAGAGAAAAGTAGAAGACATAAAGGCATCTGGTTTCATATCAATAGAGGACAGAGGACAACCAGACTGTCCTCTATGATGGCCATCCTATGCACATGTGACATGACAGGAGGCACAACTGTGTGGATCATGCATTAGATCCCGTCGTGCCTTTACCTGCACATATAGAAGGGGACTATGCTTCAGCTTCCCATACACATGAGATAATAGTATCCTTACAGGAAGATAGTTCAAACCACTGGATTGGAACTTCAGCTAGGTCCACTAAGAGTTAATGTTTTTTGGCTGGTGCCACAAAGCAAGTCCCACCTCCTTCCTAAATAGCATTCCAATCCCCTTCCCCTGTTTGATCTGTTGTTCTGCTCTCTCTTGCCTGTAAGATCCATTGCTCTACTCTGCTCCCTGCTGGATAAGTGGCATGTATACTAGGCCAGTGTGAAGCAGCTAGTATTCGCTTTGGATTCAGCCAATTCAGGGGACAGTAATTCAATTCGGTGATTTGAATCACTGTCCCGAATCGATTCAGCTGAATCACGCAGGCCCATCCCCCACCCACTCTCCCAGCCCAGCGATGGCTGCCCTGCCTGCCCCAGCTCCTGGCACTTTGAAAAAAAAACAGCTCAGACTCACTGGGTGCTGTCGAGCAGAAGGCAATCCCCGCTGCCCCCCCCCACTGCCCTATGCTGTGTGGGGGGCTCTCCACGAGCCCCCCAACCCTTGCCCACTGCCCCAGCCCCCCCCCATGGCTGCCCCGCCCACCCCAGCTCTGGCCCTTTAAGGAAAAAAACCCAAAACACTCTGTACTCACCGGTTCCTGCCTGGCAGAGGCAATTGCCAGTGCCCCGTGCAGGGCTCTTCCATGAGCCCCACCCCCACCCCAGCCACTGCACAAGCCAGTGAGTCCTGGGTGTTTTTTTCAGTTGTGTGTGGGGTTTTTTTAAAGGGCCAGAGCAGGCCCGGGCAGGGCAGCCATTGGGGGGGGGGGGGTGTTCCTAGTCCTAGTCTTGCCCCAGATCCCCTGCAGTTTGTCTAATCTCAATAGTCCCAGCCTTCCCTGCCAACTTTCTTTGCCAATGTCCCTGTTAAATAAACCCCAGCCTGATCTCCCCACACTCCAGATCCCAATTCCTGCCTCTCAGCTCAAGCACTCCTAGTCTTCTCTATCCCTCCAGTTCTCAGGATCAGTTTTTCATTCCTCCCACCTCCGGCTCCCAGTTCCAGTTTCTTTGTCAAAAATCATACTCATAGTTCACGCCTCAAGTTTTGCAAAACTCTTTGCCCCTATCTATACTTTCCCTTCCCTCAAAGTTTTGCCCCTCCATATTCAAATAAGGGGGCTTCCCCCTCCAACCTGTCATCTGGGGGGTCACTGAGAAAACCAAAGAGATAGGCCCTTCACTCTCAGGGCCCATGCCCACCCTATCTTGAGCATGATAGCAGTAGATGTTAAAGGAAGAGTCCAGCTTTAACCCTGACACCCTGTGCTGGAGCAGGTTCAGTTCCTCTATGGGTATAGCGCATGCACAGTCTGGTCAGTACTAGGAACTGTGAGACATTCAAACATGTTTAGTGAGGATCTAATATCAGAAACTTAATACATGAGGGTGCTAGAGCCAGTAGCAGGGACAAGGGGGCACAAGGCCAGGGCACTGATTAGAGGGGGTGGGAATCAAGGCTAGAGGGTGCTGGAAGGGAGGCAGCTACACTGCTAGTCCAGAAAATACAGGCTTGAGCTGTGTAGAGGGGTTGAGCAGTAATGTCAGGGAGGTTCTTGGGTCCTGGAAACTAAGTGCTAAGGGGTAGAGGCATGGATGAAAACAAGGGGGCACTTCCCTTGCCACCAAATTAGGGGTTTTATTTCTTGCTCACCATGGCATTCAGCAGCAATTTTTAGGAGGCAGGTGAGAGGCCTAAACCTATGCCTGACCTGATGAAGAATGTCCTGCATTCAAAAGCTTGTCGAGTTTTATCCCACCATACAGTTGGCCCAATAAATATATCACCCAGAAAAGTCCTTGCCTCTCACAACATCCCTGGGCCATTAGAACTACAATGTAACTCCAACACAGCCTAAGCCAGAGCTTTCCAAACTTTTCATGTTGGTGACACACTTTTTAGACATGCATCATTTCGCGACACAGTAATTCAGTTCCGGGGGAGGGGCCAAGGGAAGCAGACGTGAGTAAGGGAGCTCCGCGGTGCCCTTCCACAAAATTTTCTGTATTTCGCGCGACACACCTACACACTGCCGCCGACACGCTAATGTGTCGCGGCACACAGTTTGGAAAGCTCTGGCCTAAGCAATTACATTCTAGGCAAAATTGAAACAGGAAATGTCACACAACCTGAATAAAAGATAATGCTACCAACTTTATCTTTAATATATTTTCCAGTATTTCTTTGCAGTAATGAAATGGGCAGAGTTTTGTTTGTTTGTTTTTCTGTATTAAGACTGTTTAATGGTGGATATTTGCTCCACAATGAGATAGAATAGTCACATTCATTGGACAGCTTCTTACAACAGAGCTTGCTTTCTAAGTACTCGTGCTTACAGAAGCACACGTCCACTGTGGAATGAACGGGTTGTCTGTCCCCTTCATAACAATGAGAGTTTGTGTTTTCATTAAAATAACATTACAAACATGATACTGCATTTGGTTACATGATGCACGGATTTCTCTCCCTTAGGGCCTGTGTGCCTACATTTTGTAGCTTTCTTAGCCGCCGCCAACCAACGGAGAATGAACCTAGGAATCAAAAGGCCAATAAGTTTTATTCTTGGGTACTATTCTCAGGTATGCCCTTGCCTCCCTAAATGTCTCTGGCACAGAATCTTAATTTAGTTACACTGCTGAATTGCATCTCTAATTTTAGTATTACTTATTTGGTAATACTTCTAAAAAATACCAGTACATCGTACTTCATTATTAAACAGCTCTGCATCCCAAGATTTGACATTACAGTGTGTTCTATATTAATTGGCCTTCAACTAATGGAGTATGGCACAGCCATGGCTAGCCAGCCAAAACTGAGTCTTTATTGAATTTTACCCCATTTACTCTGTGAATTGAATGCAATAGATAAGAGACTACCCATTAGTAACACCAAAGCTGCTACAGAGCTTTTGGGAAAATTCTGTGCTGAACTATAAGGGAGTGAGTAATCAGACCCATACTCTGATAGAGTAACAGCTAAGTGGGCCAATTACAATTTTGAATAGAAAAAGAGATTCAGGAAACAGAGCAGTTTGTACCAAGATATACTTGTAGTCTGCAGGTGCATGGTCTCATGGACTTTCCAGCTTAATCACTGAAACTTTTCACTTCACCATTCATTGTGACTGAGAATCTAGGGTTTTACCAATTGTTCCCACTCTAGAAGAGTTTAGATGGACTGAGTTCATAAATATTCAGTAGGCTGAGCCCTACATGTATTATCTACTTCAAATAGGAACAGCACAGCTCTTCTTTGAAACAAGCAAAACCCAGCCCTGATTGTGCTTTAACTTATATAGGTGTAAACCAAAACCAGGCCCAGTGATTTCAATGGTGTGGCTGGTTTAAGCCATTGTAGAATAAGATTTATCCCATCTCCTTTTTAGCCTATGTTTCTCTGAAAAGCAATAAAAATGATAATGTTAATTTTAGGGAATAATTTCAACTTTCTAAATCTGCTTTTTCTAATGGTAGTGCAAAATTTTAATCTAGGACTATAATCAGCACTGAATTTTGGTAGCTAAATAAATAGTTTAAGGCAAGTCTCACCATCAAAAATGAGAGTACTTACAGCTAGAAACATCTCAGGCCTTGCTGAGCTAGTCATATTCAGAGCCAAAACCACCCTTCACTGCAGGTTACCATGGCTGTCCTGGTTCCGAAAGCAAAAAAGTCATGAGAAGAGAAAGGGCAAGGGTTAAAAAAAGCAAAAAGATCCTGCAGCTATTCATCTTAGTCATACAACTTGTATTCCACAGCCTGCCAGATGTCCCAAAGAGGGGTCACCCCAATATTATACATTAATGAAATTTGGTATTCTCTGGGGTTTATGCTTTTCGTAGAAATAATGTTCTGTAACTCTTTCCATTTTATTATTCTTTACATTTTCTTAAGTATCTTTCTACAGTAAGAGGAAAGGGATGCCAAATTTGTGCGGTATATAAGTAAACTGGGGGCTAACCTGAGTGATATTACACAGCACAACAGAAGTCTGAGAGGTGTGTATGGACTTCTGGAAATTGTTCCCAGGATTTCACTGCTAGATTGGCATTTGAACCCTTTAGTTGACAGATCTCAAAAGAAAAGAGCACTCATGAAGATGCCATGTGCATTTGCATTAGCTCCCCTGACCTCAAAGTTGCATAATTTCAATAGCAACTATGTACCTATGAAGTCACCTGCTAGCTCCAAACTACTGCTTACTGAACAACAATTTTCTGTCCTGGTATGGCACATGGAGTGTAGTAAAATACTGGAACAAATTACCCAAAGAGGTTGTAGAATCTCCATCCTTGGAGGTTTTTAAGACCCAGCTAGACAAAGCCTTGGCTGGGATGATCTAGTTGGGGATGGTCCTGCTTTGAGAAGGTGGCTGGACTAGATGACCTCCTAAGGTCCCTTTCAACCTTGATCTTCTGTGATGCTATGGCACTGGAAGTGGAGGTATAGCTTTGGTCTGATCCTATTCTGTAGTCTGAGGAGAGGCATCATAATACTACAAGTCTGCAGATACTCTTCTTCCCCTATTTGTTTTTCTAGTGAACATGTCCAGAGGTAGAGGGGTCTATCCAGCCTTTAGTATTTTCTAAATGGTTATGCTATTTAGCTCTAATCTGAAATAAAAGTCATCTGACTGAAATATATGGTTATTCTTTGTGTATAAAAGACACAACAGGGATCCTGACATATGCTTTAGGGGCTAATACAGAATTTAATGCTTGTCGCCATTCCACATTGTTTATTCCTTGTCTGAAACATCACATTCTATGAATCTGGCTATATTGTTGTCTCTATATTGGGCCATGCCCCAGTAATTTATTATTAGGCTGAATACAGAACTATGACTTTGAATAAAATTAGAAAACTCATATTTAAATAAATGGACTTTGTAACGTGTACTTTGCATGCACACTTAATGTCAAATCTATGCAAGTTATTCGCAGCATACTATTAATCCAAAATATAATGCAGCAATAGCTGCAGAAGAGAAAAAAATTTCTATTTAGTTTTTTCAGTGCATCTGCGTAATGAAAAAACTGGTCCCATTGTGCTTTGAATGTCCTCCAGTAGTTTTAATTATACTATGATTTAGAATGGAAACTGCTTGTTTGACAACACTACCCAAACCAGTGATTCTCAAAGAGTGCACTGTGGGAGCAGCAGAAGTGTGCCATGAAATGTGGGCTAGATAGGGCCCCTGCCAGCTCTGTGCAGCTAAATTAGGCCCCCACTGAGCCAGCTCCATGTGACTACATGGGGCCCCTGTGAGCACACCAGCCCCGCACAGCTGGATTGGGTCCTGGTCACACCAGCTCTGCATGGATGGATTGGGCCCACAGACCCAAACCAGCCTGTGGAGCTGTGAACGAAGTGTACCACTAATTTTAATCCAGAAAAAAAAGTGTGCCCCATATATGAAAAGTTTGGGAAACACGGACCCGGACTCTAGCAGTAAGGGGAGAGGAAGCATTAAATGGAGAATGATACAGAGTATTAGCAGAACACCTCAAGCAAAATGCCTTTGTCTTTTAACACCCAAAAAAACACATGTGTGTACAGTGTACCAAAGCTTTACATGTACATTACTATTGTGATGTAAATATAATTGTGATTTACATCACTATTGAATTTGGCTCAGAGAAACCAGCCACATACCTAGAATTCTAGCAAATCACTAATTCTCTTGCAAGCGTTCTCTCATTCGCTAATTCTTCTCTTCCATCTCCTTTCTTCTGGCCACTAGCTGATAGACGCATTGAAGTTTTCGGAGACTGCCTCTTATTAAGTTCAGTCACAGGACACTTGTTAAATTTTAACAAGCTTTCCCTGACTATTAAATTGTAAGGCTCTGGTTATCATGAAGTTTTAGTTTGTGATGTGATCACATTGACATGATTTTACATGCAAATCTGAAATACAGTTTCTCTTTTAAGTACAAGAATGGACAATTCATAGCATGGATTTCACAATTTTAAACTCTAGGCAAAATTCATGGAATTAGTGTATTAGGTTAGAAAAGACTCCCTTCACTGTACCAAATCAGCATACAAATCCCAGTTGAGATCATAAATGAATTCTTACTTTGCATATACACAAACTACTATAACTTTTATCCTGATTAGTAGCCATTGCTCTTGGAAGGTGTAGAAATGGAACAACAAAAGGCAGTCTGCAGAATAAACTTGATTTGTATCACCAAAAGCTGTGTTGGAAAGACCACAGAGCACCTGCCTACACTGCTGGTGTTCCTGGGGAAATTTCATTGAAGTGAAAACAGTTTATACTAGCAGAGGATTTAGCCACTATGTTTGTCTCAAGCTAGTACTAATAGTTTTTGCATTTCATAAGAATTACGTAGTTCTTAGAAGAAATTCACTGCATTTATACGTAGCTTGGTTTTATTTTTGGTTGCTGGCATTCCCACCCTATAGCTGCTCCATAAACTAAGTGGTTTATTATTCCTATCAGTATTCACCTCCTTAGGCAGAAAGGGTTTGCCACTGAGCTTTCTGGCACAGGTTGTGGGTGGTGAGCTCCTGCCTCAGGCACTTCATTCCAATGCCAAATCCATGCAAACTGTACAACCAGTTTCTCGGCAACCTACCCCCAACTCATAACTTATGCCAATACTTACTTCTCCACTAATTTGGCCCAGAGCTGTCCACAGAAGTTGCACCTGTTTACCTCAGGTACCCTCTACATGAGATCTGTTCCCACCACAACTAAAACAGGAATGACAAACTGCATGGTTCTCAGGAAGCAACATTACTATCTTGGCCTCCAAATGGCCCAGTTAGTAGCAACAGCTAAGTTTTGCTCAGTTTGCAGTCTGCCTTCCAATATACGATATGTTTAACTCAAAGATTATTGACAAAAGAATACTCTCTTCTTTTAGCCTTGGCACAACCTTTTCATCATTTCTACAAAACAAGTGTGGGGCAAGCACCTTGAACAATGTCATATCTATATTTTACTCTTTAATCTTTGGACAGTGGAGGTTTTTAGAGGCTGCACACTCACTCCCAGGGAAGAAAAACACTTGCACTGCATGCTGTAGGGTCAGGCATGGAAAGCTAAAATGTAACGTCACATATTTCTTATATTCTTTCTCCAGAGGCCAGGCCACATCCTTTTGTCTTGCATGGTGGCTTCTTTGTGCAAGTGAGATAAAATAGATGGAGCAGCTACCTTGTAAAATTCCATGTTATTCATTAGCTCCTTTTTCACCGATAAGTATCAGAACCAAATCTGTTTACCTAATGTTTCCTTACTTCCTCAAATCTTTGAAGAAGCAGTAGGACTTACAGCAGCAACTCTATAGTATGTATGTAGACTGCATAATTAAATGATTAAGTCAGTTTATTTATTACTGGTCTAATTCAAACTCTAAATTAGAGAGGCTACAAAGTTTGACTCCAGAACTGGTTTTCCAGATCAGGGATGGTTTCCACTTGGGTTGCTTCTAAAAAGTTGTGGTTTGTCCAATTATAGAAACAGAGTCTGCCTTAAAGTTTGCTAACTTCAAACACTTTGTCTTTAAGATAAACAGCTAATGAACACACAACAGACACTCATAATAAACTGACAAGAAAATTGTATATTAGACACTTCAGCTTTGGCAACTGCTTATCTAATAAATATTTTTAGATAAATCAAAGGAAGAATTGCATGCCAAATGTGAAATATGTGAATGTGCTGAGGCTACACATGTGAATCTAAAGTGACTTTTTTGTTGAATCTGCTAATGGCAGCATATGTATACTACTTTGTTTGCAATATCTTTTGTGCTTTGCAGTCTGACAACACTCTTCCCCACATTTGTGGCTGGAATAATTTATTTATAAATAACCTGGGACAAACAACATCATAATATTTGTGAATGCAGGTAGTGAAATTATAGCTGTACATTTCAATTTCTAATCAGCTTAATGCAATTTCTCCTACAATCACTGACCAATGTCTTCCGTTCTCCTACAATATTTTTTCAGTTCAATTTTTTTAAGATTAATTCATTTGCTAACATACCCAATTTCCTCTTTCTATGCACTGTGCTCTCCAAGAGATCCAATTTTATTTCTCTGATATTTCAAATACTGAACAGCTTTTGTTTTTGTCACATCAAATACACAGTTATTCTTTAACTGCTTAAAAAACCAATACATCTTCACATGCTACCAGCTTTTCTATACATCTTCCTGCATCTCTTTGATCAAGCTCTTCCAACCATTCAGAAGTAATCCATGGGTAATTATAACTTCTTAGCTTCTTTACCCTAAAAGAAGCCAATTTATCACAAACTGTCATGAATCCCAATTTAAAATTATCAAGAGCCCAATTACCAACAGGAATAAGGGATACTTCTTTCCAATTAAAGTGATTGATTTAATATAAAATCAAGTAACATTTCATTTTTTAATTATGTATATTCTTATAAAATGTGAAGAGGTTTGCCTTCATTTTATTTTCCATTCTGAGAATATGATACAACAAACATTAATCATACACCAATAAAATGCCAGACCTAATCATGCTTTCAGCATAATTTGACAATATCTAATCTATCAAAGTACACTGTCCATTTTTTTTTTTTTTTACTTATTCCTCATTTAGCCGCTAACAGTTACTTGAAATTCAGACCATAGTACAGCGGGTCATAAAACCTAGATTATTTGCTGTAGCAAATGTGATTTCAAGTGTAATTTTCCTTTTCAGTTGATACTTTGTTTTGAAAATTTAAGAAAATTAATATTTTTTTAAATTTTCAAAACAAAGTATCAACTGAGAAGGAAAATCGGACTTGAAATCTATTAAACTGAAAAAGGAGATGCAGAGTTTCATCTGAAACACTGAATATAATCCTTCAAAACATTAGCTTCCTGGACTACAGTACTTGCATGAGTGAGAACATGCAGAATCAGGCTCAGAATTCTTACTTAATTCCTTGTGCATCTCAAAGGGCACATCTACACATGCATTAATGTGCTGTGGTTACTGCACATTAAGTTTAGTACCTGTAATAACAGGTAATAACTAAATGCACAGTAACCAGGACTACTGCACAGTAGCACCAATGCATGCCTTAAGTGATGCTAATGCACAGTAGACTAATTCCACTACACATTTCCAACAGTACAGCTTTTGCTGTGACCTGTTAATGCGCAGTAAAATTAGTCTACTGCGCATTTAGCAACTTGTGTCAATGCGCCCAGAGACTAGCACAACTATTCATGAAAAAGCTTTGTGTCAGGGGCAGAGAAGCTCCTAATGCAACAGGGTGTCTGCAATCTAATATCAGATGCATTAGTACAAGCAATGTTGCACGTCAAGAAATGTTTCTGTCATGATGCTGTTTTTGAATTGTGGATTTAGTCACCGATGCTTTTTGTATAACATATGGGAAGAGTCCTATGACCTCCACAGCATTCAATATCTAATCTAGATCCTTCCTACCATTGGCAAATATTCTCCACTGTGCTCAGCAGGTGGAATCTAAAAAAAACCACTTTCAGACAGTTGCCTCGGTATGACAAAAATAGTGACCTGTGACTATATTAAAAAAAGAAATTCAAGAGTTCTTTTAAAATAACTTTTTACAGATATTTGTATATCATATAAAACATGAAAAGATTATTGCAAAATATTCAATGACTATGTGACAGTTTGGAGGTCCTTAGGAACATTTCCCAAAAAGACATGCAGCAGAGTTCAGAAAAATCCCTAAAACTCCTATGGTCATATTCAGATCAGGTGGGCACCTCATTTCCCTTCTCAACAGCTCCACGCTTAGCAGTGTCAGTCTCACATACCCAACCTTGGAAAGCTCTGACATGACAGTGCATCACGGAAAATGTCAGTGTGCTGGCAGCATATGGCTATTGAATCACAAAGGCTTCTAGAAGACCCTTGTTAAAATCCATCCCCCAACAAACTGAAGGAAGGTTTAGGGTCATTTTCTTGTCTCAGAACACCATACTCCAGGAGATACCATTAAATTATTCTTAATGGAGGCAGTTATTGATGGTCATTCTGAAGGACAAGTTTTGACCTTTTGCATGGACCACACTGCAAAGATAGCAGGAAATGCTCTCCAATCCATCCACTCCCGCACTGCTCAACCTTCCTAATATATCCACACACTTTCAGAGATAGTCTACTAACATGGACTGTCCACTGGCCAGTCAGTTATTTGCCAAGGGAAACATCCTAGCCAGTCCCTGTTACCCTGGATTCTCTTGATCTCCACAGCTTCTTATTAGTTGTCCTTTGTGAAGGCTTATATCCAGAGGGAAAGTACAGCTGTAAGCCAAGCCATAAAGAACGCTGTATTCAGGCAAGTGGTCTGTTACAAGACAAGTACTCTGAGTGGGAGGGAAGGGGGAAAAAAGTGAGGAAAGGATGGGTGTCTGTCCCAGCACAGAAGGCTTGTTGAGCTGAGCCAGGCCAGAAGAATGGAAAGTGCATGGTTACTGAAGGATCTTTGTACACATGGGTAGTGATGATGCTGAGATTTTGGGGAAAGGAAACCTGCTGTGGAACTTGACAAGTGTTAGGGAAAAGAGTCGTCCAATCCTTGGCTCATAGTAATATGCATTTCCTATGCCACTTGTACATTCCTACTAAGGAAGGCAGCATCAATCCAAAATGACCTGAAAAGGTTACAAATGCAAAATGAGCAGGATAGGGACTGGGACTGACCCAGTATCAGACAGAATGCATTTACTTCTAATTTCTTATGGTCTCATAAGAGCACTTTCTGGGCGCATGCACACCTGCAAGTATGTGCGCTTGCAGCAGCTCAAATAGAAGCAGTGCAAATTTGAGTCAGGGCTTTTTGCTTCAGTGCACGTGCTCGGACATGCACTTTGTTGTGGAGCAAACTGTGCCACTTGGGCCAAAATAACCCTGCAGGCTTCTCCCAGATCTTCAGCCAGGGGGAGCTAGAGCCCAGGGCCAGCACCTGCGCTGTCCCCAGCAATATAAAAAGCTGCCTCATCCTGGCCTCAGCAGTATAAAAAGCCACCCTGGTAAGTAGCTCAGGGCTACTAGCTCTCAGGAGCTTCTGGGGCCTGGCCAATTGGTACCTGGTATCTGGGGACACTACCCGTGCCAGCTGGACTGCTGAAGCAGCCTTGAGCATTCCCTGCACCCTCTACCCCCTGCACTAGTCTGGCAGTGGGGGCTGCTGCCTGGCTGTGACCTGCTAGACCCCAATGGGGACTGCACAGCCAGTAGAGGCATCTACCCCTCTGGGCCAGCTGCCAGTGGACTGTGATTGCAGGGTTGGCTTCTGTGTGGCACTACTGCTACATATGCCCCCTGCCCGGCCATCTGGGCAGCTATCGCCCGGAAGATGTTCTGGGTGTGGTGGCCTGTTTGAACTGTCAATGCACGTCCTCCTTGCCCCATTTGGCGAGGAGGTCAGCCACAGCCAGATGGGTCCAAGGTGCCAGCTCTGAGCAGGCAGAGTCCTGCCACTGGCCTCCCTAGGAGGAATTCTGGTGTCCCTATTGGAAAACTGAGAAATCCCAGATAAAAAAAATTCCAAAGTCACTCTGTAAAATACCCCCAAATCCATGTTCTTCCACAAGTAAAACAAAAAACCACTATAAAGAGAGAGAGCGAGTGAGACAGAGACAGTGATCAGTTGGACAATGTTTTATTGATTCATAGATTGTAGAGTTGGAAGGCACCACAATGGATCATCGTGTCCAACCCCCTGCCCCTGGCAGGAAAGAGAACCGAGGTCAGATGACCCCAGCCAGGTGACTATCTAGCCTCTTCTTGAAGACCTCCAAGCTAGGTGACAGCACCACCTCTCTTGGAAGCCCATTCCAGATCCTGGCCACCCTTAGTGTGAAAAATTTCTTCCTAATATCTAACCCTAAATTCACTCTCAACTAGTTTTCTTGTACTGCATCTACAGTGTTAAAGCAAGTCTCTTATCATAATAATAGAGTGAACTCTAAATACCTGTTTCATGAATACATATTTTGCTGCCCTCCCACAAGGCTATGGCCCCCACACAAGGGTTTTGGCCCTGCCAAAAGGGGGTTGGGCCCCTACACAAGGGGGCCAAATAGCCCCTGCAGGAGCTACCACCCCCCTACAAGGCCCACATGCCCCACCCCAGCCCTCTGATTGCTGCCCCACCTGGCCCCATCCCCCACCAGCTGCTGCAGCCCCCCCAATGGCTGCCCCACCCAGCCCCACCCCCACTCCCCCAGACCCCCAAATGGCTGCCCCACCCAGTCTCACCCCCCAACTTGCACCCCCAGGCCCCCATGGCTACCCCCACAACCCCAGGCACAATCACTTTAAAAATAAATCCAGAAAAAAGAACAGGAAAAAAATGGAAAACAGATTTTCTGCTTACCTTAGAAGGGGTGGGGGGGGCTCCAGGGCCTCCTGGCAGAGCCCCCTAGGCAGCACAGGACGGGGAGGGTGGGGGGCAGGAGGGCCCGGGCTGGGGCCGCTGGGGCCTCAGTCAGCAGACAGCAGTTAGTAAGTGCTGGATTTTTTTTGTTGTTGTTTCTTTATGGGCTTGGGGAGTAGGGATGGTGGGGCTTGGGGGGGGGGATGAGACCAGCTGCAACAGGGGTTGGGGGTGCTGAGAGAGTGGGTGGAGCCATCGGGGGTTCCCCCCCATGGTCCCATCCCCCCCCTGACCCCTTACTCACCAGGGCAAGGGGCCAACCAGAGATGCTCTAGCAGCCAGAGCATCTCCATGGAGGACCCAGCTTCTGGTTGCCTCAGGGCACAGTTGGGGACTGTGCCCTGCCCCGCTTTTTTAAACTTCGGTTTTTTTAGACCCCTAGATATTCAGGGGTCTAATTTTCTCCCCGCGCTGCAAGTTTGCAGTGCAGGGAACATTTTTTCCTTTCTCGCACATGCCTATTGCCCTGCCTCAAAGGGGTTTGAGGTGGGGCAAGAGGCACATGCGCACTCATCTGGACGCGCCCTCTCTGGTGGGTAAAAAGAAATCCTTACAAAGCCCCAAACAATAAAACAGACACCGTGTTCTGCATAATATTCTGTGGTAGGTCTTTATTTTTTTTTTTTTTTGTTAGTAATACACTAACAAATTAAACAAGTAAGTTGACAAGGACTCTTATAACAGCAGTCATAAAACTACTACTTTTAATCAGGAATCAGATTCATCCCTGGTTTGGCTCCACTGACTGCAATGAAGTTACACCAGAATGGAAATGGTCCATCATTAGCGTTATTAAAGCTTCAACATTGTGCTTGGCACTACAGAAGCAGCAAAGGAACACATATTCCATAAAGAATAACAGCCTGAACAGAAAGAAAGAAATCAGACACAAGTATAGGAATCTGAAGGATGGTACTGAGTAGTCCCCATTTTTGCTTCACTAATAAGCTTCTAGCAGCATTTTTTTTTATTGACATTAGTTAATGACTGTGGGTTATGCAGAAGAAATGACTTACCAAAAAGGTGTATATAATGGTCTCTGACATCCTGGGATAGGGAAGATATTGTTGAAGCTAAGGGAGTACATGGAATAAGACATAAAAATGAGAGTAAGGCCATGGGGTAGAGGGGAATCGGTAGAGTAAGCACATGAGAGGGGAACCAAGATGTACATCAGCTCAAGTTATGCAGAGTTGTAAATACAAAGATGATAATACTGAAGAGATGCAGAAAGAGAGGGAAGCTAGTGGAGCAACCAAAAAAATGGGAAAGATACAGTTCAAACAGCAGGCAAGAATGACTGTGTTAGGTTTTGGACTTGGAAGTCAGCAAGAAAAAGGCTGAAGTAGTCAGTTGTCCCACTGGGTAGAGTGTAACAGTCCAATTTTACAAGTTAACAAATTAAAGTAGTGTCTGTTCTTGTGAGAAGCAGAAAGTAACCACACTCCAAAAGTAGTATATAAAAAAAAAAAAAAAATCAATACGTAAAAAGTGGTTTAAAATATTAAATGCCTAGACAAACAAAACATCTTAAAAACTGATATCACTACAAAAGCATATGCGTCTTATTTTTACATCTAAAATTGACAATACAAATAAAGGGCCCAATACTGCAATTACATACTACAATAATATTTACTAGATGGGGCTCCTCATAATAGGAAGCAAAATGCTTGGGCATAACCATAATAGGCCAGGGTCCAAATTTAGGAATACTGACATCAGCTCCCCTGGAGATTGTCCCTGATGTATACTTGGAATGCATTTGATATACCAACCAAATGTTTTCAATCATCATTATTTCTTGCTTCATTTGTGCTTTCATATAGTACAAAGTTCTGCTTACAGAACCAAGCCAATGACAAAAGTTTATATACTGAAAATTAGAGAGAAAAAGGCATTAATGAAGAAATTATTTTTAACTGCAAAATATCAGTAACAAAAGATTAAAAGAGATATTTTCACAGGCTGGAATTGATTGTGATTCTACTTGCACATGAAACCTATCCACAGTCAATTCTATCCACAGGTTGACTGCAAATACTGTTACGTGCTTTGCAAATTTAGGGCCAAATCCTGCATTGGGTGAGCATCCTCAGTTTCAACTGGGGAACCAAGCTGAGGCTGCTCAAATCACTGCAAGATTGGGCCCTACATTCCCATTGAGTTAGTTGCAACTGATATAAGAGCAAGAGCAAAGTATAACTCATTTACTACATTTCTTGTGCATTTTCTGCAGTACCACAACATATTTTCAACCCCTTTCATTTCTGGGGGCAATTTTCAGGTGTGTAGCATTGCACTAGTTCATGATCATTCATGACTGATGCATCTGCATGAAGCTTTTCATAAACGTTGCAAGCTTCTGAACATCTTCTACTGTCACAGCATTATATAACGAAGCACGGATTCCACCCACAGACCTGAATTGAAAAGAAAACGCTTGTTATTTTTTGATGCATCAGTAAAGGTTTATCACACACTGCGCACAGCTATTTCCTCCTCTTCACACAGCTATAATTCACATTTATGCCAACAGGAAGCAATATTCTACTCCTTGATGTAAGCACACAGGTTCCCTTTCATGTCAAAAAGCACCTATTTTAGGTACTTGCATGGCACCCATTATTGTAATATCTTCTTCACAGTAATTACCTCAAAGAATCTCAAAACCCCCCAGTGAAGTAGGAAAAGACTATCCCAGTTTTAGAGATGGGAAGCTGATGCTGAGCACATCTACACAAGATATTTACAGCAGTTGCCTAATTACCTCTGCAGTAAAGTCTCAGCATCTATGCATGCAGCGCTATTAGGCTTCAGTAAATTAATAAATGCTGACATAGAAGTTAGTGCTTGTCAACACAAGTACTATTCTATGGTGGCATTATTTAGTGCACCGCAACGCATATGTAGATGCTGACAGGGATAGCTGGGGCATGAGGATGCTTCAGTGTGGGGACTGCCTGTTGGCTAGCCCCAGACTGGAGCACCACGATGCTCCAGATAGTCCGTCCACAGCACAATAAGATGGGTCAGAGCAGACCTGGGCTAGCAAGCTGACCCCACTGGCCCTGTGCCAGCTGGGGCTGCTCTGATCCAGCTCAACGTGCTGCAGTCCTGGACATGCATGGAAACGCAGTGCCTGGGAGCAATAAATTCAGGCACGATGTATGCTAGAATTTATTGTCACATTAATTGCACATGTAAATGAGTCCTCTGAAATACAGTAAGCAATCTACCCAAAGTCATACAGACCGTGGTGTTTCAGGGAACTGAACCCCAGTCTTCTATATGGAAGGCTTGTACCCTACCCTGGAAAATCCTTCTCGAGTACCTATATCCTGTATAGCAGCAGACTGTGTCCTCAAGAGGTAATGCTTATGTCCACAACACAGTCCAAGTACCACACAGAAGAATTGTTCAGGACTTGGCTGGAGATAGGAATAGGAAGAAAATCCTCCCTACTCACACAAAGCCAAGGGCAGCAGTGATGCTTCTGTCTCCTATTACAGCCTCAAGGCTGCCAGTCCAAATCCTCCCAGTTTGAAATACTGGTGGTACAACACTGGAGAACTGTTGGATACACACGGCCGTTTTGTGAATGTATGGATTCTACACAAGCGACTACACAAGTTACAAATGACTCTATTATGCTTATACTTACCGATGTCCTTTCAAAGATATCATGTTAAGTTCAATAGCTTTATCAAGGAATTTCCTTTCCAGTGCTTCATCACCCTTAACATTGCCAATGCGAAAGGGAACATTCATTCTGCTTCGGTTCCTTTTCTCCACTGGGCAACTGAAAAATTTCAAAACATGTATGTCCTTAATCTATTTCCCCCCATACAGAATTTAGAACCATTTGCAGGATCAGACCACGAAGTTCCTAACCACCAAAATGTATAGTAATCCTTTGTTATAGTGGACACTTTGTTTTGGGGGTTTTTTGTTTTGTTTTTTTTACTATCTTCAGTTTTCTAAACTAGGAAAGGGGCTGAGGCTCAGTCAACTTTAGCTAGCACATTATAATTAACCCTGGCTATGTCAAGCTTCTTCCTCCTTTTTATACTGCATGACACCTTTTACTTGGATATAGTTGGCCGCAGTTCATGTTAGATTTGACATCAACCAGTTAAACTGATATAAAAAAGTATCAACCCGTATCTGGGCTAAAAAAAAAAGTTCACTGTTAGATGTGATTGGTAATATAACTTTGATAAAACCTAACTTACTTTTACAAATTCAGATATATCTTTATTCTGTTTTTTTTTCAAAAGGAGCCTGAAACCCCCAGACATTTAGCATCATAAGTCAAGTTCAGTGCTCCTAGGTCACTTGGCTGCTTTTGAAAAATCTTATTCTCATTTTCCACTGAAAGTCTGTGCGCGCATGTACACATGTGCTCTAGCACACATTAGCCAATTTTAATGCACAATGAAGTGTCACAAAAAATGTGCTCTTTGGCTAATGTGTATTAAAATACGCTGATGCACACTTTTCTAGTACCTCACAATGGAGGGTATCTATACACGTGCTCTAGGGTTGGGGGGGAGGGGGCACTTTATAGAGGGTCCAAGTGCCCACCGTGTCATGTGTATTCAGAGTCCCACATTTCAAAGCGGTAGCAGGACTGCTTGAACTAAAAGTAGTTCAACAAGCTTTCGTTCAAGCACCCCCACCACCACTTTGAGGTGTAGGGATGCTGAATACACAAGACAGAGGCTGCTAGAGCATGTTAACATGCTCTAGCAGACTTGATTAAGTCTGCTCGAATGTGTCTTATTAGCATGCCTCAGACAGAGGTCCAGCACATGTATAGGTGCCAGGAAGTACTAGATTTAATGTGTATTACTTAAAGTGCACTAATGAACATGCAGATGCGCCCAGTGGGAACTTCCTTAGCCCACTTCGAAAATTCCAGGTACTTAAATACTGTGGGAGTAGATGTTATAGAGAATGGATGAAGAACAGTGTCATCAAAAGTAAGTGGCAATTTACTTATTAAAGTTTAAGAACATGGCACAAGGAAATACCCATTAAAATTAAGGTAACGTTCATTAATAGTTACAGTCCTCCCTCAAGATTAGTTAATTCTTTTACAAATACACCTCAAGGGGAGAAGATACATATTAAGGAACAACTCTTTCATGGGCTGTACAACCACATGTAGGCTCAAAATAGAGTGGAAGTACCACAGCTCCAATCCTTCCCTTACTGAAAGCCGAATAATTCAAGATAGTACCTTTAAGCAAAAATACTTCTGGTATTTGTGGAAAAGAAATGTCAATGTTAGAGCTTTCTCCAGCACCGGCTAGTTATGAAAGAAGGCATGAAGCTGTAGAGTTTCCTTTATTTGTGGGGGTAGCATGTAGCGGCCTGCCAGCTCAAAGGGCCTGGCTTTGGTGGCCTTAGGGTTGTTAGGCCCTGGGCAAGACAGTCATTTGGGGCCCCTTAGAGGCTTAATTTTGATGATCTATAAGCAAGTTGGACATTTTCAATTTCAATTTCACTTTGCCCTATTCATGAAACCACAATGAAAGTATCTTAATACAATATTGATAATACAAATATTCATTGCAATTAATTTTTATTTTTATAAAGTGTGGGGCCCTGGGCAGTCACCTGGTTTGCCCACCCCTAAGGCCGCTATTAGGCCTGGAGATAGCCTGTAATCAGGTTTCTCTTTCTGCAGTTGGGCTATAGCCCTTATCAGCCTGCAGTCTATCTAGGTGGACCGGACCAGCTGATCCAGATAATCAGCTGGCCCACAGAAAGTTAAGAGGGCTCCTGGGAAAGGAGACAGAGATTTCCCAGAAAGGGAAGTAACCAGAGGGGTATGAAAGTTAGGTTTCTAGAGAGAGGAGCCTAGAACAGGCAGACAGTTGAGAGCTGAGAGCCAAGGCAGGCAGGCAGCCAGTAGCAAAGGGCTGAGAGCTTGCTGGAAGCCGAGAGCCTGAGAGCCAAACAACAGAGAATCTGGAAGTGGAGAACCAAGAGGGAGAGAGCTGGCGGGTCAGCACAGCAGTGCCCAAGGACCCTGCCTGGAGTGTCTTTCTCCTGGGCACTCACCAGAGATTGTGAATGCATTAGAGAATACGTATATAGTTAGAATAAACAGTGCTTGTGCTAATTGACGCCTGCTGGGTGGGAGTTTCCTCTGGGGAGTACAGGCAACAAACAGAGGTGGTGAGCCTGTAAAAGGATACTGGAGGACTATGAGTGAGCTAGTTAACCATGAACCTACTACAGTGAGCTACTCTGTAGATTGTCAGGTGTTAATTTGTTATAAAACAAAAAAAAAAATCTGAAAATTCAAACCTTTTCAAAGTGACTGGTAGTGTTGAGGTGATGTTATAGCCACAGTGGTCCAGGAAAATATGGTCTGAGGAAAGGTAAAGTGGTACCAGAATGTTCCTCTATGTCCCTCCCAACTATACAGTTGGTCCAATAAAAGACACCATCCACAAAAATCCTTGCCCTTTAGATACTAATATTTTATTTGACAAAGAATGGACACCACATTCCTTAACATCCATTCAATGTAAGTTGCTAGCATATGGAAGTTGACAAAATATAAGTGAAATGCAACATTTTCTGGCAGCTTTTCCAATGCATTGAAAGGCTTGTCACATTCTTTGTCCAGTGAGGTATGCCACTACCCAGGTGGTATGTCACAGCTGGATGGGTACCTTCTGAAAAGCCTTTACCATTAGCCAGAGGCATGGTAAAAATGCTGCAACCTTAACTACAAAAGGTTTCTTTACACATTGGTAAAATGAAAAGATGTCAGTATTAGTGTAAGCTGTGATTTCATCCTTCAGATGCAACTTATTTACCATCAATACTATATGGCGTCCCCTGCTTACAGCCGGGCAGGGCCAAAGTTTTTCTATTTGTCATGAAATACTTCTCAAGGCTTGATCTCATTGAAGTGAAATGAAAAATAACTCCCAATGACTTCAGTGTAGCAGGATCAAAGCCTCAAGTCACTATCACACTAAATGCAGAGGGTTATGTCTGTCAATAAAGTGGTTAAGCTGGCAGGGGGGAAGAGATAGTACTGAGAGACTATATCCCACGTATTAAAACTGCAACCAACTTCTATCAACTCTAATTTTGTCCCATCTTGCTTATTTGCAAAGTTGACTAGATCCGAAATGTGTCCATTTTATGTTAGTGACAAGGGAAAATGTCTGGATAATATTCATCAATAGATTTACTAAATCATTAGACAACTGCTCCAATTTATATCAACATTAGATTAACAATTTTTTTGCCCCTGAAGCTAAAAAATAGACACTAACTACTTTCCATAGTGTTAAATCACTCAAAGTACATATGCACTATATTTGACAAAAATAAAGCTGCTATCGAGGAAAAGTTATTAATGATTTTTATAAATGCTTTAAGCCTAATCCTTTTCTCAGCTATTTCCATAGGAGTTTCTTGCCATGGATAGCAGTGGGAGTAAAATTCAGCTCTATGGGCAAGTATAGGCATCTAACCTACTTGTCTCAGCATGGAAAGACTAGGAAAAATTTAACAGCATTTCTTGACCATGTAAGAAGAGACTATGAGGTAATGTATGTAGCAGCTTGTTAAACCTGTAGACAATATTTGAGCATGTCAGCCACACCAAATTTCTAATTTTTAGGAAAAAAAAAAAAGAAGCTGATCATGCTTCTGTTAGACCACTTTTTTCCCCAGGTACTGCATTTTAAAAATTTCAGATCAAAGCTTTTAATATGTTTTCATAATTAATCTGTAGGTACAAAGATTTTAAAAACACACAACCCTCCCCTCTTCCCATTCTAATGCAACAGCTTAAGAAACTGCTAAAGAAAAGCAGTTGCATGTGAAGTTTGCCCTAATTAACCCAGCACCTGATTTTAACATCTGGGAAAAAATAGAGCAGTAACTTTAACATGTTACTGTCACCATTTTTTGAAGTTATTTGTCTGGGTGCCATATAACAAATCTTGAAAACCAAGAAAAGGAGTCATAGTAACTTACGTCAACATAGCAACTTACACATAGAATCCATTGGATTTCTCAATTATATCATAAATCATTTGAGATTTGATTAAGCTAAGTTTATCCATAGCTGCAACCCCACCATTGTTCTTTATCCATTCTAGGACCAAGCCCATGATATAGATACTGTAAAGCAAAGACAAAAGGTTAAGATGTCATAGTATTAATTAAAAAAAGTAGTCATACTTAAACTTTTATTTTTTTTTTTAAACACAGTGGCAAAAAAGTAATAGTTTAGGTAGCAAGTGTTGTAACAGTTTAGGTGGCTGAACTGATACAGCATTCCAGGTTCTGAGATCTTCTGAAGCAAGTAACATGTCTTGGCCTAGCTGGAATAATTGGTAACTTTTAAAACCACAAGAGTTTGCTGAATATAACTGAGTCACACATAGAGGCAGATCCTGCAGTCCTCACCAAGACAGGCCTCCCACAAACTTCCTTGGACACTTTACTTCCTTAAGGACTGCAGAATTAACAGGCCAGTATAAATGATTGCAGAAGTGTCAAGGAGATGCCAAGCTGGAAAAGAAGGTGCTGTTATATACCCTGTGCAGCTGGACCAGCAAAGCTCTGCAGACAGTTTGAGTGTCCCTGTCAGCATTATGCCAGAACTCTAATCTTGCTTTCAAAAACATTAAACATAAGTCCATGACCACATTTTTGCCTGAAAAAACTTTCATAGAAATATAGGTAAATAATAACTAGTTTACATGTACTACTAATTAGGATGCAAGTCCTGAAAGTCTGTTCATTTTGGATGGCTACAAACCAACTATTTCAAGGCCAGTTACTCAGTGTAAATGTAAAAATCCCCAAAGCTTTCTGCCTTTGTGCTTTTGCTACAAAACTCTGCTTGTTCTAGTTCAGGCATTTCCCACGACTACACCACTTTACATAATAAACTGTTCACAAATTTTTATGGCTTATTTCCAACAGGTTTGCTTTTATTAATCCCTCTATTACAGTTTCCAAGGGAGTGCTTAGAGAACATTACCCTCCAAATCTCTCTCACAAGGGTCTAACAAGAGATTTTTTTTTAAACTTTTCTACCTTTAATTTCTCCTTGGATACTAAACTCGAATCTTTAAACACTTCAGAAACATACTGTAGAACAACTGAGGTTATGGATTGCTTTGAAAACTAAAACTTGCAACCTTTACAATAGCACAGTGTAATCTTCTCCCATGCAAGATCTCTGCGTAAATTAAACGCTGTTTTGAAGTTCCAATTAGGTAATGCACAGTTTTGCACTGGCCTCTCGTTACTTCTAACCCTAAGAAACACAAGCCTGCAGGACTACTTGTGATTGGAAGTTAGGTTGGAAGAGTGGATCAGAAGCAATCCAAATAATCTGGTCAAGAAGAAAAAAATCCCTTACCCTTGTTAAATTCTAGACAAAAGTATAGTGTTGAAGCAGCATTAAATATAAAAGGAATATGATATTTTGTCCAGCAAATTCATTGATAATTTTAGCACAAGAATTGAACATTAGAAAGTCAGGCCTCTTGGTGCCAAAAGGTTAAAACAATCAACATCACATTAACTGAATTCAATATTGTGCTGAAGTAGCTTAGGCAAACTCATTTAATATTTCCTGTCTATCTGCCAGCTAACCAGAACAAAGTGAGGGAAGGCAGAAGGAAAGTAAGGAAGCTTTGCCAGCTTCTTACAAAGCAGAGAAGGCATTTTAAAACCTAGCCAAATAGATCTGCCTTCTGCCAACATTGAGTCCTGTATTAAATTTTGGATTCTGAAGCATCCTTGGATGCAGGTCATTGGCATGTAGTAAAAGCTGGCAAAGTACTGGTAGGGAAGAAGGAAAAAAACTGATCATTACAATGTATTTTAAATTACTGCATTTCTCATTACCCAACTGATACTACTGACAGGAATGTAGTTATAGCCAAAAGACACCTGCATTAGAAATAATTCTCATCATAGAAATGGAATTCCTCAGTTCTTTTCAGCTGAGTCACCTTTTCTTTTAATCCTCACATGCAGAAGTGCTGTAGTTCAAATTCTGAGATGTGGCAGACTTTTCATTTTTCAAATGGAAATACTTTTGCACTTGAAAAGACATGAATGGCTTGGATTTAAAACTTGGCATATACAAGCATGTTATGGAATGTGTGCTTTGGCAAGTAGGACAACAACCGATTATGAAATAAAAGATTTATCAACAGGGAAAAAAAACCAACATTCTGCACATGCGTGATACCTTAAGTACACGGAGTGCAAATGTCCAGATACACATGCATGATAATGACAAGGTCACTCCTGCTACCTCTGTCCAATTTCTCAGATTACATCAACAGGTATCCAGAAGCAGTGGCAGTAAATGTCTGGGCCATAGTACCCCTCCCACTCCCATAGTGTGATATGTGCATCTAGTTCTCACCGACTGAAACCAGTGAATGATCATGAGATGTAAACTGGACCTTAAAAAACAGAAACTAGTTAATATAAAAAGTCCCATTTCATTTTAGTAGCATAGTCACATGTAATGCATGGAAAAGTCAAAGCTTCAGTTTCCATATAAATTATGAATTGGCTCCACTGAGCTTATATACTAAGTTATGGAGTTACAATATAATTCCATATATAGGAGTTAATGTGCCTTCTAACACATACAGTATGCCTTAACAATGGCCTTCTTGAATTGTGTGGAAATAGGCATAAAAGTTGTATTGACTTAAATTTTGCTTTGAATAGGGATTCTTCTCAAAACCAAAATGAAATACCATACCTTTAAAAGTACAGTTCTCTCTTTCCAAAGTTATTTAGCAAACATAATTCTAAGGTAAAGGAGATAAGTTGTTTTTTAAAAAATGAGTTCTGAATTAGAGTATTATATTACTAAAAAAAATAATAATAATAAAATCACCACTTTAATGTATGTGTTACATAAGAAACATTCCAACTTCCACTGAAGTCAAGGTAATTTTGCCACAGATGAGGCAGGATTGGTTTTGTAGTGTCTACCTCTCATAGGTCTTCTGAGTCTCCTGCTGGCAAAGCATGATTTCACAACTGTCACCATATTACAGTCAGTAGCCACAAAAAAGCAAGTCACGTTTTGCTGTGCATATACAAAATTGCCAAATTTATTCTGACTGTAATCTTGATTGATGGTGATTATTATGAAGCAATAGAGTTTTTTTTGGATGCCAGATTAACCGTGGAGGGGATTATCTGTTCAAATTCTGATGAAATGCAGAGCTCCCTGCCACTCTGTAGGTTTTCATCCTATGAGTAACTTGCCATTAGCTTCATCTAATAAGGGATCTATACTTGTCCACGATGACTGATTAAAAAGAAAGATTCTGTCAGTATTATCTCCGGTAGTACTGTGGAATTCTCTGGACCAATTCATTTTAAACCAGCAGAAACTTGGGCCCCGATGTGCATATAATAAATTATAGCTCTTGAAGTATACACTTCAGATAAAGAACTTAAGACTCAATCCTGCCAGATGCCGAGCACCCTAAGTCAGTCATAGGACTGTGTCCTGTGACAACCACTCTCTCAAAGTTATCATGATTCCAGCCTCCACTCTATGAATGTTCATTTCAGAAACCTTTTTCTGATAGCAGTGTATGCCAACCTAGTGGTTTGCTAGATGAAAAATATTACATTTTAGAAGGAAAAATTACCTGTAGCATGGAGGAGTGTTGTATAATGACCCATTTGTAGCTTGTACTTTGTAATCTAGTACTATGGGACATTCTTTGAGTGCAAATCCCAACAAGTCCTCTCGTACAATTACCACAGCGACTCCAGCACAGCCAACATTCTTCTGGGCACCAGCAAAAACGACACCAAACTTGAATAGGAAGAAGACCAGAAGAATTTCTTAGAGGCAGCGATTTACTTGAGATTATTATTGTTATGCCATCTGTCATTTTCCATAAAAAAAATACAGACATGTATTTTTGAACCAAGTTATCTGAAATGTATGGGAATCACTGAAAACTGTGTGTTGATTTCAGGGTACACTTCAAATTCCAGATGATTGGTATGTGCCTGCTTAGCTATACTAGCAAAATATTCACCTTCATATGAGGCAGTCCACCTCAAGAATCATCCTACCTCATCTACAAAGGCCCCATACAATAGCTATCTACACACTATTCTCATGTGTCCCCATCTGTTTGTGATCCAAAGCAAATTTACTTAAAGGCATTTTCAAACCATTCAAGTGGCACCATGTAATCTCTAGCTCTCTGGCTCTCAATCCTGTTAGACTCAAAGGACCCCTTGTTAGACTCAAGACTCCCCTAGCTTTCACTTTGTTTTTGACTACGGAGAATTATTCTG
This sequence comes from Alligator mississippiensis, assembly GCF_030867095.1. Lineage (NCBI taxonomy): Eukaryota > Metazoa > Chordata > Crocodylia > Alligatoridae > Alligator > Alligator mississippiensis. The sequence goes on along the minus strand of NC_081826.1, from coordinate 199,761,480 downwards.
TGGTAAATAACTCAGAAAGTCTACAACAGGTCAGGATATTTTTGACACTATGGATTCTTATTAGAAATCCCCGGGTTTATCTTTTGAATCATGTATAGGTGTGTGTACACCTAAGAATGCTAATACAGAGCAGCACCTTTAAAAGGAACTTGTCGCACCCTGGCTGAGAATCACTGCTCTACCTGAATAAAAGGAAGCTAAAGAAAGGCAAATCTATAAAGTCCAAGTAGAAAATAAAATATCTTTCCCTTCCCTACAGCTCCCCAGAGAAGGTCATATGTCTTGGTTTTACTACATATAAAAAGAAAAAAAAAGTTCACGAGTCAGTAGCACTTCATACTTCTATAGTGCCTCTCCTGCAAAGATCTGAAAGTACTTACAACTGTATATTTTAAGAGAATGGGTGCATCTTTATATGTTAAATCTGTTATTTGATAAACTGTATTCATTCAAAAAGTAAATGAATTAAATATTTTAAAGTACTTTAAACGATGATTATACATTTCTATTTTACCCCTATTTTACAGACAGGGAAACTGAGGCATAAACATTTTAAATTACTTAATAATAGTCATAAAGCTTGCCCATGGCACAGCCAAGAGCAGAATCCAGGGGCGCCTATACACAAGCAGCGAGGCTGCTCCAATGCACTGTAATGACATTAAATTAATCGAGTCTGCTGGAGCATAGTAACTACCGTATCCCCCCCCACCCCCAACTCTACTCCCAGAGCACATGTATAAATGCCCCAAGAATCCTGACACCTAGTTCCTTCTTATAACCACTTGAAGGAAAAACTATATAAAACCTAAATATGGTTAATAAAATACACCAGATCCAGGTAGAGCTTCAGTTAAACAACCCACCAAAAACATACAGACAGACACTCTCAAAATTACTGTAAGCATATACAAGTCCCGACACAGATTGTCTTTAGTGTGTTATAGGTACTATGGACAGTTCATTCTAAAAAAAAAATACTAGTAAATTTAACATGTGTCTAATTCTCATTAGAGAAGATGGCACACTATAGAGAGTTATTAAACTCTCAATCCATGTCTCCAATCCATTTAGGTGCCTAAATAAAAGAAGCTTGGATTTTTTGGATGCATCAGCATGAACAACTCCTGGTGGCTTCAGTGGAAATGGAGAGTGCTCAACACACCTGACAATCTGGCTATTAATTCAGGTGCATAATTCTAGGTATTTAAGATTGAACCTGCTGTGCTGTAATTTGTAGACATTATGCTTCAGCATGTTTGATACTCTACCTTAGAAACATCCACAGGTCTGGACAGGAAGTTTGATGACATATCACAAACCAAAATTGCCCCTTTGACATCAGGTACAAAGTCAAACTCTACACCATGGACAGTCTCATTAGCACAGTAATAGATGTAAGAGGCATCTGGGTTAAGATTCCAAGTGCTTGGGTCAGGAATTTCTGAGACAAATAAGGAAAGGATAAACAAAGGTTATCACAGACAAGTGGAATCAGCACACTAATCTTACTGGTATGCAGTTTTACTTTTGCATTAAACTTTGAAGTGCTTAAGGCTGCTTTATTACACTGGGAAACAATGCTTTGACTAACAACAAGATAAAGCCATCTTTCAGCTACAGCCACAAAGTGACTTTAAGTGTCTAATGAAGGACTTGAGACTCCTAAGAATAAGGGAAAAACATCAAAGCTCTGGCCTAACAGCTTAGGAACCTATTTTTTCAACAGTAAAGTTCTTCAAGCACTTAAAATTCTTCTTGGCATGTTCAGAAGCGTCTCGGTTTTGTCGGTATTGAACAGCTTGGCATCCATCTTATGCCCAAGCCCCAGTGAGATCTACAAACTGGCCCCACCCATGCATGCTCTAAGCATGCCTAATACACCTACAGCAGCAATAGCAGCAGCCACTTTTCTTCCATCCCATCTCCAGTTAAACAGCCTAATGGATCTCACTGTCATGGATCTTATCAGCAATTTTAAAATGATGGGAAGCCATGTGTTTGACTGGGTAGAATTCGGTAGCTTGACAGCAGTGTTTCTGGAATGACTCAAAAGTGCCATAATCTTTCTGCTAGAATGACTTGAAATTCTTGTTAGAAGTGACAATGGGCTAAACTTTCAGTCACATTACGCTAATCATCAAACTTACTTGTGTAACTGCCAAGTTTAGGGTGAACAATATTCACTTTGGCATACTTCTCTGCCTCCTTAGCTGCTTTTGCTGACCAAGCTCCAGTAACCACATAATCTGCACATCTTCCTTCTTTTAGTCCAATAAGATTAAGTGGAACAGCACTGAACTGACCAGATCCACCCCCTTGGAGGAAAATGACTTTGTAGTTTCCTGGTATATTTCTGTGTAAAAGAAAGAAATAGAATGTTCTACTCCATACGTTTGGACCTAGGAGACTCTCCTTGTTACCAAACACTAAATGCAAAAAAGTCTTAGGGGAAATATGTTTCAGTTTTAGAAAGAGACATTCCAGACAAAGATAAACCAAAAACAACTAATTTATCGCAATACTGGCCTTACTTTGTCATCAGGAGCTGTCAATACCAAATATGATAAGATAGTGTGCAAAACTAGCAAGATTTTCTGTCACACTAATAATAAAATATGTAATGTATGAGTACCAACTCTATTGCAAGTTACAAGCAATAAACAACCTAATGTAGACAAGGTATAATAAAATTAGTATTCATGAAAGACTAGTTTATTTTTAGCCTAACAGGAAATACTTTTTCATTTCTTAGGCTATAATTTTGATGTGAAGAACAAACTGTTTGGAAAAATAAAATATAAAAGCTATATAGAACTATTGTTGAAGTAAATCTATTTTTGGCTTAACACTGTTAAAAGCATTAGAAGTTAAACTGGAAAAGGCAAGAATTATAGAAACTTGTAAGCGTGTCTAATTTGTCTACGCAGATTACCAAAAGCAAACCAGATTTCTGCATACACAAGTAACCAACTGGGTACAGACTCTTTGTTCATGAGATCGTAGGATCTTTGAAAAGCAAAACTGTAAGGAACCTCAAGAGGTCATTTGGTCTAACCCCCTGGCTCAAGGTAGGATCATTCCTGACTGAAATGTACCCAGTCAAGCATCTATCTAACCTGCTCTTGAAAACATCTAAGGATGGAGATTTCACAACCACTCTAGGTAACTTGTTCTAATGCTTAACTAATAGTGAAAAGTTCTTCACAAAAATTTCAAGTTACTTTTCCAATGCATAGGTATTTATATACACAATTTGTAAAGCCAGGCCCTTAGAAAAAAGTATTTTATTTACTGATTGATATAAAAATGCACAATAATCCCCATATACTATGCAAATGCATTTATTGTAACGTTCAGAACAATATACAATGTTATAAGTCGGCCAAAACTCCTTGATTTTCTTCAGGAGATGCAAACGAATTTTATCCCTGCAAATCTCTAAATACAGAGGAACCAATGACGCTAGATGGATCATCATCTTGTCAGATCCATTAGGAACATCCGGCTTGCTCCAAAACACCAAAAACAGTCAAAAGCAATGCAAACGACTCAACACCAAATCTCTTCAAGACTTGAAGGTCTGTAAGGATCTCTAACAGAATCTCCATGAAGAGCTCTCTGCTCTGGCCACAAATGAAGGCAACATTGAAGAACCTCTGGAAGGAGTCTAAAGCCATTGTCCATATGGCCTATGCAGAATCCATTGGCTATACCACCCATAAACACCATGACTAGCAATGCCGAGATCCAAGCCCCCCTCAACCAGAACAGGACTCATCCTACTTGGCAAGATGACACCATCTCAGGAAATGAAGGATATCAATTCCTCAGAGCCAAAGAGCAAAGGAGAATCTGAGATATTAAAAAAAAAAAACAAAAAAAAACCAGAAATGGCAAGATAAAGCCAAGGAGATCCAGCTCTACACAGACGAATATGACATGTATAGCTATTTCCAGGCAATGAAAGCCATCTATGGTCCAACTTCCTGTGGTCCTACTTTCCTACAATTGCAGGACAACTTGACACTCCTCAAAGACAATGAACCTACCCAGGCTGGAAAAAGCACTTTGAGGCACTCCTGAACAGTTGAGCCTACTGTGGTGAATATCACCTTTGAGCCCATCCCCCAACACCCTGAAAAAGGACCCTCATCAACCTTCCTCCCCTAGAAGAAGTCTGGCATATCATCAAGGAAACCAAGAACAAGGCTACCGGATGAGATGTCATACCTGCTGACATCTACAAAGCTGGTGGTAAGGAACTGGCAGAGACTCCATGAATTTATTCCAATGAAGAGATTCCTGGGGACCTGAGGAATGCCAACATCATGACCATCTTCAAGAAAGGAGACAAGTATGCGTGCGGGAAATATCTGGGTGCCACACTCCTTTTCACAGCAGGGAAAATCCTTGCCTACATCCTCCTGAACTGTCTTCTACCTTTTGATGAGGAAGTCCTGCTGGAATCTCAGTGAGGTTTCAGACAATCATGTGGGGCAACTGACATAATCTGTTTCCTGCCAGGTCCAAAAAAATTTGGGGAACAACATCAGGGTCTGTATGTAGCCTTCATTGACCTTACTAAGGCCTTTGATTCCATCAGTCATGAAGCCTTGTAGAAAGCACTGGCTGGATTTGGATGTCCTAAAAAGTACATCAAGGTCCTGAGGCTCTTCCACAACCAGATGGCTGCGACAAGTCTATGTAGCAGATCAAGACAGATCCATTTGTCATCTGAACTGGGGTCAAGCAACAATGCGTCATTGCCCCAACTGTGTTCTCCATCTTTCTGATAGTCATCCTAGTTCTAATTAAGGACCACCTTCTCTCTGGATTTGACATTGAGTACCAAATGGATGGAGAGCTCTTCAATCTGGGTAATCTTTGCTCCAAGACCAAACTACTCAAAACAACCACTCTTTACCTTCAAAATGCCATATCAACCTTGCATGCACACTGAGGAAATCCTCCAGATTGCATTGGATCTTCCTGGAGAAGTCCACCAAACTTTGGGCATCTCTCTCAACATTAAGAAAACTGATTAATCTACCAACCTGCTCTAGATGACAAATGTGACCCTTCTCTCCAGACTACCAGGGAAAGGCCCTGGAGGTAATCAAGCACTTCCCTACCTCAGTGGCCACTTCTCTAAGAGTGTGAACATTGATGAGATCCAGCACAGGATCTGGTGTGCAAGTGCCTCCTTGGGAAATTGCTTCAGTGTGTCTTTATTCATCACGATCTTTGAAAAAACACCAAAATCCAGGTCTATAAAGCAGTCATTATCCCCACTCTCCTCTATGGATATGAAACAGATAGCATCACCTTTCCAGGCTCTTGAGATGATATCACCAATGATGCTTCCAGAAAATCCTCCACATCAAATGGCAAGATCATCACACAAGCACCAGCATCCTTGCCAAAACCAACGTTAACAAGTCTGTGATCCTCAAGCACCAACTTTGCTGGGCCAGACATTGTGTGGATGCCTGACTCAACTCCCAGTTTAGTTGTGGTGTAAGATCTCACAGTGGCCAGAGGAAATTCTACAAAGACGCATTGAAATCATATCTCAAGATAATAGATGCAGACATCAAGAGTTGGAAGGAGCTGGCTGATTCCAATGACACTGCAGCCTCAACCAAGCAGCAGCCCATTTCAAAACAAGCATCTTGCCCTCGAAGTAAAGAAAAGAAAAGTGGAGGAAGGAAAAGGAGAGGAATCCCAGCCTGCAGCCTACGCTCCCCTGTGGAAAGACCCGCAACTTCTGCAGACAGATCTGTGGCTCAAGGACTGGACTCCAAGTCATCTCAAGACCTTTTAACGAGCTGTGGTAGAACTCATCCTCTAATCAAGGGATTACGGCTAGCTCTATAGTGAACAAATCATGAACTGTGCTTGCACTGTTTCTCCAAGAATACTAGTCACTGAACTTTATGTCACTGCTAAAACTGGAGTTTCAAAAACAAGCCATTTTGAAATGATCTTATGAAAAGCCCCAGGCAAAGTTCCTAAACCTAGTGAAAACATTTTTGTCATACACACATAAATCAAAACCAAAGGAGGGGCAAATTCAGCCCCCAAAAGAGAATTAAACCTGCGGCATGTAAAAATAGATTCTTTAATAGTAAAGGACCTCCCCATTAATCACTATTAGAGCAACCAAGTTATTAAAAAAAAACAAACAAAAAAAAAAAAACTTACAGCAGCTCACGCAAGATATTTTCAGCTGTATTTATAATTTTTGTGAAATCAGATGTCCGATGGCTCATTTCTGTGGGTGAAAAAAAAAAAAAGTCAGAAAGAATGTGAATCATGACTAAATATATTATCTCGGCTTTATGTTAGAGGAAAAGCTCTCCATCAGCCAGTTATGCCAAATGCAAGCCACATGACTTTTATAACGATGCTTTACATGCACAGAACTCCCAATATAGCAAAACACTTAGGAACATGCCTATGTCCATCCCTGTTCAACGAGGCTCAACCCCAAAGTCCACTGAATTCAAAAGAAATCTACTGAAGTGATGGTCTTTGCATCAGGCACCAGTGTGCTGAAATATGTGCTTAAGGACTTCACTGGATCAAGGCATTGTGCCTCTCTACAGAATAACATGAGCAATGTTAAAAAGGTTGTTGTGCAAAATTCCCCTTATAGAAAGAAAATGGAAAACAAAAAAAGCTGAGGCTAATTTTTAACATGTAAAAGCCTGCAACCGTATTTAGACATCTGAAAAAGTAGTCTTGACTTTTTTTAATGCACCAAAGATCTGCTGTGCCAGTTGATGTCCATCCATCAGATAAAAGGGAACTTTATACTACTGAAATTCAGAGCATATTTTTAGATGCCTGAACCTGGATGCATCTATATTTGCCCCATATCTCAAGGCAGACAGTGATGAACTTGGTTGGAATCCTGATCTCCAGACTCTCAGCCCACTCCTCCGACCACAAGATAATGTTTATTACTTCTTAATTATGTTTTTATTAACACTCCAGGTATGCCTCTATCATTCTTCTTTCCCAGCACAAGGCTACTCTAATCAAAGTAGTTTTTAAAGGGGTTTCTTGTTTCATAGTTCTCATTAAAAACTAAGGATCATTAGAAAGAGATGGATGGAATACACATATTGCTAGTCCCCACAATGAAGATTCTCACCCCAATTTTTAATATCCCCCAATTTATTGTAAGTTGTGTGATGATATACTTACTACGCAATTCAACTGTATACAAAAATATACAACGATATAAAAATATATAATGATGTACAATTTAGTATAAAATAAGGGGCTGATCCTTCAGAGACTTGTGTACAGATTTAACTTTAGGTAGGTGAGTAGTCTTATGCGATGACTAAGATTCTCAAAATTAAAAATACATCTACATGTTTGCAGAACTGTGGCTAAAAAATTAAATGTACATGCATAAAACACAAAGGACACTTTTCTGAGTACAGTCCCTTCCTAATTGAGATGCAAAATGTGTTTCAGACAACTTTGAAAGCTTTTTCAAACATAGACATATAATACAGGGACTTTTCAAAAGTATTTTTCCCCAATGCCAGATAATAAACAAAGAGTTTTCCCAAAGATCTAGAAGCCCTAAAGCATGGGCTATGGACCTCAAGGTAAGAACAATGCAGTATCTACCCAGGGCACTATATAGCCTTCTATCATAAGCCTTGCAAAGTGAGGACTTCAATGTTTAAGGGACTAAAGAGCTTAGATATTTCAAAGCACACATTCAATCATTGATTGAAATGACAGCTCAATCTTTCTTATGCCTTTTTTAATAATCCAACTAAAACTCAAAATTCTGGAAAACCTCCAGAACCAAAAAATATGTCTTACCAAGAACACTAATGCCAAGCCCTTTGTAGTCCACCAATTCTTTCTGTGCTTCTAGCAATACCTAAAAGACAAAAACCAAACAACATATTTTTGAGTGTCAGTGATTTATCATGCACAATCAATATGCTGCATACGATGGTCACGTGAGATGCCTTAATCCATTACAAAAGTACTAAAAATTCAAATGCTAATACGATTTTAGCTAGTGGCTGAGAGCTTGTAATATGAGTGAACAGTCAAATCAAGTGTCTGTTGTTGGATATTCTGTCTCTTGAGCCATATCTCTTCAGTTCAGTTTCCAAGCAATCTTCTTGTTTTGTATAGCTGACTTGGACCAACAATTATGGCTAGGAATAGACATTACACATAAAGCAGTTTAAGTTATCAGAAACTGGTTTAAACCTGTAACAGAACAGATGTTCAGTGCACATAAGCCAGTTTGAAAATGGCTGAAACCAGTCTGAGATAAGCCTGGTTGAATGTACTATCAGACTTAACTGATTTGGCTCAAATCAGTTTATGCAATGTCTGTCCCAGACCCCTTACTGGTTTCACCTAAACCAGAGTCCCCCAGCATCCCTGAATGCTCTCTGGGCTGGGTGGGGGCAGGGCTCTTTTCTCCACAGCAGGGCTGGCCCCTCCCCTCTACTACAGCTCTGGCAGAGACTTGCAGGTTCATCAGGGTCTGCATGGCTTCTCCCTGCCTTACCACCCTCCCCCACTGCCTGCTGGAAAAGCAGGGATACCCTCCTCCCATCTCCCACAGCACAGACCCCAGCTTCACGGACCATATGCATGTGGTATGCTAGCTAATGCTGAGAGATGTCTCCATGTGTGAGTCTCTCCAATTCACTGGGACAGGAAGACAGAACAGTGATGGCTTAGGGCTGTTTGCAGCTAATCACCAGGTCAGCCAGTAAGCAGTTTATGAAGAGTTTGGAAAAAAATGGAGAGAGGCTACTGTTTTCCTGATCGGGTGATAAACACTGTTATCAGCCCCCTGCTGGCTTGCTCCCCTGTCAGTTTGCTGCAGACTGTATAAAGAAGCAGGGAGGGAGCTTGAAAAGCTCCGTATCATCAACAGATGCATGCACTGCACACTCCCCCTTGCCTCAGAGTGCTAGCAGGAGGCTGGGGTCTAGTAACACCCCCGCCCCTTGAGCAGTGAGCAGGGAAAGCCTGGGATGGTACAGGCTGACCTCCCAAATCAGAGCGCCCTGCCGGGGCCTGGCCACAGCCCCCTCAACTCAGCACTGTGGAATGAAGGGAGGGCTGCTCTAGTGCCCCCTGGCTTCTAGTCTGAGATGCTGCAGGCATGTGCCTGCATGTCTAGGATGTCTGTACGCTTACAAACTGATTTAGCCCAGTCAGGTTAGACTAACCTGCAAAAATTGAATCAATTCAGACTCAGGCTTTTTGAATGTCCATCCCTAGCTGAAGTTCAAGTCCAGTTTAAGGTTAGATAACCAGTCTAATGCTCTTGAGAAAAAGGAATACATCTCTGCAATGTCACTATCAAATTTTTAGAGAGTGTTATGTGGTTCATACTCTGATCAGGGTTGCCACCATCAGCCATCAGGCTGAACCCTAATTCAGGCAATTACTGATTCTCATGTTTCTTCCTGAAACCTCCCGGTCCTTAGATGCAATGTAAGGTTAGAATGAGATTTTTTGCAAACATTAGCACTTTCTGTCTCCAAGTATGTTAAAAAAAGAAGAGGTAATATAATCAACATTGTTCAAGTAGGAAAGCTGAGACAATCATCATGGCCAAAAATTACTTGTGCACTTTGTGCAACTCCAACTGAAGCAACATAAAGAGGAATGACTTTTATTTGAGTGAATCAGAAAAGATCACGTATCTTAGGTCACTAAAAACTGATGACAAAAGAGTTACTAGTCACTATTAAAAATCTTGGCATAAGTGATGCAATGCACCAGCATGCCCTCCTCTTCTGCCATGTCACAACAAGAAGCTGCATGCAAGTTCTAGCCATTAAAATATGCTGCCCACAATTTGTCTAATTTTCTGCTTATAGCCTGAAAAGGATTTCCCTGTCTCCCCCCCGAGACAGAAAAAGTAGTGAAGAACTCAGTGGCAAGTTACCTTTCCCTGGCAACCTCACTATCTCACAGTCTGTGAAAGAAATGCATGCTCTGGAGAGCTACACAAGTTTCCACTGATACAAAATCTGCTGTATCAGCTAGTTGCCAGCTGACTGATCTAAAAACAATAATCTACAGACCAAAAAATTTTGGATGATGTATTATATACGCAGAGTGATCTAGGAGAAGGAAACATTAAGGGGCAAATTGACCACAATAATGGAACTGTTAAACTGTTTTAAGCAAATTCCCATTTGTTAGTACTACTACAAAGAAGGGAAGAAGAAGATGCTTCTTCAAAAAGAATGAGCCTGCTTGTCTCACCCAGACCCTGTAACAAAGCTGCGAAGACAGAAGTTTTATCCCTTGCTTCAAAAGAAGTTCAGAGAATACAAGTAAAGTAGGAGCAGACTACTGAGACTGAAGCAAAACTGGCTATTGCAAAAGTGCTGCAACTCCCTATAAAGGGGGTTGAAAGAAGTTAATGAATTTGAACAGTTTTCTCTTCCTATACTAAAGAATAATACTGAGTCACATGAGAAATAATGAGTTTCACTTCATGCAGCGGTTCTCCATGGCACCCTGAGGTACCATGAGAACTTGCCAGACCCCACTACTGTGGCAGAGTGAAACTGCTCTATGTCCCTCAGTTTTTCAGCAGGCACAGTGGAGCCAAACCAGCAAGAGCTGCAGCAAAAACAGTGCACACACCTGCATAATGCAGGACATACAGGTGCATCTTTCTGCTGCAGACACTTCCCAATCCACCTCTGCAGGAAGCATGTGGCACAGTTCCACCTGGCCACAACAGCAGTGGCAGCACTGCGGAGCCCCTTTGGGCTGCTCCCTTCTCCCTCCCCCTTCCATGACCTTGTATGTCCTTTTGCCTGCCCCCTACCACTCCCACTCCCTGGGTGCTCCCCATGTGCTGTGTGTGCAGCCCAGCACCGTGTCCCTACCAGCTGAGTGTCCTTGGACTCTGTCCCTTACAGTCCCAGGGCATGACTAGAGAAAGGATCTCCCCAAGGTAACTAAGAAAAGAACTTGGCCCAATGCTTCCTAATTCCCACCAGTGACCTGGGGTCCTGTGTGGGGAGTCCACTGCTGCACTCAAACGTGAGCTAGGAGCAAACATGAGCACACCCATCACTGTCCTGAACGGGTAATAGAATCATAATAATCTATTCAATTAACACATTAATTAGTAATAGGGCCATCACATTTACATATTCACATTGTGTTTAAAATAATTTTTAAATGGGGTGCTACTAAATTCTGAAAAGTTTTGGAGGGGTGCCTCAAGTCTAAAAAAGTTTGAGTACCACTGATGTAGCAACTGAAAAGCTGTAGCAGTAGATTTCAGAGAAGCAGTGAAGGACTAAATGCCGTGCAACAAAAGAGGTCATTTGCAGTATGCGCTGTAAGACAGCACTGCTAGAAAAAAGCCTGAGACGCTGCTCCATAAAGCAAGTCGGCTTTGTGAAAAACACCACAGAACATATCTGTGGCTTTAAAGCAAACCAAGAGAGGAGAGTCCTAAATCCTCCAAAACAAACTGGAAGCTGTAAGTGCACCATGAGCTGCTCCTCTCCCTAAATGTGACTGGTTACCTGACAGCTGCTGATGCAACTTTCCAAAGGGCTCAGTCTATAGTTTGCTCATTATCATCTTCCTCATAAAACTGATTACACATTGTTAAGCTCAATGTACTGTAGTTATAGCAACACACACAAATACATATCTTCCATCCTCACACCAGTGTGCTGTGCCCAGCAACAAACTAAAACAGTGGTGCTCAGTCTTTTTGGCTGGTGGGCTGGATGGGTAGTGCCCAGTCTCTGCAGGCCAGATCTGCCCAGCGGTCCCAATCTGGCACCTGGGGAGGTCATACCATCCAGCCATGTGGATGGGGGAAGGGGAGCCCTGTGGGGTGACAGTAGGCTTGATGTGGTCTCGCAAGGGGGAAGGGAGTGTGGCCTGGCCCTGAGCTGTGGTGGGTGAAAGGGGCATGGCCTGGCCCTGATCCAGCTGCAGGGGTGGAAGTGTGGCTTGGCCCCGATCCAGCTGAATTGAGGCGGGGAAAGAGCTCAGCCTCCATCCAGCTGTGTTAAGGAGAAGTAACCAAAGCTCGGCCCCAATCCAGCTGCAGGGGGAGAGGCTTAGGGTTTGGGAACTTGACAGTGGAGCAGGGTGGCTATATTAAAGACCACTGCTCACCCTCCCCAACACCCTGCCAAATTTCCTGACCTGTGGGGAGCCCCACGGGCCAGATGCTGTGGCTCCGCAGGCTGGAGGTTGAGCACCCCTGACCTACAAACCGGTGATCGGCCTGCAGTCGCGGGCATCAGATGTGGAGAGCCAGCATCTGCCCGCGCCCCTGCACCAACTAAAAAGGCAGGTTTCATTTCCACTCCCAGCTTAGCAACGTGGCAGCACCCCGAGAGCGCCGAAGTTTCATATCTTGCTTTTTCCCCAGCCCCGACACCTGCCCAGCAGCAACTGGCGCCTTTCTCCACGCGGGAGACAAAGCCCTCCCCGGGAGCTGCCAAAAAGAAAAGACGAACCATACGCCGGGAAAATGGCGATGTCAGCACAAACCCGAATGCCAACTTCCACCCCCGCTGCCAGCAGGAGGGAGGGGACTAGCATAGGCAGGTCCTGGGCCAGAGGGAGGAGGAGGGGGAGAAAAAAAAGAAAAAAGTCACCTGCAATGCAGGCATCTCTTCACCCACATGCCCTACGGGCTCCTGCCAGTGGAGGGAAGACCCCAGGGGAAAGGCAGGAGGGCCCCGGGCATGGGCTGCCCAGCTGAGGATGCTTTTAAGCAGCGCCAAGCAGCCACAGTGCCAGGGCGCGCGGGCGCCTGCGGCTCCGCTCCCCTCCCGCCCAAAGCCAGCGGGGCACCCCTGCCCCTGCTCGCCGGAGCCCGCACCAGGTTCCCGCAAAGCGCCAGGCTCCAGCAGCCCTGGGCAAAGGGACCCCGCAGATCCCAGCGCGATGCCCTGCCCCCTGTCCACACACCACAGTGCCAGCTGCTGCGCTCCCCCCAGCGCCTCACGGTAGCCCTGGGCAAGCCTGCAATCTCCGGGACCATGCCCGCACACCGCAGAGCTCCCCCCAGGCCCCCCTGCAGCCCCAGGGCCCTCCGTGCTCAGCCTCACCGAGCGCGGCAGCTTGGCCGGGCCCGCCCCGAAGTTCACCACCAGCCGCTTAGGCTCCATGCTTCCCCCCGCGCCGCCGGCTCTAACCACTGCTGCCGCCGATCCCCCTGCGCGGGCTACAGAAATGCCCTCGACTCCCCGTCAACCGATTGGCCCCTCTCACATGGTTATGCAAATGACCCCTGTCGGATTGGCGGCGGCGCCCCGAGGCGTTCCGCCATTGGTGGAGAGGCTGCAAGCGAACGCTCGCTTCGCAGATGCAATCTGGAGCTGAGATTGCAACACTGCGGCGGGAGGAGTGGTGAGGCGCTGCGCGGAGCAGGGAACAGCCCAGCCCACGAGGCGTGAGCCTTGGGGGTGTCTCCTCCATGCAGGTGCCCGGAGCAGCCAAAAAGCACGCGTTTCCCCCTGGACAGGAGCCTGAAAAAGTACAGGAGACTGAGCGGGAAAGAAAGAAGACGGTGTTGTGCTTTTTCCCTCTCATTCTACTCTTGCAGCCTCTCCTCTCTGACTGGAAATGCAAGGCGTCTTCTGCATAGGTTCATAAGGATGCAAGGGACTCCATAAGGGGGTCTAATGCAGCCCCCTTGCTCTGAGCAGGATCATCTCGGACTAAACCAGGGGTCAGCAATGTTTTTTGGGCAGTGCCAAAAAGCCCCACAACTTCCACTTGTGAGATGTTGGCATTTCAGGGGTGGACGGCTGGAGTGCTGCAAGGGACCTGACCCTTGTTGCCACAGCGCAGCCCTGGTCCCTTCCCTGCCGTCCGCCCCGTGGGTGACTAGTGCCATCTTAGTGAGGGGGGGGCATATGCCCCCCCAGTGACGAGTCAGCAACAGGGGGAGGGGGTCCCCCCACAGCCAATCATGCCGACAAAGTGGCCGTGGCACTCCCGGAAGTGGCCGCAGCGCTACATCCAGTGCTCCCACTGCCTGGCTGGCGCTCGCAGGGGCTCCGCCTGCCCATCACCTAAGTAGGGATCATGACCGGTCAGGGGGTGCACCCCTGTGCACCTCCTATGCATCGCCACTGGTCCGCCCTAAAGCATGTGCGCCAAGCAAAATGCCTTTACCTGCCATGCTCTGACCCCATGCCTTTACCTGCCATGCTCTGACACCTGTGCTGGGGGTTTCCTACCTCCGGACTACACCACCCCAGCTTTCTATCACTGCTCTTGAAAACTTCCAAGAAAGAAACGTGTTCCTACTTTCAAAATCAGAAAATTCCTCCTGACACTGAACCCAAATTTCTCCTGCTGCAGTTTAAGGCCATTGCTCCTTGTCCTGTCCTCTACCGTCACAGAAAAAAATCTCATCTCCAGCCTCTTTATAATCACCCTTCAGGTATTTGAAAACTGTTACCAAGTCTCCCCTGTTTTCTCTTCTCCAGATGATACTACTTCCAAAAATCAGGGAGAGAGAACAATTTCACAGATGAAGCTAAATGTGCAGTATGGACCAAAGCAAGTCTGTCTGGCTCACAAACGCTGGCCCACGTAGGTATGTTCCACTTTCAGGAGCAGTTAGACATCCCACAGACACCCTGAGGTTTTGTGCCTAGATTTTTTGAGTATAAGGTGGTGCTCAACCTTTTTCCCCAGGGGACCAGATGGACAGTGCCCAGTCAGCCCACATGCTGGATCCAGACAGTCACCCCAGTCTGGTGCCCAAGGCAGGAGCAGCAGGTGCCATCCAGCCATGTGGAGGAGGGTGCGGGGGCAGCACAACCCTACAGGGGAAAGGGGCTTGACCCACAGAAGGGGGAAAGGCTGTGGCCTGGTCCTGCTGGAGAAGGGGTCACAACGTGACCTAGCTCTGACCAGCTGTGTGGGGCCTGGGGTTTGGGACATTCGCAGCAGGGGGAGGGTGGCTGTATAATGGCCATTGCTCCTTTGCCACCAAATTTCCCAACCCATGAGGAGCCCTGACAGCCAGATGTGAGGTCTCCGCTGGCCGCATTTGGCCCATGGGCCAGAGGTTTAGCACCCCCAGTATAAGCCATAACATGACAGGCTGGGTAACCCAATCCTATCAGTACAGAGCAGAGATGAGCTAGATCACGGGTGCCTACAGGCACCAGGACTGCACAACACCCGGTGGGCTCTTCTGTGTGATTGAACGATAGCTGTGTTGTTTGCATTGTCCATAAAGGTGTAAGGATTTCACTGAGGGTTGTTCTTGGAATGGAATTATGCTTTATATCTTGCCATTGGATATTTGGTAGTTTCCCCCCACCCTCGCCTCCCAGGTAATAAAATAAAGAATTGGCCCAAGGGGTTTAAGCAGATCTTCCAATACAGTGCAAGAGCTCTTTACAGTTGGAAAACTGGATGTCCTAACACATAGGCCCCAATAAATTAAGCACACCACAAAATGTGTCATTATCTCTGCAAAGAGGGTGTCTGTGTGAAAAGCTTTTACAGTATGGTAGAGGCAAGAATTGTATGCATTTCCTAGACCATCGTGCCTACTCCATTACTTAAGCAATACCTTCGCTACCTTTTTTTAGACCTCTCCTTTTAGCATGTCCCAAAGCAAATTACATATGCCAGGTTTCTTTTAATAATGATGAATAGCTCTGGAAGCCCAGTTCTACAAGTAACTAATTGGTTATACAGTATCTTCTTATACTACACATGAAATTCTCCCTTGCTAGGAAAAAAGGTACCTAACTAGAATAGACTGGAGAGCAGTCTGAGCTCGTTGCAGTGTTGTTACCAAATTTGCCCATTACTTTGGGGTGTGCTCATTTATTAGGGATAGTTTCTAGGGTCTTGGTGATTCTGTCAATGTGCTGCTTGTGTTACTATATGGAGCTGTATTTCTCCCTTCTGCAAGCCCTCACCCCCAGTGGAGCTATCTTGCAGGACTCAATCTCAATGGGACTGGGTTCCTCCAGTCACCAAATCAGTCATACACACACACAAATTAACGTGACACGCCTGATCTGGCCAGGCTGATCAGCATGGACAGGCTGACACCCTCATATGCCAAGAATCAGTTCATAAGAGCAACAATAAAATGCAGTCAGACACAAGCACACAGGTAAACAGAATCCCTCTGAATCCGGCTGGGTGTCCAGCTGACACCCTCATGGGCCAGCATTCAGTTCATAAGGGCACGTCTGAGTCAAACTGGGTCAATCAGCCTGTACAAGCTGATCCCCTTATGTGTTTCAAACTCAGCACGTCCCAATCTTTGGCATCTTGATGAGCAGACCCCACAATAATTTAGGCTTCACAGGGATCTTTAGCATAGGTAAAAGAAGCGTTGCTGCAGAGCATAGGAGGAAAAAGAAGCAGAGAAGGAAAAATATATCCAATTACTACCAGTTTGACTATAAAAGTTATTTATTGCTAAGCATATGAAATATATAATAGTACTAGTAGTAATAGACATGCAAAAGAAAAACAAACACAAACAATGACAATACTACCCTAGTTTCACTAAGTATTTGGGGAAACTTAGCTCAAGCTTAACTGATACAGTTCAGGTTCAGAAGTTTATGCCTAGAAAGAAGAGAGAACGCTGGGGTCTCACCTAGTCCACGGTACTCAGGCTGCAAAGCTGACAGGCACAGTCCATAGCACAGTCCTTGAAGGGAGATGATCTGTTCTTCCAGCATCCCAAGAATGACAGGGGATGGTGTCAGCACAGGAGTTTTCTTCTTCTTTCCTTTTCTCCCTCTTTCCTCCTGCTTCTTCTTTTTCTTTCTTTCTCTTTTAAGCACACACACTTACAGATTTTTATACCCTCAGTTCAGCTGCTTTGAAGCACCCTCAGTAGTGTAAATCATTGTCTTTTCTATTGACAAGGGGTTATCTGGTTTGGACCATCTCAGGAAACTGATTGATAATCAGGAAACACTTAAGATTAGGGAGTAACCCAAATACTTGGGAGCCAGTTTGAGATTCCTATGGATGGCAGATATACTGATGGGATATCTCATGGTTTCTTCAGGAACAATAGATAGCTTGCAGCATTAGGATTTTGGATTTTTACTTGTTGTGCACAAGCCTCAGTTTAGCATGACTTTTCCAGATCTAAAGCAATTATTGGGGTGCTCATAACCTTTTGTGGAGAGGACTTCCACCAGTCGTCTCGGGAAAGATACGACAACACCTGGGATTAGGGCTCCAGCAGGCTGGATGCTGTGATGAACACTTAACCATTGTTCAAATGTTGCCCACACCCCCTTGGACTCGGTCTCTTGCCTCAGCATTCCCTAACCCGGCAACCGAGTTTTAGTCAATCAAGTTTAAATAGGCCTCCCATAGTGGGACCGGGGAACGTACAGCCCAAGATGCGCATTAAACTTAGAGCTGTGTGTGTATGACGGGGGGGGAGTCCTTAGCAAATCCAGATTAGAACTGGTCTGATAAATGCTGAGCTGGGTGTGTGTGAATATAGGTTAATTAACATTGGAAGCACAGATTCCTCATCATGCAGCACTCTCCTGCTTCTCTGGTCCCAGAATTCACTGCAGTCTCTGCTTCAGGCTTTCTGTTTTCCATCTCTCATGTAAATGAATGGTCATCTGGTTCCATCTCAGATGCAAATGAGACCGAGGGCAGTTGTTCACTCTTATCACCCTTATCTGGAGAGTTTTAGGTGCATCTCTCACTGCATCTTAATCAGTTTCGTTTATGTAGAGGAGGGGAGGGAAGGGGGGGTGAGTCCTTTGTGAGTCAGACAGACTGCATCCTGTGCCAGGGTTGCCCAAGAATACAGAGCTGAGGCGTAACAGTGTTTAAGGTATTTATACACCTCTGAGAGTTGGTTCTCATTTTATAGATGGGAAATGGAGGCAAGAAGAGTGTAAGGCTCAGATCCATAAAAAAAAGACTTGGCAACTGATGTGGGAAAAGGCAGAATATAGGTGCCTAAATCCCAGAATGCAATCCTCAGAACCCCTGCATATCTTCTTCAGCAGCTTTTTCCCTAGTAAGAGTCCAAAACAAGGCAAAGCTCTGCCTAAATCCTTTCAGGAACTGTTGCCCCAGAATTCCTTTTACCAGAGACCCCCCAAGGATTGACACGGCCCCTCATCCAATTTGGTATCAAGTGAACTTTATTAGTAACCCCTAGGCTTATTACAAGATAATTGTCCTTGCAATATGACCTGACAAGCGGTTCCTTAGACATTACAACAGCAACCTTCAGTGGCACCAGCCTCAGATCCTCTGCTGAGTGTGTGGGATGCTAGTTTCTGGATTCCTTGTTACTCAAAGCAAGAATGTCAAGGCTGCTTCTGTGGCAACACAAACACACAGGGTCTCTTTGTTTGTCCACTACGTTTGTAACTTTCTCATCTCAACTGCCCAGTCCTCAAGTTTCTTACCTCCTCATTTTAGATAAGGTACTCCAATCCTATTCCATTTTTGGTTTTCTTTCCTTTTAGGAAAACTACTATACCTGGTTAGCCCACCATACCAATCACAGCACTCATTTTTCCCAGTACTTATAAGGCACTCTGTCCAATTTAATTGCTTAGTTCTGGGAAGGCCTAAAGTTATGCTGAGAGCCTGAGCATAACTCAGCTTGCCTGCTACAGGAACCAAATCCAATAGGCCAAGTGCTAAATATGCCTGCCACAGACTGACAGCACAGAGTTCAGCATAAAGCTCAAAAGACACAGCCACCTTCATTCAAAGCTGGTGCTGTCAGGCCCATCTTTAGCCTCATGGTTACAATACTCACTCGCCCATGAACTGAAATGAGTTCAAATAGTTTCAACACTCTCCTTGGCCTCAGGCAATTCACACTCACATCTCCCACTTCCCTGTAAAGTGCCTTAAGCACCAGGCTATGGTTTGAGACACTTGTGTCTCCTTTGCAGTTCCTATCAGCTAACTTGCATCTCACTCAGTATGTAGGCTTGTTACATGACATCCAGAAGTAACTCTCCACATGTCTTGTGTTGGGATCTTGGATGCCTGACTCATGGCTGCAGGCTCCCTACTGGGAGTCAGGTGCCTAAAAGTTATATGCTACAGTACTGAGCACCACAATGCTCAAATCCCTGTGTAAAAGTAGTGCTCACTGACTTGCCTAAGGCAGTCTAACAGAGCTGGAAAACAAGTAACTGAACACAGATCTTACAGGTCCTAAACTAATGCCCTAACCATAAGATCAACCCTACACCTCAAGTATTTTACTGTAAGTCTATTTAATATTTGGAGTTGCTGTAATTTACACTGGTATAATATTTACCTTAAATGATAGAAGTGATTTATTTCACACATCCTTAAATGATGGAAATTATATACCAATACACAACAGACCTCCAAAAATTTAAAGGATTTTGGCACAGTCAGTAATCAATTTTGATAAATGGGCCCGTGAACAGGATTGATAAAACATGGTCTCACTGGTCTCTTTATATGTAGTTTCACAGCGTGCAGTTACTGCACATCTAACTATGTCAACTTAACCCACTGGGGCTGACATTCTTGTAGCCCAGTGATTCCCAAAGGGTGTGCCACAAAAAATGGATGGGATTGGGTCCCAGCTGCACTGGTCCTGCGTACTGGGATGGCCTACAGACCAGATTCAGCCTGCAGAATGGTGCCATTTTTAATCCAGAAAAAAAAAAAGTGTGCTCCCCAGGTATCAAGTTTGGGAAACACTGTTTAGCCAACTGCACTATGTCTCAGTTTTTCTGCACACAAAACACTGGTAACAACAATCATTATACATATTTTGAATAAATATCATCAACATTTTTGCAAAATCAACAAATTACTGACAGTATAAAAAAGTTGGTATAAAATATTTTAGTTCAGGTAACTACTATGAAAACTATCAACCAGTTGTACTTCTAAGTTCATCCAAAGCAGAAGCTATCTATGCAGGGATCTGATGATAGGAGATGCCATACAGAATCAGACCTGTGGTTCATATAATCCAGTATCTGCCCCTCCCCCAACACTGGTCAGCCGATTGGAGGATGGAGCTCACTGTCTTGGTCCGTTATTATAGGACTGGACGTGGAGTGGTGCAATTATTCCAACTGGTCTAAGATAAGGTTGCACATGCAGCTCACAGGCATGAAGATCTAGAAAACAAAGCCAAACGCTTGACCTGGCTAATTCATATACCATATAATCACTCCAGAGGAAGGAAGTGCTAGGAATCTACTGGAACTGATCTACTGGGAGAAGGCGTCAATGCAACTACTGGGGTTAAAAATAGTAGCTCCAGTGAGACAAAGGGTAGCCCTGACTGTTTAGCTAATTCTTTTGATTTTGTGGCTTGGCAGGGAGTGGATGAAACCTTTAAATATACTTACTTATCGTAGATAAGAAAGTCACTTATTTTGTATTAGGGGGGGTGTACTCTGTCAGGTAAATAAAGACTCAGAATGAGAAGCCCGTCATCACTTGCTGATTTCCACCTAGTCCAGATCTATCCCATTTTAAAATGCTTAGTACCTGGAGCTAAAAATTTATTGTTGCATTTTATGACATTAGCACTATCAATATCTCTATGATAGTGTAAAACACTGAACTTACATACAGCTTGTGTACGCAGGACTGTTTGATCTAATGGCTCCTAAATTTTATCTAATTGACAGCTGAGCCTGAACTTCCACGTGTACTTGCATTAACACCTAACTGACAGATTTGGGTTTGTAAGGACCAGGTACCAAGTCCTGTGGAGGTTCAACCACTCTGAGAATAACTTCAGTTCTCTAAACATGACTTTTCTATTTAGGTTGTATCCTAAAATCTCTCTAATGATTTTTTGTCAGGTTAGTGTGAATTTGGAAGGAACGTTTTTTAATTGACTATTGCTGAAAAGTAATCAGCCCATGTAAGACAGCAGAATGTGTACAGAGTCTCTGGCAGGTCATGATAATGGACAAACTGACGTCACTATTGAAAGATAAATACTGCTCATGAGCTAGAAACCTGTCAGCTATTTCATAAGACCATTAGGAAAGAACTGAAATTAGGACCAACAAACCAATGGGTCTGGCAAATGTTACTGGGCGTGTCTACGAGTGCATTAACGTGCTTTTTCTAATGCACATTAAATTTAGTGCCTCCAATGTGAGGTACTAAATAAATGTGCATTAGGCTGCCCTATCATACAGTACCTAAAGCACACATTTTTTAAGTAACACTTAAGGCACAGTAACCTATTTTACTGTGCATTAGCATAATTGCAGGGGGGGGGTTACGTGATGCTTTAACGCACAGTAAAATAAGCTACTGTGCATTAAAACGCCCATGTAGACACACCCACTGAGACTTGAAGTAAGGCTTAGGGAATTCATTTCAAAAGCTTTCCTGGTCAGAGACTTTATTTTTTCCATAACTCTGTTAGTATTTACAATTATAAAATATATAAAAGAATTTCAAAGAAGCTCAAATGAAGGGGACAAAAAAGCCCAAGAGATGAATACTTATGTCAATAGTTCAGTACCCTGTAGCAAAAAGTAAGAGTATTGATTTCAGGCACTTGGTATAACAAACATGAAAAACTCAAACAAACATGTCAAACATTAGACTATTTCAAACTCTTGATGATTTGTTATACTTACATCCAAATTGTATAATGAATTCATATATTTGTTCATCGTTTTTATATAACCACAAAATAAGGGGAAAAAATCTTTGTTCACTTGAAATTAAGGTTTCTAAACATATTCCTTAAGCACAGTTACCAAAAATCCTGTAAGTCTTGATGCTTGGTCCTCCTATAAATCACATATAATACTTAGACCTCTTTATACTCATATCTTCATGAATGCCTTTTCAGTTACATCATGCTACTTCCCACAGTGCATACAGCAAGATTATATTTTTTTACTGACAGAACTTTTAAAATTTCACTAGGCATCATTAACAAATAAAGATCAAAGCATATTTGCACATGTAAGAACTGAGTATTATATGCAAAATACATGATTGTGTAGGATATCATAAGGATTTATGCCATCAGGCAATAAATGTAGAGATGTCTGTGGTGTTTCAACAAATAGCGTGGGTGACATTGGTCTGCTCTGATTTTTATAAAACTGGACACAGAGTTTTAAAATACTAGTCTGATAGATGCATCATTTATCAACTTCTGGAAGTTGATCATCATTCTACAGAGTTATAAGACACTTTATGGTACTGTTCTTTAGACACAATCAGAGCTAATTTATATTCTTTGTTTTAAATTTTAATAAAATTTTAAATTTTGAACTTGAGTGATATTTTTTTCCAATGGAATTTTCATTACCACATACACATACTTCCCATTCAGCCTACAGATAATATATGCATCCACTCAGACTGTGAAAATGATACAATACTTTTCTGTTTAATAATATCCTCTGTCTCTTCTTTCTTGATCTGGGCTTATTTCTAATTTAGAAGATGGTTTAAACATGTTAGGTTTTATACCATTTCCATTTTTAAAAAGGTATTAGACATATTTTCTAAAAGTTGGATACTACGTCTTATTTGTGTTATCTTTAGAAATTTAACTGGAATAGCAACACCACAAAGGATATAACTTACCCATTTAATTCATCAGGGCTTGTCAACCTTTTCTACAGGTTAAATAAACAGAAACACATGGTGACTGACAGTAAGCTTGATCGCCACTAAAACATGGCACTTCTGCAGGGGTCAAACTTAGCACTTTAATACAATTTTTTTAAACCTATGTTACTGCTGTAAGGGGACACAGATGGTGCTGGGAGAGGCAGGCAGCACATCAAGCAGCTGTTTTTGACACTTTACATGCCCCTGAATGCTTCTTTCCTGCACATATTATGCCATGGCCATAGTTTTGACAATAGGCAGAACTTGTATTAAACAGTGCAACAGAAATGTGAAAGAGGAAGGTTAGCAGAACCGGTAAACAATGCAATGTAAAAAAAATAATCCTATGAAGCTACACAAGTGAAACTCATCATTCCATGAATGCAAGCATGCCATAGCTGCAGCATGCACACAAAGTTTCTCCCACTGCTGGATGATTGTAAAGGTCATAGGGGCATGACTGGGGGGGTGCTTGCTCCTGCTATGGGGGACCCCGATGGGATGGTGGGGCCACTGGAAGTTCCCATTTGTGCATTAAATCGTGCAGGGACACAGCGTGTGCCAAGCATGTCCCCTCTGTCTGAAGAGTCAAGGTAGAGCTGTGCGTTTTTGAACATGGTTGTGTCAGAGTCCTTATCATTCTCCTGGGTGGTGCAGGCTGCTGTATCCACTGTATTTTCAGGCACAACTGTTGTTGACTGTGAAGATTTGGCAAAGTTCCTTGTAGTGGATGCATGAGACCCTATGTACACCCAACACAGTTGCCTCACAAACTGCTGCCTCAGTACCTTGTACTTGGACTGGCATTAGACCGAGTCAAGGTCATGTCCTTGAATCACCATGTCCTTCACAATCTATTCAGACTGCCTGTAGAGAACCTGCATGTTATTGATTCACTACCTTTGCCCTGGTCCAGTTGCTCCCAGATCCAGTACATTCTCCCTGGTCCAGTTTCTTCTACAAGTGTTCATGATGCTGACTCAGGCTGATTGGTTATAGTGGAGGAAGGATGGATGGTGTGTAGGGGTATGGAGATCCAAACTTGCCTTGGTGGGTGATGCATAGGTCCACTGACCTCCCAACAGCCAGATGGTCAGGTGGATGGAGGTCCCCAGTGGTTGGTGGTGTTTGAGGTGAATGCAGGTTCCAGTGCTGATCATGAGTGGGTGGCGAGCATGAAATGGCTGGCAAGTTGTTGTGAAGGGCAATTAATAGGCCAGGGCAGGCACATGGGGCCTGTCACCTCTGATCAGTAAAGTTCTGCCATTAGGACTACAATAGCCAGAGGTCAAGAGGGGATGAGATTGGGACTGAAGTGGTGCATTGTGGGATGCCTGGATATCACATATGATCAGACTTTCTATGAGATAGCAGAGGACAAGCTTAGCATCTCTTATTGCACAACCCTTTTGTGGGGCTTTGTCCTATGACAAGCAACAAGGATGTCTGAATAGACTTGTGATTTGTCCCAAGAGAAAACATTTTCTCTTTGGACAAGGGTGACATCTGTTAATAGCCTAAAATGCCATCCCACCCTAGACTTAATGACAGTCTATTTAACTCAAACTAAAAACTCAAATGAAAACAATAAACAAAAACTTTACATATTTTAAACTAAGTTTAAATAGAAAGAACTTACCACCCCTTTCCACAAAATATAAACCTTAAAGAGGTCAAGTTTACAACAGTTTTTATCTATTTGGTTTTCATGAGGATCTTTGATACAGACCTACAAATATTTTAAAAAGATATATTGAATTACAGGCTAGGACATTTATGCCATGAGGGTATAGATATGCAAAATAATTCTAGTATCCTGCAGTGAGATTTTAAGGTGCCTTTAAAGGAATTAAAATTTCCTACTCTCTCACATCTAAAGGACACCCTCAAAGAGCTAGTTTTTCAACACTCGGTACCTGTTAATTTTAGAATCCAGAGCCCTGTTGAAGGCACTCAATTTTACTGTGAAGCAATAGATAATGAGCAATTATTTTTTTGCTGCAACAAAACCAAACAACAGGAGAAAATGCCCTTAACAGATTTATGAGATAAAGTATAAGACAGACATGAAACTAGAACCTAGGCCAGTTTATCCCATTTACTTACGTTAATTTAGTAAAGTCTCAAATCATATGGAAGAATGCTAAAAGAAATTAAAATTTCAAACTGGATAGCAAAAATTTCAATTTTGATTAAGAATAAATATAATCACATGGATGACTTACCGAAGTTGTGTAACTGCTTAGCTACACAACGGTCCTGCAATCCAGAATTAAAATGCTCTCTGACTTTGGTATCAGTCTTGTGCTACCTTGCTCAACAGAACAAAATGTTATTCTAGAGTTTTGAAAGTATGTCTATCTCATTAAACACACAAGTATTCCATCAGTAGACACTATACCAATTTTCTCTTATTCTGGAAAACCACTAGGGATTCATTGAAGACTGAGATAAAGAGCAGAATTCACTGTAATATGACCATAAATTCTAGATTAAACCATTAAAATGCACAAAAGATTGGTAGCAATCTTAAATAGTTTGGGAAACTGAAACTAGTGATAAAGACAGCCACCAAATTTGGTAAATAGGACATCCTAGAAAGAATGAATGAACGTATCTGAACATATGCACACATCTCTCTGGCCTTCTGGGTAATTTTAAGATGCTGGGGGTTCAGTGTTCTACTGCTAGGCTGTGACCACTTCTCTTGTCTTGATACACAGCTGTACTGGAATTGCCTATTCTAAATCTCCACTCATCTAATACAGGAGCCCTCTCTAGCTCATTTTAGTTTGATTGTCAGGGCGCACAGAAGCCATATACCTGTGCTTATTTTTTTCCTTAAAGTAATAATACATCTAACCAGGAGACATCTTGGGCCAAATACAGATTATGTATTTGATTTTAGTGTGTGTTACGCACCATAAATTCCTTTGTGCACCTGAGCCCTTGTACCAAGTTTATCACCTGATGTTTTTGTCTCCAGCAGACCTGGTTAGGAATTTATCAAAGAAATACTTTTTTTTTTTTTGTTAAACCCTCCTACCAAACTGGTGCAACTCAAACTGCTTGTAGAAAAATATTGGTTTTGACCAAATTTCCTGTTTTCAAAAACTGAAAAAAAATGAATACCAGAATGTTTCATTTACTCATTTTAGACAGATTTTTTTTTTTTTTCAGATTGGAACAAAATTTTGTTTCCAAATTTAAGTTCCAGAAACATAAAAAGTTAAATATTAAAATCAAACTAAAATGTATGAATTGATCTCTTTGTTTGTTTATTTTAGTACCCAATACATTTTTGTGAACCAAATGTTTCATCTTATCCAAGTTATGGAATGGCTAGATGGCCTCTGAGAGATCCTTTCTAATATTCAGAGGCCTAAACTTAAAATCTCATGACACACAAAATACTTTAATATTTTCAAATTTTATTTAAAAAATATGTACATATTGTTTCCATTTAAAAGATTATTTTGGTTTCCTTTTCCCATGAAGCTATCAAGGATATTAGAATGAAAGGATTAAAAGACAAAACCTAAAGGGAAAGAGAAAGTAGACTCCTTTCCAGTCCATCCAGCATGTGTGGTAATTTTAAAGTCCAAACAATAAATATGTAAAGGTATTTGTTTTTTTATGTTCTGTGGGTTGAAGTGTAGGACAAGATCTTGAATTAACAGTTTTGTTTGAGCACACACAATAATAAGACAAGATGAAGCTCAACCTGAAGGGAAAGCTAGTAATGAAAGGTTAACAACAAAAAGCATACAAGTAAAAAACAAAGGGGTAAACATACTGTATGTTTATCACGAGCTGAAAAATGAGAACATTCTCACAACTAAGCATCGGGTCCTAGAATATACACAATGGGTTTCTTTTTGTGAAAAACTAAGGCTCTTTCCTTACGTTCAGAGACATTACATACTCTTTGAAACCAACTTAACACAATCTCATGACCTGTCGTGAAAGAATGGCTTCCACGATCATCCAATATTACAGGTAGAAAAGCATT
The DNA here is from genome assembly GCF_030867095.1 of Alligator mississippiensis. Taxonomy (NCBI): domain Eukaryota; kingdom Metazoa; phylum Chordata; order Crocodylia; family Alligatoridae; genus Alligator; species Alligator mississippiensis. The sequence continues at coordinate 199,734,806 of NC_081826.1, read as the reverse complement.
TTTAATTAAATGCAGTTTCCCATATAAGAGGGGAAAACAAGTTTGCTGGAAACAAATTACAAGTTTTTGTTGTTCCTTTAAAAATCAAAGAAACTTCTGCCAGACTTTACAATTGCTAAATACTTCCCCACAAAATAGGTAGAAAGCTTCCTCCTGCTGCATAATCTATAGTGTCCCAATGATATTCTAGGAGAACCTTTAGAGCAATGATGTAATTCTATTTTTCTAAGTATTTCTATTATTCTTGGATATACTATATCTCTCAGCTCAGGCTCTATGCCCATTCTGTCACTCACCTCACTGATAAAATTTCCAACCACAGTAAAAAGTAGATGGCCATGAGGTTTTCTAGTCGACACCTGTCCACCAGGAATGGAAACAAAACCATCAATTCATTTAACAAAACCAATCTGACGATTACTTCACTAGCTGGTCTCAAATCAGCAAACCAGAACTGATCCCAATTCTATCCCCTTAAGTTCTTATTGGAAAACAACTCAAATTGGCTTTGTTCTATATAACTATCTTAGAAGTTAAAAATTCAGTGGGGAATGCTAATATTTGAAGACAGAAATCAACTTTAAACAAAAACAGAATAATTTACAATAGGCTCAGTAAAAATAGATTTGCTCTGGTGCATGGAAACCAGCAAAAACTCCTTGAAACTTTACATTTAACCAGAGAGTATATGGCTCATCTGTATTACAACAGATTAAAATAAATTACTTAATGCATTATTGTCAGAGGAAAGATATACAAAACTACTGTTGTATCTATAAACAATGTATTAAAAATATTGAATAGCAAGGGGATTCGCCTTGATTTTCATGCAATATTCCCAATAACGTTAGGAGTTCAACTATCCCTCTGAGGGAGAATATACCATACAGTATTAGGCACAAGTGTATGTGTACACTACAATAGTTTCAAATGTGATCAAATGACAAGGCAAATCATAACTATTAATCTATTTCATTTTATTTTGCAAAAAACTTCATTAACAAAATCTGTACTGATAGTATATCAACAGCCCACATATCACCTAAGCTTTGTAAGATCATACTAAATACCAAAGGGTATCCTTTTAATGATTTATCATCATTTTTTTTGGCCAACACAAAAACCTCTGTGTCAAAAACTTGTGTTCATGAAACAGGAATGCTAAACAGCATGTGGAAAAGTTCTATACAATTTCAAACCATACATTCTTGCCAAAAAATCCATGTAGTCTAGGTGTCAGGAATATAAATATCTTTTTAAATTCCTTCTCTCTCTCTCTAAGGAAAACATTTTGAGCTTTCCCTTTACACCCATTTCAAATGCTTGCCACAGAATGGATACTTTCTTGTATTTCTGAATCAGATCCTATAGTGTCATTTTTTGAATGATCTGTTTTGGGTACATGTTGATCTCCTCTGGCTTCAGCAGTTGCAATTTCTATTTCCTTTGTTCTATGAGGATATTTTTTTGAGGATCGGCTTCTACTTTTTTCACTAGAAAGAGCACTGGATTTTTTGCTACCCTTACTCTTCAGATTAAGACTAGATTCAGAGACTGAATGCTGACTAGTAATTGACTGCATCTTTGAGAAATACCCTTTTGTCTGTTTACTTTGTCTGACATCCTTGTCTGAAGATGTTAGCCTGCTGCTTTTGGATGTTTCTTCTTTCTTTTGCTGCTTATCTGTTTGAATTTCCCCTTCTTCACATGAGCCTTGCTGTTGTGGAACAGAAACCTGAAGTCCTTCCATTTCTCTGGAAACAGTAAAGGCATTATTCACAAGCCCATGGGCCTGGATGAGGCCAGAAAAAGAAACTATATCTCCATCAGCATTCTGAAAGAAAAGATGCATATTGAAATAATGAAGCAACCAACTTACTAATATAGCCAAAAAACGTAATTATGAGTATTCTAAGAACTATACATTTTGTTGTCTTGTTTTACATAGTTATGTATATAGTTAATAAATTATATAATAAACTGGGTAATGGCATATTTAGAATGTTCCTTAGTTTTTCCTAAAAGTTTAGCTTGAAAGGGTAGTGATAGTTGTGGAAACCATTATAGAGGAAGTAAGCATTCTAGCACTGTTTTACATAGCCCCTTTAATCTTCAAAGTTGCCCGTACTACAAAACTGAACTTGTTTTATTATGTAAGTTAAACACACAAAAGATTCAGCAAAACCAGGTTAGTCATGCTGAAGTATTTAAGAACCATTACAAGTCTTCTTGGTGTCCAAATAAGCATTGTTCTAAACTAGTTCAACTGCAATGCCATACTGATACCCATTTTTCAAATTTCCAACCATTATTAACGTGGCCTGCTAAGAGATTTTGCAAAACTAGAGCATTGTGGGACAGTAGCAGAACTAGATTAAACTTTTACTTAATTTGCTTTCACAACGGCAACAATATGCTTCAGAAATTCAGTGTTTAGCCTCAAAAACAGGACTGCACTATACTGAATTAAGTTTCAAGAAAAACCGAAACCAATTCTTAAGAGATGGACAACATCACAACACATTAATATTCCAACTGATTTTAAAGATAATTCCACCTAACTGATTTCATCACTGCCCCTGATACTTCTACAGGGTTTTTGCATTGATAGCATGTTTTTAAATAATCTGGAGCACTTTTAACATGGACATGGAACACACAATCTGACAGCCCTCAGATCTGTGCATCTTAGAGAGGTTTTGGATCCAGTATACACTTCCCTTTACACAAAATTTACTTTTGCAGCCTGCTGCAAAGCCTAATCTTATCAGTATTACAGGATATTTCAGTATTTCAATTTATATTAGCCAGATATTCAGGATACACAACATTCTGTCTGACCTGTATTATTTGAGAGGCTTAAATGGACAATTAATATGGACTTGGACAAAAACATATGTCCTTTCCCTGCCAGTCTATTTTAGGACAGTGACACTAACATTTTCATGGATCCATCACTAATACATCACTGTCACCTAGAACAGGATAGGAGCCAAGACACATTAACTGTATGAAGGGCAGTAATCGCAATCTTTTTTTTAAGCTCCCCCCCCCCAACACTTACTTTGTTATTCACTGTGTGTTCTTGTCTTTCTTCTTCAAATGACTTCTCCTTTGCTGCATTAGCAGGTTTACGAAGAGTAGAATTCATTTGAGGGTGACCCAACAAACCAAAATCAGATTGGTCTATCCCAGCTATTGTAGCAAATTGACCAAGTCTAGAAAGAAAAATAAATATTAGCTAAGATAAAGGTAAGAAAAACCTACTCTGAGAGCAGTATATTCATAATTCTGAATAGCTGCAAGAAGCCCCACAGTCTGGATCCAGAGGTGGGTCATTTGGCCTGTGAGATGTCCAGGATCTGACCCAGAGGAAGTCCTGCAGTCTGGATCCAGCTCAACAACTTATTTGAATTTGACAGACCTGATTTAAGTGAAACTCATGTCCCTGACAGGCATTAACTTACAATGCAACTGAGGTGATAATCATGCTATAAATAGTAACCTTGCCATTAATTCCCTGATTGTATGGCATAAGAAAATGAGAAACCAGGCACAAAAATGTTCCCCATGTTTTATGCAACATTTTTATGGCTGGTTTCCATCATGCCATAAACTGAACATGCAGCTGGGTAGCCCTGCCTTGCAGGCAGCATCAGACAGCATGGTGGGGCCTGGCTGATAGGCAAGCAGTGGAGCCCTGAATGGGGCAGCACTGCATGGTTTTCAGGTTGCTAAGAAATAGGGAGTCCAACAGCTGGGCCAGGTAGAAAGTCATGGCAAGCCACAGGACTCACTGAAATGCAGCACATTGCTTGCCTTGCTCCAGAGGTCCCTCAGGAGCTGCAGAGAAAGCTGGGTTCAGGTACTGGGTTACAGTGAGCCCCATGCAACCCAGTACCTCAACCACTTCCCCACATGGTGCTTGCCTTACCCTTCAGCACCTGAGGGAGCTGTAGTGCCAAGTAACCAACCAGCTGTGCGGATGGGGCAGCTATGGTGGGGGATGAGGGAGTGGGCAGGGGGGCCTGGCAGGGGTCCCCCCATGGTCCTCTCCCCGTTCTTCCAGTCCCCTACTTACCAGCACGCAGTCCGGCTCCGGCTCCCTGCTGTAGCGGGTGGGGACTGCCCGAATCATCAAAGCTCTCCAAATCTTGTCCGAAGATTTAGAGAGCTTCAAATCAATTTGGACCTTTTAATTGGTCCCCTGATTCAATTCAGATTTGGAGATTCAGCCAGAGAATCAGGCCAAATCTCCTCCAAACTGAATCAGCACCCGAAGCTTTGCACAGCCCTACAAGATACCCTAACTTTTGTGCCACCAACCTCCACAGGAGTCAAACTAAGCCTCCATAATTTTCCATAAGTTAATGTTTACACCACAATCTGAAGGAGGTTCTCTGACCAAAGGACATATGGGCATCAGGTATGAGAAACTCTGATAACCCTGATAGGAAAAGACAGAGCATACCTGCATGGAAGGCAATATGGGGAATATGGTCACCGAATGCATCTTGATCAAAATAAAATCTGGAATGTTTCAAACCTAACAGTAAGTAATCTAGCATTTTAGTTATCAAAGACATTTCAGGCAGTAGGACCTTGTTGGGCCATATGAAAATTTTTTTCCATTTTGAAGACCAGTTTTTTTTCCATGGTTGGCTTCCTGTTCTGTACGGAAATATGATGAGCAGTCTTCATTCAATGTATTAATCTAGCCAGTATCCATCTGTTAACTGTAATGATATTGAATCTGAATGAAGCACCAAACCCTGGTTCTGTGATAAAAGATCTAGAAGCATGACTGGACGCTGCGGAGACAGGACAGCAAGCAGAAATGTCCTACCTAATATAGAAGTATGAAAATCAATTTATTCTCATCTAGCTCTGGTAGTTACCCTGGAGCTTACAGGGAACAGTGAAAAGGTATACAGTAGCCTCTGGCTCAACTAAAGAAAGGCATTTGTAAGGAATCCTGGATTTACATCTTCTCTCAAACAGAGCCTAATATTTGTGCTTTCTAGGAACAAGCAGGTCTACAACGAGATCTCTCCAATGGTAGAGTGTAAACTTTGTGATAGCTTTCTGCAATTACCACTCATGATTGGTATTTATCTGCCTGCTCAGGAAATTCACCAAGTTTCTGCTGGTTCTCTTCAGGTGAGAAAGAAAAAAAGTAAAATCTAGGGGATTGGAGTTGGGGAAGGAACAGAAAGAAAACTGATGGAAGTTCACAGAGGGAGCTGTTTCTGTAATTTATGGACATTCCTTCCTGATTAAGAGACCATCTATCTGAAACTATATCTAACCATGATGACACTAATTTTTAGTCTTTCTCCAAGACCAATAGAGAGTTACTGTCTGGAGGAGAAACTACTTTAAGGGCCACCTCTATCACTGTTAAATGGAACGGAGCTATAAACAAAGTTTATGCAACTAAAAATCATAGGTACAACACAATTTGCTGTGGGTTGAGAGAAGACAGGGAGGCCCTGAACAGAGGAAGTTTATCTTCCCTTTGACCTTTGTCACTGGACTCATAGACACTTTGGAGAAAAGGCACATATTATCAAGAAAAAAAAAACCCAGGGAAGAGGTTGTGGTAAAAGAAATAAAATACTCAGATATAAAGGCAACTTACCCAGCATCTTTAAGAAGATCTAAAAAAGCATGAAACTTTTTAAAAGAATTCTCAATGCTTCCAAGAACACCTTCATCTTCCAAAATCATATTAGTTACTGATTGTGCATGAAGTACTTCTGACAGAGAGAAGTTCAGGTTCCTTAATCTGGCATTTTCAACTTCTAGCTATTAAAAACCGAAGGAAAATATCACTTACTGTTATCACTGGAGGACTATACGTTGTTTTTTCAAAACTTATTAGCATGTCTACACTGATCATTGCAATGCAGCATAAAGATATGCCGGATGGCTCTAAACCAAACCAATTAGTTCAGGTATCAGAAACAATCTATCTAGAACAGCTTAAAGCTCCATGTGGACTAATTTACCCTGTTGAGAATTTAGCTTGTATACAGCTCCATACTCCTGTGGCCAGACATTTTACAGTAGTGGTGCCCAACCTTTTTACCTCATGGGCCAGATAAGCAGTGCCCAGTCCAGGTGTGAACAAGATCTGGCTGGTGGGCTTGATCAAGCCGGCATGTGGAGCAGCAAGGGGGGCCCCATTTAATCGAGGGGGTGGGAGAGGAGGGTGCACAGTAAGGCTGTGCAAAGCTTCAGTCGCCAATTTGATTCGGAGGAGATTCGGCCCAATTCGGCAGCCAAATCTCTGAATCAAATCGAGAGACCCATTAAAAGGTCCAAATCGAATCGGAAGCCTGACTGTGCCTGCCTCTCCCCAGACAGGGGGAACCGTGGGAGAAGCCCCCCATGGCTGCCCTGCCCAGCCCCAGCCCCAGCCTCTCAGCACTTAAAAAAAGACTCACACTTACCAGATGTAGCAGCAGCAATCAGGACCTCTGGGGGCTTGTGGCACAGCCCCCCTGCACAGCGTGGGGCAGTGGGGAGCAACAGGGATACCCCCTGCCCCCACCTATGCAGCAGATGCCCTATGGCATGGGTGCAGCGCAGCTCGACAGGGGGCCACGCACTGTCTGGGAGCTGGGGCTGCTGGGGATGAGCGGCGCCAGGCTCCAAGTGATTGCTGGAGCCACCCCAGCTCCCACACAGCGTGCAGCACCCTGCCAAGCCCCACTGCACCCACGCTATGCGACAGCTGCCCCACGGGTGCCAAGTGAAGGGGAGCAATCCCTGCTGCCCCCCCACTGCTCCGCACTGCACAGGGGGCTCTACCACAAGCTCCCAGAGACCCTGATCACCGCTGCTACAGTCGGTAAGTGCCAGGAGGCTGGGGCTGGGCAGGGCAGCTATGACGGCTTCTCACAGCTTCCCCGCCCTGGGGAGAGGCAGGCACAGCCAGAGGAGCTGTGGGAGAACCTGCAGTCGCCTGGCTGTGCCTGCCTTTCCCTGGTCAATCCAAATCTCCGAATCAGCGCTGAAACAGATTCGACAAAATCGAAACGGAGCAGTGATCCGAAGCGCTGAAACAAATCACTGCCCCTCCAAAACGGCTGAATCCGAAACTGAAACAAAACATAGCTGTTTTGCATAGCCCTAGTGCACAGCCCCTCATCTGTCTGCCAGGGGGGCAAGGAGCAGCCTGGTCCTGATCCAGACAGGGGCAGATCGACCCTCATCCTGACTTAGGAGAAGGGGAAAACAGCCCAGCCTCAAACCAGATACACCAGGGGAGTGGTGGGAGCAGCATGACCCTGATCCAGATGCACTGGGGTAGGAGAAGGCAATGCAGAGCATTCCCAATATGAACATGCCATGGGGTAAGAAGTGGAAAGAAGGGAGGGGACGACCCAAATCCTTTAATATACATATCCTGATCCTTGATGCTGAATTTTGTTGCAGAGATTCCTACTTCTTGGTTAAACTCAACCCAAAAGAATTTTCCACTATCTTTCAATAATTAGTTAATTCTTTACCCACTGTAAATCACACTGAAAAGATTAACCACTCAACAGAAAACAAACAAAATGGCTTGGAGGTGGGATGCCGTAAGCAGACTTATACAGTAGCTATAGTTCAAGGTTCTGTCATAGCATCAACATTAGGGGAACTAAAGGGCAAACACACATTACTAAATTTAGGTTTCGTCATTGCCCAAAGGTTGGTAAATGACATGTATTACTTTGAGCCAAGAATCTGGATGCAGCTAAAATCCTAAGAAAAAAACTGAAACAGTCTCTTCACCTATTTTGATGCAACTGGTTCACAACATATTAATACATATATAACTGTTCTTAATAGTCACTCCCAGCTAAACCGTTATATACCTCTCCAAGCAAATTCTGATATAATAAAACTAATCACTACCTCCATTATCCGTTCATCTGCTTTTACTCTTGCTCTTCTTTCTTCCTTTAATCTTAGCAGGCATTCATCCAACTCCATCTGTTAGAAAGCAACACATTCATTTCTAAAACGTAAGACTGTAGCAGGGACTTGGCGGTCCCGCACTTACCAGGGCGACAATCATGGCATGCTTCGCAGGCAACTGACTCATGGTCAGCCCTGAGGAAAAGCAGCAAGCCCACAGGCTGATAGCATGCTCTACCACGCTCCGACTCCTGGCATAGGATGGGCAGCTGACGAGCAGAGCACTGTCCATGGGCCCATCCCCCAGAGCCGAGTGAGAGCCAGAAGCCAGGCTCCACATGGGCCTAGGGCCCAGCCTGAGAAGAAGGCAAGTGGCCGGCACAGCCAGCACCGCCTAAGGCCCGGAAGCTGCAAGTGCCAGAGCTCATGAGCGCTTCTGGGGCTTTCCATACCTGGTGGCAGCCACCAGACACATGGGGGCAGGCAGGGATCTGACCTCCCAATATCCTTTATAGCAGGGGCGGGCAATTATTTCGGGAAGAGGGCTGCTTACTGAGTTTTGGCAAAACATCAAGGGCCACATGACAGGCAGCTAGGGGCAAATAACTATTAATTTTCTAAATTTCTTAGGGGCCCCGTGGGCCGGATAGAATGGCTTGGCGGGCTGCATGCAGCCCATGGGCCACATTTTGCCCACCCCTGCTTTATAGTTACACCAAGTTATGGTGGAAAAGATACAAAAATAGGAGAATAAGACACACATTGAGCGTGCAGCACCCAGGCTCCACCCGTGTGGCCATTCAGCCTGGATGCTTCTACAAAGACCATAGTAAAATGCAACATTAACTGGCTAATTATTTAACATTGGCTTTTGTTCCTAAATTGATGAACACCTTTAGCACATAAAATTATACCTAATATACCTAGCCTACAAGAATCCAATATACTGGTTTACTAATGTGCAACTTTGGAATGGTGAGATTTGGCAGTAAAGGAATGAAAGGGAAGTACTTTCTAAAAAATTGATTTGTCACTTTAACCAGACTAAAATACAATAAAGTATTTTTTAATTTAAACATTATTGCCAACAATTTACAATAAAGGTTCTTTTTTGTGCCTCCAACATTAAATGGAAAAATCATTTCCATATTTTTTTATATTTGCTTTGTATAGAAGATAAAACATGCTTAGCTGATCAGGATCTCAGACTGGGGTTAGGCAAAGTAAAATATATGTATGCTTTGGTATATATTTCTTATCCATGACCATGAAGTAATAGGAATTCAATATCTTGAAGTTTCAGGGGTTCCCCTCAGATAACAGAACTCCCCCCATTCCCAATAACAATCTGCTTGAATTAGAAGGTTCTATTTTATTGAATTTTGCTCACTAAATTTTTTAGGATTACAAGCCCTTTGGAAAGGGTAATAGAATTTTACTTATTATAACACGGAAACAGAAGAAAACAATCTTAATCTAAATCACTGTGGAAAAACGAGCAGCACTACACCAGGTTAACACTGACATGCCTGTTTTATTTTATACCCTGCTACAATATTCCTGAAGTGCACAGGATCTTTCAATATTTAAAAAGACAAAGAGCTGAACTAGTTAAAAGGATGGTTGGCAACAAGCCTAGTAAAAATAAATAGTTTGAGCTCAAAAAAAAAAAAAAAAAAAAGACAGTCATTATCTCAAAAACTATTTTTTTCCAGAAAGACTGCCCACCTGCATTGACAACACAGGTTTTATATACAGCTTCTGAACTTTTCAGAGAGCAGTGTCTTTCAGGACCATGTTCTACAACAGGGGTTAGCAACCCCCAGCATGCATGAGGCCGTTTTGCTCAGCATGCCACACGTGGCCAGGAGGCTGCAAGCCCTGCTGCAAGAAGCCCAGGCTCTGTGGTAGGCTGAAGCAGAGCCTGGCCAGCTGTGGCAGGTGAGGTGCCCCTCCAAGCTATAAGTCCAAGGCAAAGGGCCACAGAGCCAGAACCACCTTGGCAGGGGGATGGGGTGGTTCCCACCTGCAAAGATCCCCGCCCAGAGGCTCTGCAGTCTGGAGGGGAAGCAGTCACCATGACAACCAGCAAACAACTGGCAGTGATTATCTAGCAGAGCCCGTGCATGGGGCCAAATTTCCCTTCTGGGCTGGGGTACACATGGGGCTGTAGGACGCAAGAGGTACCTGGGGAAGAAGGAGGTGGTAAGTGCCAGGGTGAGAGGCCAGTACAGGAGGGGGGCTCCCTCAGCTGCCTTGCGGGCAGAGGCTTCCACTCCATGCGCTCTGTCCCAATAGGATCCCCATTCCCATTCCCCTCAGGATGCATTTGCACCATCAGCAGCTAAGGAGCAGCACCTCATCCAGGGGCCATGGGCAGGCATGAGCCCCATCACCCCAGATAGGAAGTCCCCATGCCAGCTGCAGCTAGAGCACCTTGCAATGGCAGCAGCAGTAGCGTCAGCAGGGCTCTAGGAGTTCCCCCCCCCCCCCCCCAATCACTGCCCCAGGGAAGCCAAAAACCGCTTCATAATAGCATGCTTTGGGGCCAGTGAGGAGCCTCAAGCTGCAGAAGAGGGAGACCCACCAGGGCAGCCTCACCACCCCTTGCTGCCAAAGCCTCTTCCCCTCACCCCACCTGCAGTGGCAGCAGTTCCCTCCCTGCACTGAGAGCTGGACACCCATGTAGTTCAGGGCCGCTAGGCAAATGGCTCATTCCTCTGCCCCTCCTCCTGGATCTGCTAGAAGCCTGTGGTCCCTCATGAAGTTGCCTAAGAAACAAAATCAGCCAACTAGGGTTGGTTTCAACATGGGTTGGCCCACAATCACCTCACATGGAAGAAGGACTCCCTCATACAAATGGTCCTGTTTAGACATATGTACAAAAACAGGGGCACCCGGGAGGAAGGGACAGGGGCACTGCAACCCCAGCCCCTTCCCAACCATCCACCCATGGTAGGCACACACGCACCCACTGCCAGCAACAAGAATCGTGCACCTCACAACTCTCCTGCTGTCTTCCCCTGGCATGCCAAGTCAAGGCGTAGGTTGAGGACGGGGTGTTTTTGGCACTCCTCCCAAAAACACTGCTGATCCCTATATTAGAACTTCCAAGTCTATATAAGGAGAAACAGACCCAACTAGCACCAAGTTCCTCTCTCTACTATCAAAACTCTATTATTAGAGGTATAAAATTGTAGGGAAGGAGGGAGCTTAGTTCACATCTGTGCAAGCAGTGTAGTTCCTATGAGTGACAGAGGGTCTGCAATAGGAGGCATTATAAAAATAATTCTTGTCTGGAACTTGAAAAAGGCATCAATTCGTTCAGGAGTAGGAAGAAGGGATCTAGAAATAAGCAAAAGGTAATATGCAGTTCTATAATAGTTAGTCATTGGGAGGGCTATGCTTAACTGTTGCTTGGACTGTAGAAGGCTTAAGAATTAATTACCCAATAAAAACAGGACCTCTTAAATTGATAATTCAATTTGACAATGCTTAATTTGGCACTTCAGCTATTCTCCTTGCAAGAGTTTCTTTATAATCTTGAGATTAAAAGGTTATAGGTTCAAGTAAGGTGCCTCGAGATCCTTTCTAAGGTGCTGTGGGGTGCCACAAAACATGACCACTGTTAGGTCTGCAAACAGATAAATCCAGAGATTTCAAACAGAAATCCACAGTTGTGGTCTGTCTGAGTTCTCTGCAACAGCAAAAAAGTGTTCTGTTATTTTTCTGCACGCAAAAACAAAAGTGAAAACTAAGAGATGGTACTTTCTAAGAGGTACGTCAAGTCTAAAAAGGTTGAGAGCCATTGCCTTACAGAAACTTATGTTGGAGATTAATATAACTGGTTGCAGTTTTTTCCCTCCCTTCTCAAATACTGGAGGTATTTATCTATTACACTTGGGACTTGGTCTTAGCCATCCTGAATCAAGAGAAAGAGGGACTTGCAAAAGGAGTCAGAGGGGCTTAGGAAAACAAAATTCCAATGAAAACAGAACTTTGAGAAATGTTCATGTGTTTCATTCTGTGCTAAGGACACTCCAAGTCAGGAATGGCTAATATTTTTGGCAGGCATACCACAAATTTTGCCCTGCCCCCTCCGCAAGTGCCACTCTGAGTCCCATCACCCAGAAGTGTACCTGATAGATCGGCACATGTGCTGCAAGTTTGTGCTGCATGTGCTGCCCTAAGCAGTATAGTAAAAGTCTTTTTTAAAAAGGGGTATAGCAAGCAACAGATGACACTGCATTCCCAATTACTGCCTATGTAAAAAGAAAGGCACTAATAGCTGAGAACGCAATCCTCTTCTATAGTATCTACTGGTTGATAAGGACAGCAAGACAGAGGTAGGGTGAATACGTATAAAAGAAAATAGCAACCAGGAAGTTACACTTTTTCAAGTTGAAGAGCCTTTTCTACATCAAGCTGGAATCCACGCAAGCAAAATTTAAAGAACTTTCAGATCAGCCATTATCACAAACTTAAAGAATTCTTAAAGTGTTACTTTACAAAATCAATTAAGTTTTTCTCAAACGTTTCCAAGCAAATCTTCTGTTTTAGGTTTTAATTCTGCAGCGTACTTTTGCTCTGGGAACAAATCTGTTAAAGCATTCAAAGGTAACATTTTTTTCATTTTAATATTTGTTATCTGGTTGAATCACTAAATTTCTTTCCAGGGTAAAGATTTACTGATAATAGAGACTTGTAGGTAAAGAACTTATTAAGAAAAACATCCCTACAAAACTTTTTTAGGTCTGGCTAATAAACTGAGTCTGCTGCTTTTGTATATTGTAAGAAATAAGCTACTAAATCATCATTACATATTTGCTCCATTAAAAGTATATTATTCTTGTACATATACATACACGTGTGTGCACATATATGTATATATGTATGTATGTGTGCACACATATATAATACATATACACACGCACATAATACATGTATAATGTGCGCGTGCGTGTAGATTATAAATTCTTCCAATCCTCTACACTGAGGCCATAGCACCTATAGTTCAAACAAAAGAGAACTCAATGGGATTTAAACAAGATGGTAAGTGCTTTGCATGATAAATACCTGCAAGATCTAACAACTATCTGATAAATATCTGTACCAAATTCACGGTTGAGAGGAAAAATAACATTTTAAGTTGACTATTCTACTGAGTAATATTAGAAACCTAATTTTCAAATGAGAATGACTTGTGCTGACAAATTGGTGGATATTGAAGCATATTCATGTGCAAACTTTGCTATGCAGCCTTGCTACCCACTTTTGAAAATCTGGGTTCAGTCCCTAGGCTAAAATTTTATTTTAAAAAGTATGTCATGGTGAACTACACATGGACTTTAAGACTGGTCCTAATGGTGGAAACCTATTAACCTAAATAGCAGTTTCCCAGACATACAAGTAAACTTTTTGGCACCTACACAAAATTTGCAATTCTATCACCCACTCTTACCCACGTAGTTTGGACACACAAGCATATGAGTATATACTGCATGTGTTCAGTAGGCTATGTATTCCAGATAGATACATGGCCATGCATAGGGACCTACTGAAGTAAAAAATGCACTATGCAATGGCTCCTTAAATCTTGCAGTTTCCCCTGCATGCCTCCCCGCCTTCTTCCCCCCACCACTCACTCCTGATCAGCAGGGACGCAAAAAACATAGTTTTAAATATGGCACGGTTTTTGCCTTAAGCTCCTTTGCAATTATAATATTGAAGAAGACTGCTTAACACTAGGTAGTTATGAAGAAGAAACTAGCACTAAAAGCATCAAAATGCAGAAGGGTTGGGTGGGAGTATAACACAGGAACACTTGGGTAAATTGTTGAACCAATTTCCAAGTTTTCCCCTTTTACTTTTTAAATACTAATGAATAGCTAAGTTGCAGGTTAACAATCTTTAAATATATATTACCAGCTGTAATAGTAACATAAGAATGAGAGATTGCATGATCTGGAAAGTGAAGTGCAACACAGGAATTACAGTTTTATAGCCCTTGGGAATTTCCCCATGTGTTTAACAAAGCAAATACAAGTGCTTCCGATTCCCTCTAGTGGAAAGAAGGGGCATATCAGTTCCCATTTTAATTTAGACTTAAATGTAATTTCCACAGCTTTATCAAAATCTTAGAATCAATTTACCTTGTTTTTAAAATGAATATCGTTTTAATAACACTTCAAACTTAAAGAGCCTGTAGGCTCACATTTTTGTAGTAAGAACAGGAATTAAAAATGTATAACCTTCAAAGAACAAATTCTGTCATCTTTATTTATATCCAGGAATTATTTGATTCCAACAAGGTTACTCAAGTATATCTGGTACTACACTTAATGTAAATAAGAGCATCAAAATCTTGATCCCATTGAAAGGAGCATGTATTGTAAGCTGGTGTTTGGGAACACTTCAAAAAGTACTAAATTGGTCTCGGTCCTCTCACAAAGAGAAGCTCTGGTTTCATATAAACAAATATCTACTTTTTTCTCTCTCTCCTCTCCCCCTCCATCTGAAACTGTTAAAAACCAAAGTGTTTCTTTCACATTAGAATATGTACCAAAAATTGTTGGTCAAGTCAAAGTCAGTCATTCAGCTGCCCCCTGAATCTTCAACAATTCTTCTTACATGGATCAAAGAGTAATTTAGTATTTAATTTTTATTAAGTTGGCTTATGCAAAAAAATGATGTCCTTGATATCTTTGAGAAATCTTTAAAACTATAAGCAGTGCAAGGTGAGATACAATGGCTTCAAATGTAGTTACCTGAAGCAAAAAAATAAAATCACTGCAGTTGTGGTTTAAATGATGTTAATTTGATGGTAAAACATCTCCTGAAGCTTAATTTATCAACTGCCAGAATTTCAGTGTATAGTTATCTAGTTATTCTGCCTTGTGGGGTGGGGAATGGATTATAATGCCACTAACGTAACAGAGTTACTGAGCCACTAAAACAAACCCTTTAATTTTCCTTCCCTTTTCATATACCATTAGCCCACACTATATGAAGATGTTTGCAGCAGTTGTCAGATAGTCTTGCTATAACTCTTCATTTTGTCAGATACAGCTAGAAAACAATCAGAAGAAATAAAAAAAAAAGCAAGAGGCAAATAAAGAGATTACTATAAAGCTGCATTGTAAATGGAGCTTTAAAATACGTCTAATTTCATTTGACTTTTAAAAACATTTTATACAATGTACATTACTTTAACAGTAAGAAACTACTTAAAATACACTTCATTTCTTTACTCATTTAACAAAATGTCACAAATAATAACCTTATTGTTGCTTTAATGTCACATATCATGGCCTGAAAAAGAGGAAAGTGAGTTCTTATTCATTACAGCTCTGATTCAACAAGGTACTTACTTTAAAGCATGTCCTCAATGGGACTGAGGTCTATATGGTACATAGTACACCAGAAGTATAAAAATATTCAGATTGGGTTACTTAATCCTCTTAAGCATTAGGTTCTAAAATTCCTTTCCTGCAAAAACAGAACCTTTATAATATCATTTGACTTCTATAAATATCTAACACACAAAATTACTTCTTCATACCTGTAATTGCTGATATTGTTTTACATTCAATTTATCTGCAGACTTTGTTATATCAGGATCATGCATAATGTCCTCTAAAATCCCTTCCGTTTCCTCAGCCTCAGAAGTAGAAGCACTTTCCACTGTCACTTTCACAGGAATGCCTGTCTGCTTGTATAAAACAATCATATCCAGTACATTATTAAATAATACTTGATGAAGAAACAGCATTAGCAACTGCTTCATTTGGAAGCCATTTTATTCACAGAATTCCTTCTAAATTAGTTATGACATTCATTTCACAGTTATGCACAATCTAGAAGTAGGCCTAAAAAAACATGATTAATCCTTTGCAAAGAATGTCTATGCTAAAATGGAACAATTTGTATCGGTAGGAGCAAACTTTAACTTAATTTACAACCTCTTTGGTCTGTGAAGACACGACGGGGATGGCAGAGGCACAAGCAGCAGCTGGTGCACTCCACACTGCCGGCTGAGGCTGGGGCTGTGGTGCAGCGTGGAGAACCAACGCCATGCTCCACAGCAGCAGCATGAAGCGGAGCGTGGCTCTGGTCTGGGCCATGCTGCGGGTAGCAGGAAGACAGCAAGGGGCTCTAGGTGGTCACCATCCTGCCCAGAGCAAGTCTGGCCCCAAAGCAGACTGGAGGAAGGAGGAGATGACGCCTGTGGCACCCTGTGCCTCAGGCTGGGGCCCCCACACTGGGCCGGGCAGCCTGGCCCCAACCCCCTCCAGCCTCTAGGCAGCATTTCTTGGCCACCCCACCCCTGTCCCTGAGAGCATGGGCACCGGCCCCCGGCACTGCCAGCCTGGCCACACAACTCCCAGCCACTCCCAAAAGACCCTTCCCTCTACTGGAGGAGCAGGTGCAGGTGCCTCCAGGCAGGGCCTGCTGGCAACAGCATGGAGCTGGGCTCACCGGTAGCACTATGTGCTGCCTCAGCCCTCCTGCCCCAGTACAGCCCTGTTGCCTGAACTCCTTCTCCCAGCACTAGCAGACCCCCCCCCACACACACACACCATCCCCTCATCACTCACCCCCCCCCACACACACACACACATACGCAGCCCCCCACAAACAGTCCCTAAACCCTGGCCCTCCAACACCCCCACCATAGACATACCTGTATCCAGGTGACAGGGCTGCTCCCACCACCCTGCCTGGCTGCATACCAGACGTGTGTGTGCGCACGCACATACACATGGCACCCCCTGCCTCCAATTACCCTTGCCCTGCTCCTCCCAGCCCCACATAGCTGCTTGCAGGCTGGAAAGCTACCTTTCAAAGGAGAAAATTCGTGTTTTTCCACAACAAACAGAAAACCGGACCCTGTTCATTTACAAAAGAATGACACCAGTAATAAAATAAAAAAAGGTTCTCCTGAAATGCTGAGTTGTGACAATGTATTTTCTTATGCATAGCTTAATTAAGAGACTACCATAAAGCATCACAAATTAGACAGCACTCTGCTCTGCATTTCTTCAATTTTATGGCATGGGTTCTTTATAGCAAGGTTATTTGTTCAGTATTTTATTGCTGATCTTCAGCATCGTGAATATCCCCTAGCAATACACAAATAAGAAATCATAATACCTGGATCTTCAGTGGTAACTCATGGGTACCATCCACTGGAAATCCCCTAAAATGACAGGGTTAAAATATTTGTGGTTTTTAAAAAAATAAAAATAAATATTGCAATTTGTCATGACTGCAGTTACAAACAAGTTTCTAAATCATTCAAAAGTATATAATAATTGAGAATAATAAAAGTATACTATAACAAAAAGATACAAGAATACACGACTGAATCCCTTGAACGTATTGGGCACTTTTACACATGCGCTGGGGAGGCGGGGGCGGTGCTGTAATTAGAGTGGCTCCGAGATCCACTCTAATTAAAGCGCCACCATGTCCCCCGTATCAGCATCCCGGTGCTTAAAAATAGCAGAAGGGTTATTTGAACTAAAGCTCATTCAACAAGCTTTAGTTCAAGAGCCCCTGCTGCCATTTTTAAGTGTAGGGATGCTGCTGCACAAGAGACAGGAGGCTGCTGGAGTGCAGCAATTATCATGCTCCAACAGACTCAATCGAGTCTGTTCTGATACGCTGGAATTCCAACACGCTGGAGAAGCCTCCATGTTTATGGATAGGCACCCACTGTTATTATGGTATCATTCTGTACAAGGTAGCTATACTTTCTCATCAAGAAATAGGCCAAGATTGTCAAAACTGGATATCCAACCTGGATTCTAAAGCAAGCAACATGATTAGTGCTATTCCAGCTGCCTGTGAAGTCAATATGAGATGCTGGGTGCTTGCCACTTTTGAAAATTTAATTTTATTAGGATGATAAAACATGGACTACAGAGCCTAACTTTACTCATCCAATTGTGTACATCTTGGCCTCTAATTCTAAAAGTATCCTAATAACCTGTACACCGGAGGGGGGGAGGGCGCGGCAGCGGCACAATTATTTTGGTTGGAGGGCCACTCAATTAGTTTTGGTGAACTGTTGAGGGCTGCCCTTTGACAGGTGCCCCACCCTCTGGTCACCATTGTGGGACTAGAAGTCCCGTCCCACTAACCCCTGACCTTTGCCACTAGAAGCCCCTCCCCTTGCCCCTGGAAATAACTCCTTTTGGGAGGGGGTTGCCACCTTGGAACCAGATAAAAACCAAATCATATACTAAAAGTCAAACATCTACTATAACATATTTTAATTTTATTTCAAAAAATATTTTTATCCTGATTTGTGTTTGCATAGTATATATAGATGTGATTGCAAAATAGCTCAAAATAAAGTCTTACTCCTGTATATTGTTGGGGGGGGGGGTTGTGGTTGCAAGTGTGGGTGTGTGTATATGCTGGGGGGTTGTATGGGCAGGGTGTGGGTGTATGGGGTGTGATGGAGGGCGGGGGGGGTGAGGACCCCCTCCCCATACAGCACGGGCTGTGTGTTATGGGAGCTGGGGGGTGTGAGGGGGTCCCCACACCACCCTACCTCAAAAACCCCACACCCAGCTGACCCGAGCTCCATGCTCCTGCCACCCCTCTGGGTGCAGGTCCCAGGCTCCCACCAGCTCCAAGCTCCATGTTCCCGCCCAGCTGTAGCTTTCCTACCTGCTCCCTGGAGCAAGTGCCACAGGAAGGACATGAGGAGTAGCCGCTGGAAGCCAGGGAAGCTGGGAAGGCTCCCTGGCAGTTGCAGCAGTAGCCCTGCCTAGAAGCTGTATGAGCTGGCCAGGGCTGGGACCCTCCTGCACATGAGGGTGGCAATGAAGCATGCAGGCTGGGCCGAGTACAATTAATTGGTGAGCACCTGCAGACCAGATGAAATTGCCTGGCAGGCCGGATCTAGCCCGCGGGCCGTATTTTGCCTACCGCTGCTGTACACCCTATATATGTTTTGCCAAACAAATCTTTACAAGCTAAAGCACTACAATAACCTTTATTTCTGTACAACTGTTTGTTTTATATAAATATTCCACATTAATTTATCTTTATTTGTACTGGTAAGACCAAAATAACTATTTTAGGAGGGAAAGAAAATATGCATGCATACACACTTTTTCTTGCAAACTAAATGTCAGACTTGCAAATGCATTCTGGGCTCAGAAAGCTAAACTCAATCCTTGAATAGACTGGAAAGGAAATGATTACTATTGCTACTTCTATTTTTAAATTCTTTGGAGGTACTTGGATATCATGATGGTGAAAATCATGATGCCTCATGGTTTTACTGTACTGGAGGAATATGGGTAGCCTAGAGAAGACAGGTAAGGAGACATCTCACGTAGCTAGAGCCAATCCTGTCATAAGATTTAAATATCTGATGAAAGACTTGAATTGGTATGGTATATTTAATGGGAAGTTAATACATAAATCAGCATCTAGAATTGAGTTTACAGTAACAAAACTGCTATGGTACCAGGTAGAGCCTTTCTAGTTGTTTGTGGCTTTGCTCATTCTCAGGCCACGCACAGACATTCTGTTTGTACCAAAAATTATGGTTCTCCCAGAAAAAACAAAGAAGTTTGCAGATATTTAAGCTTTTTATCCTAGAGCAAAAATAGCCACTCTGGGAGAAAACCCTGGCTTTCCTGGGTTAGTTAAATAGCTTCTGGAAGAGTTTCTCCTGGGAAACTGAACATTTGCACACCCTCCCCTGGCTTAACTCCTGAGGAACAGGAGGAGCAGAGCCAGAGAGAAGGTTCCTGGGCCTTTCCCAGAGTGGAGTCATGGTCTGGAGAAGGTAAAACGGGACAACTGATCCCTCCCATCCCATAGTCCAGGAGGGAAGAGGGCAGGCTGTCAAATTAATGCTTCCCCCAAGGGCAGGAGTGGCCCAAGAAGCAGACCTCTAATCCTCCCTGACCGGAAAGCTTGCCTGTGAAGCTCTCCAGCCATGGGGCTGGAAGAACATCTATACAGTCCAGCTCCTGGGCTATTTTTATACTGGAAGAAATTTCTTCTAGTAGAAATGAATATCGGCATGTAGCCTTCAATATGAATAGCAATAATCAAACTAACTGGTCAAGTTTGAGTGCTCTGACATATGTACATACCAATTATCTTCAGTATTTTATAACACAAGTGACCAAGGCTCTTTGTAGTATAACTAAACCTAAATTATGCAAAGACATGCCCCACCCTCCTCTATGCAGCAAAATTTATTCAATTATTCTGAAGCCCTTAACTCAGAGCATCTAATTCACATCTTAATTTTAAAAGTTAATACTTCAGATCAGTATGAGTAGATACTGGAATTTCATATTTATAATTTTTTCAAAACATTTAAGATAGCTACACAAAGATTAGGAGACCAAGCAGCTTCTACAGGCTTTAAAAACAATGCATGGTAACATTCTCCATTGCCCCTTTTAATTTTTGATTTTCTCCTTCTCCATCATTCTCCCAGCCATACGCAGTCTAAGATGTCGCTTAACTTTCCTCAAGTGGAGCAGCTCAAAAAGTTTGCTTGCCTTTCCTGACTCCTCTCTCTAGGATGAAGCCAATACATTTCCCAAGACCAAAGTCTAATGATATGTCTTTCCTGAAATGCTGTGTCATTACTCATTTCCCAGGTGACAGCTGAGCAGAGATGAGAAATTCAATTAACTCCACACCGCACTGAACACATGCACAAACACAAGATACAGGTAAATAAGGCAGAAAGGTAAAACAGCAACTGGTGAAGCAAAGGGCACGACCAGTTTTGTATATCCGTATGAAGAGAGATAGGGATTCATGTATAAAATTGACAAAAAGATAACCATGTGCTTTGTATAACAACATAATTCTAACATAAATTGATTGGAATTGAAAACAATTCTGTTGATGATAAAAGAGAAGAAACAGCATCCTGATCAGTCTCTCAGCTATGATAGGCCTGCAGAGCTAGCATAAGCAACTCTGTCAACCATTCACTAAAAAGAAATAGGAGTTTAGCATTGTGTTAAAAACTTTTTTTGAAACCTAAGGATTCAAGAAACAGTTGTAAATGCTTAGGTTTCAATATCCACTTACACAGAACATGGAAAGAAAGCATTATTATGGATGCAATATAAAATCCTTTTTTGGACACCCTGTAAATTCTAATCTTTTAAACCACTGTATGCATAATTCAACTATAATCCATAATGCATGTATTATTTTCTCCCTCCCATTCCAAGAATTTTACCTGCATCTTTTTGCACGTTCTGCAGTACGCCAAGGCAGGAAACCATCTGCACCTGGCGGTAACCGTTTGGGAGAATAACCATCTTTACCCAGTGGAGTCTTTTTTCCAGGACTTACAGATTTTTTTGATGCTAATCCTATATTGGACAGCAGGAATAGAGGATAAAAAAGAGACTTTGTCAGAGCTATAACGCAGAGAAACAGCAATAGTTAAAGCTGCTTAGACATTTCATTCAAAAGATGCTTTTGTACTTATTCATCACTTTCTCAAACATTCACATATCAAATGAAGTGTTTTAGAAGGAATCTATAGATAAGAATGAATACTTTTGTTTTTAAACACTTGAATGACAATGGTTGTTCTTCTTGTGTAGAGTGCACTATTCAGGGGTGGTCAACCTTTTTTGTACCAGGACCCATTTGTAAACATCGACAGCCAGTCTAGACCCAGTACCCCTCACCCTCAAACTGCTGTCCTCTGTCCCCAGGCCCCAGCCCCCAGTGGGTGCAGCAGGGGGGTGGGTGTGTAGAGGGCATAGGGGGCCCTAAGCAGCCCCATTTGCAGGCTGGAACTCTGCCAGCCTGCAAGGGAGGAGCCATTGTTTCCCCGAGTTTTTCTCCTTTAAAGGAGAACCCACTTAAAGTCTCTTGATCCATTTTTAAAGTTTGTTCACGTCCCTTTCATATATTCTTGCGACCCACTTTCAGGTTGCAACCAATGGGTTTAGAAACACTACACTACATGATTTTATTCTTTAGTCCATACACTGGTTTAACTTGCACTACGGCCTGGAATAGATTCCAGGATGTAGACACTTTGATGCAGGATCCAAGATAGAGTGGCCAATCGAAAAACAGGGCACGTCTACACGTTCATTAATGCACTTTAGTTAATGTGCATTAAATCTAGTACCTTTAGGCTCCTATACATGTGTGTAGAGCCTGCTCCAACAAGAAGCATATTCGACTAATCGAGTTTGCTTAAGCCCAAAAACTGACATGCTCCGGCAGCCTTCCACGTCACGTGCATCAGCAACACTGAGTACCGCAATGCGCTTTGAAATAAAATATGTTCGATGAGCTTTAAATCAAAGTGCCCAGCCACCATTTTTTCAGCACAGGGACATGCAGCAGCGCTGATACATGCAACACACGGGCACTTTTAATTAGTGCAGCTCATTAATTAAGGCATCTGGGGCTGCATCCCACAGCACGTGTAAAAATGCTCTCTCCTTCATGAAGTACTAGGAAAATGCACATTAGCCTACTTTAATGTGCATTAACTAAAGAGCATGTTTTAAGTGATGCTTTCATGTTCATTAAAATAGGCTAATGTGCATTAAAGCAAACATGCAGATGCACCCAGTGTGACATCTGAAAATATATATGTAAGAAGTATAAATTTCTGGAAAATCTCATAACAGAGCTAGATTTCTAGAAGTATAAATAGGCCCATTTGAGCTGATAAGACTCAAGTTCCTCTTCAGGGTCAAAAAAGTAAACAGAACTAAGATTTTTGTTTGATTTTATTATATTAAATGCCTCAAGCAGCACAAACTTTCCTCCTTTACCTGCATATGCTCCTGAAATTCAACCTTTTTGAAACCAACCTACTGTGCACGATGTAACTTAATTATGCTTACCTCTGTGTCTCCAAATTACTGAAGCAAAAGATGAAAGACGGATTTGTCAGCTTTAGTTATTATTTATTTTGTAAAATATTTATTATGTAGTATATTATATATTTAAGTATTATTTAAATAGTAAATGCTGAAAATACCAAAGTTATGAATAATTTGTTCAAAAAGCACTTTCAAGTGAGGAGATAGATGACAACATTTTGTACAATAGGGCAGATTCACTGCATTTTGTATTATAGGTTGTGTTACCAGAAAGCAGATAATTGTTCTACCAAACCTGTAAGAACCAGAGCAGCTTAAAAAGTTAGAAGCTCTACTGAGGCTGCCCTGGGAGCCTGCCTTCAGTAGTCCCTATCCTCTTCCTTTTATAATTAATTGTGATGTTGTTTGGTACAATTTTGGAAAATATTTTCTAAAAATCATTAACAAATTGAGAGCAAGAGAAGTAGAAATTAAGGGGAAGAAATCATGAAAAATCTGTGTATTTAGTGCAACAGAAATTTTGTGGCAAGTTAGATTCTGAAACATGTTTTTGTTTTTCTAAGTTTATTCTTTACCCTGCTTTTAGTCTGTCTGAAATTCAAGTACTAAATCCTAATTTTCCAAGGCTTTAGTGAATATTGGCGAAGACTGCTTATCTGATCATATGAAAACACTGGTCACCAACTGATCAAATTATTGCAGCAATATCTGCAAAGTAAATGTACTGTCCCTGGCAGTAGTGATATTAAGCATGCCTCCCTTAACGTTATTTTCATTTACATAACAGAGTTAAACAACAGTAATGATATTACGTAATATTTAGCTTATGCTTCTTTCCCAGACCTTTAAAAGTATATTTTGTGCCTGAAAGCTTGTTAACATGTCTCCCAACTATTTAACTGTTACAATAAAAGATATTACCAAACACATCTTGGTTCTCCTCAACCAGAAGCAGTGTCGCTATCTTCAGGTACACTGCTGAGAGACAGTGCCAATTAGGTAACCCCACTTGGCCTGTACTGCCAAGTGGACGTAGCTACACATCTTCCAGTTTAGGAGCCTGTGTGAATCAGAACAGCATGTTGAAGGGTGCTGCTGTTGCAGACAGTAAGTTTATCACGTGGACACGGCCTGAATTTTATGCTTTCATACACTGGATTACTTCCCAGTACATTTAACTGGACCTGCACTTACTGAAATTGTCCTACCTTCTCAAACAGATTAAAGGAAGCAGAGCACTAAAAACATGAATACAGCATACATGTTTCACAAACTCAGGACCCCTCTAGATATGCAAGTAAAGGCACAATGGGATCTAACTCAGGGGCCCTCTATATGTACATGGCAGGAAATACAATTGTGGGATCACATATTAGATCCCATTATGTCTTATTGCTGGTGCACGGGGAGTCCGAGATCATGATCCTGGGCTCCCCTGCACTAATTCCCATGGCTGCAAGCCCTGCAGCTGACAGAGCTCAGCAGGGCTTGCAACAAGGGCAGCATTCCCCACACTGCCTCCGCTGCAGTATCTTTATCCAATGGTGTACGGCTGGCAGTGGGGCGAACACTACCGCCAATGAAGCATCGTCAGGCACAGGACTCGCAGCAGCGGTAGCATTCCCCGCACTGCTGTCACTGCGAGCCCCACAGCCCATGTTGCTGCAGGGCTTGCAGCAAGGGCAGCACAGGGGAATGCTGACACTGCTCCTGCTTCAAGCCCTGAAGCCAAGGCGGCTCAGAGAGAGGTAGCATTCTCACTGCTGCAAGGCCCACAGCTGACAGCGCTGCCACCACTGGAAACCCCGTCATCCGGCAGGGCTGGCAGTAGATGGTGCCCACCTGTGGCTGGGAGCCTCTCAGTTGATGGGCTCCTAGCCACAGGGGAACATTTGGCCACACGCTCAATCAGTGGTATGATCAGAACCTGCTACAAAGTTATTTCAAATTTTCTGTGGAATAAACTTTGTAGCTTTTTTTTTTAAATGCCATTAATTTGTTGAAAGTGTAGCTAGGTCACACCTTAAGGCATGATTACCTGGTTAATCACACCTTAAGCATAACGTGTAGAAGGGGTCTCGGTGTAATTCTACCAAGCAATAAGAACAAACAAAAGCAAAGGCCTAGTCTCCAGTTTTTGCTCTGATATAGCTCTTCCAAGTTAGGGTGTGAGAAATGGCCACAAACTCTCTTAAAAAAAATTATAAATGGTTATTTCTTAACCAAAGACTAATATATTCATTTTCTTCCCACCAACCCTCCTGCTTCTCCCTCCCACAAAACATATGATCTCAACAGGGGAGAAATGTGTACAGTTCTGTCATCTCCTTGGAGGAAAAAAAATGTGTCCGTGTCATTTGTATTTGCCATTTCTTCTATTTACCTCTGAATTAGTACTGTTTCCATTCCAGAGAACGTGGAGGTGAGGTGTGAAGCCAGGCCCAGGGCTCCACGCAGCACACGTGCAGCTCCCCACACTTGTGCACCAAAGGGAAGCCCCGTCCGATGGAGCCAAAGGCCTGGCCCTGCTCCCTGCCACATGCAGCTCCTGGGACTCTGCCAGAAGTGGAGTGGAGCCCTGCCCCTGCTTCCCGGCAGTCCCGCAATCTGCATGTGGCGTCAGGGAGAGGGGAAGGCAGCCAGTTTCACTATGCGGGGCTTCCCCTGCAACCTGGTGGTATACGAGTGCTAGGAGCTGCACGTGCACCACAAGGAGCTTGCGCGATAGAGATGGGCTGGCCTAATTATGCTCCTCACCACCACATGCAGTCCCAGAACTGGCTGGAGCCAGACAGCAGCACCTGCGTGGGTCACAAGCACCCCAAGGGCCCACTGCATGCTGCTGGCCCCAGCTGTGTGCCCTGGGGGGCAGTGTGTTGGGGGTCCCCTAGCCAGATGAAATTGCCTGGCAGGCCAGCCCCTGTATTTTGCCCACCCCTGTTCTAGACCGACACAGACATTCACAACAGTGAAAACGTGTGTGTGTGTGTCTGTGTGCGCGCGTGCTGGGGGGGGAAGAACTCAAAAGCTTAGTTCTATGCAAAAAGGAGAACTATATTACCAATACGAATAGTAGCTTTTCCTTTCCGACCACTTCCTAGGACAATAGTTCTTTTCTTTGGTTTAGTTTTCAGAACATCCTTTGAAGAAGGAGATGTTAGCCACTTGTACTAGAATATTAAAAAAAAAAAACAAACAACCAAATATTTCATTTTAGTAGCCAATATTTCTAAAGGTACTAGTTTAGTTTTATAATTAATATTAAGATTATACATTTTATTAATAAAAAGTAAATTTCACTTATGCAGTTTTAATAACAACAAGGTAAGGTCTCAGTATTCAGGAATACAAAGAACTGAATCCTCAAGAGTTTGGAGAGATTTTGATTTAAATAAAACTCAGTACGTTTTGACTGTAAACATAATGCGACACAACATTTAGGGAAATTTTCTGGAATTATCACTACAGCACACTCCCCTCCTCCATTTTTATTTCTTCTGGAAAAATAGGTCAGATATTACAGTAATAAAAATAGCACCTGCTCTGAACATGGAAACTCTGGCACCTGACTTTCATGCTCTACATCAAGCTGACTTCATAGGAATCAGGGTATAGGCTCTGGGTACATTACTCTAGACAAATAATGACTTCCAAACATAAAGGTTTTTTCAAACCAGCAAACATTACAAGAATTTGAACTACATCTGAAGTCAAAGTGAAAACTGTGTTTTGGAATTACTACTTTCCTTTAAGGTTACATTGCATGACTCCATAAGCTCTCAAAAAGAATTAAATCTTATGAACAGCCCTCTAAGTTTATAGCCAAAGCATTTATTCCAACATTTTGTCAGTCTTTTTGAGTGCATTCCTCAAAAAGCAGGTATGTTAGAGTTTGAGAGTCCGCTCTAAAAAACTTACATAGGTTTGAAATTAATACAAAAATATTTGCATCATACCAGAAAGTTCTTTCCCCAGGCATTATTAAGGACAGTGAGGCTCAGAGGAGTGTCATGTAATAATACTATATTCTTCAGATTTTACTGCAGAACCAACACAATTAGGGAAAGTTAACTGGATATTAATCTAAATCTGCCTCATTAGTCAACAGAACGTTTAAGCTTTGGTCACAGAATTTTTTTCAATTAGTGAGACTGCTAAACAGAAATAAACTTAAATTGTAGAATTTACAGTGGAGATTTTTTTTATTTCTACTTCTAAAGAATCCAGCATGCTGGAGATCCTAGTAAACGACAAAGGCTCCAAGGGCAGCTATACACAAGCCGCGACGATGTTCTGATGCACTGCGCTGGAGCATGGTAATCACTGCACCCCAGCAAGCTCCAGTGTCTTTTATATCAGCATCTCTGCATTTAAAAATGGTGATAGGGGCACTATCTAAACCTTATTCAACAAGCTTTAGGTACAGTGCCCCCGCCACCATTTTTAAGTGCAGGCACACTGATACACAAGATGCTCTGGCACTTTAACTAGAGTGGCTCCGAGAGCCACTCTAATTTAAATGTCCCCCCCTGCCCCATAACCCCCAGCACATGTATAAATGACCCAAGGTATTACAATAATACTATAACAACTTGACTTTCAAAGTACAGGTTGAATTTCCAGGTCTGACAAAAAAAAAAAAAAAAAAAGATGTTACTTATTGTTAACTATTGCTCTTGAAGTTTCCTCTGTGTATACATACTCACTTGTCATATGCCATATATAAGAATACATCACTGGTATCAAACTTCCTTGAAGAACTATATTAAGATGTATAAAAATATATATATAAAAGGAAGTCCACCCTCAACAAACCAAGTTCCCTCTCCCTATCTACAGAATACTAATATTATATAGAACTTCACAGTAGAAGAGGAGACAAGCTGGTTGTGTGAAATCACAGAGGTAACTCTTGAAAAAGTTAACGACATGTAACTTCTCTTTTCTTCTTCAGAATCCTATCAGCATTTCCACTTGTGGAAGTCTAGCAAACAACAATCTCCTGGAAGACGCAGATCTAGACATGCTTACGTCACTCACAAGAACTGGGCAATGGAGTGTGAGGGGCCAGATCCCATTCCATCTATTAAGCACCTAAGCACAATCCTATTCCACCTCATCCAAGTCCCCAAAAGTTATTAAAATAAAAATTCTGGTGGGTACCCTTCTCCTCACTACTTTTTGTATCTTAGTTTTAAGGCTCAGATAATTGCATACTATAAAAATAGATTTCCAATGTTTTTCAGGGATATGAGGAGAGAGAATTGGATCACATGTAAGTACTTAAATTGGTGAAAGATTAGGATGTAGTTCTAAACTTTGCTTACCTCCCCCCAGGGATTCAGCTTAAGATAGGGGTATTGTGGTAGTTCTCGTGGAATGGGTCTCCCTAACATCTCTCCACATGCAACTAATAATCTAATGGACTTTCTGAAGGCATTTCTTGATATTTTCCAAGTAAAGACAAAACCCTTTTTTATACTGAGGGCATAGGATTAATACCTCCTGCATTGAAATGTGGACTGATGAAGAAAGCAGAGGAAAATTGCAAGGAAGGTAGAAATTCGAGACTTCCATAGAAGTGAAAAAGATAGTTCCTCGTGGTGACTGTTCTTCTGAACCACAGTATGTAGCTGAAGTAGCCAATGAAATTGCAAAAAGGTAATTGATATTAGGAATATATTTTGATTATTCAGATACTAGCAGTGATGAATATTCCCTGCTGTTTGAAGAGAACAACAATCACTGCAAAGTTGTGCTGAAGCTTCTTTCTTCAGTGGGCAAGATGAAAGAGTTCTGAAGTGGTAATTTTCTTTTTTTTTTGTCTAGACACAGGATCTCAGGTGGTTGATACAAGTCTGCTTAAGCCATGAGTGGGCATCCTTTTAGTTGGTATTCAGTTTGCAAACTTCCTGCAATAAAAAAGGATAATATATCCTAAGGCTGACTTAAATTTGAACAGCCTTATGTTCTCATTGATATTTCTAAGTTATGCCTCAATCACTTCTTGAGGGATCAAGTAATAATCAGAATCAACCCTTTCCTTCCACATTGGTGTGGAACCTCCTCTCTGGTTCCTTTCTAAGAAAATTCACTTCTTCAGTAGATCACTTTTATAACAGGTCTTGCAAAAGAAGTATAGATTGGTAGGTATGTAAGGGAGGATCTATATCAAAAGCAGGCAATTATTTGGGGCAGAAGGCCGCTAACCGAGTTGTGGCAAACTATCGAGGGCCACATTGGTAGCCCCACCCCTTGAAAGGTGCCCTGCCCCCTGGTCACCATCTTGTTACCGGAAGTCCCGCCCCATAACCCCTGACCTTTGCCACCAGAAGTCCCTCCTGTTGTCCCCCCACAAATACTCCTTGCAGGAAGGGATTTTGCCATCTCAGAACCAGAAAAACACCAAATTATATTCTAAAAATCAAACATCTATGACACTCATGAATTTGATTTCAAAAAAAATTTTTGTCCTGGTTTACACATTTGTGTAGTATACATAGAGGTGATTGCACAATAGCTTAAAATGAAGTCTTACTCTTGTATAGTGGTGGGGGGGGGCATGGGTATAGGCTTGTGGGCACAGGTGACTGGTAGGGTGGGTACAGGGCGGGGCCCATTCAGGACAGGGCAGGTTTTTTTGCCATGCAGGCCAGTGGCGTTGGGGGGGGGGGGGGCGGGGGGGAGGCGGGGGAGCGGCAGCACTAAGCCACGACACAGAACTATAGGTGGAGATATATATATATATATGGAGCTTCTGGCCTGCCCCCAGGCCTGCCTACAAATTATGCCACCCCAGACTCAGGAGGCACGAGTCACCCCTGCCTGTAGGGGCTGTTAGTGTGTGTGGATATGTGGGGGAGGATGTGGATGTGGGGATGTGAGGGTTAGGTGATAGAGCATGTGTGTGTGTGTATGCAGATATGTCAGGTGTGGGTGGATAGGCTGGGCTGTGTGAGGGGGTGTGGGTGTATGGCAGTGTGAGGTGGGAGTGGGTGCACATGTATGGTGGGGTGTGTGTGTGTGGGAGTTGCCGGGACACACAAACATACACACTCCTGGCCCTGGGGTACCCGCACAGGCTGTGCTCCTGTGGCCCGGTGATGCAGCTGGGGCCACATGGTGCTGGAGGCGGTCATGTGCAGGGGAGCAGCACAAGCCATGGCAGGCAGATACTTCCAGGTGGGGGGTAGGGGTAGGAGAGGGCTAGGGATGGTGTGGAGCCAGGCTGGCTTTGTTTGTGAGTGCCGCTGGCTTCCCCTGGGTTCTCCTGTCATCTTTGACAGGAGCCAGGATAAATACACATTTTCTAAATGTTTTAGGTGCCCCACGGGCTGGATAGAATGGCCTGGTGGGCCAGATGCAGCCCATGGGCTGTATTTTGCCTGCCCCTGAGCTATATACTGTGTCCTGTATTGATCAGATATAATCAGGTACCAGACACTACAAAAGGAGGAGATACAATTGGTGTGTAGTTCTCAACTTGTCAAAAATTGCTGTTTGAAGGCTGATACTGAGAGCTATGAGAACATGTGATAAAAAAATCCTGCTCTAGTATTTCCCCAAATCATTTGCCAATAAGTAGTTTAGAATATGGCATATACTGCCTCGGGAACTCCAGCTCTTGGTATTTCAGAGAACTTGTCTGGAAGTAGAAGCCTGTGTTGGAAGATCACTTGGGTTGAAGAACAGGCTGTGTTAATTCCAAGGACTGTGCTGTAGCCTTTGTGGCTTGGATCCTCTCTACAGCCCCAACAGTTTTGTCACTGAAGGGACATCCCTTGCAAAATAGGAGTTCTAGGTTTTTCCTACAATTCAGAAACAGAGCTCCTTATCACCACTCCAGAAACCATCACTCTCATATTATAGTATTGACAATACCATACATTTCTCTTAGGAGAATAGGATTCTTGGTGACCAGGGTTCTGGCTGTTTCATTCCATTCCTTAGGCATCGTATCTAGAATAGGACTTAAGACATCCCACAAAGGGCACAACTGGAAATGAAACATCATAGCTTGGTATTTGATCACTTGAAAGCCTAGAATGCTTCTCTTTCAAAAGAGAGTGACTTCTTGCTACTGCTAGTTCATTCTGGAGTGAAAAATACTTTGGAATTTGTAAATGGGTGATGTAGGAAAAACGGATATCCTTGAACTCATGGAGAATTCATCCTGTCAGTTTCTTGGAACACATGTGGGGATGAGCATGGAGAGCTAGATATGCCTGCCCAGGTTGAAAGGACTGTAAGTAAAGCCAGCTTCATTCTGTCTATACATATCTTGTACTCAAGAGCAGATGAGATATCCATAGGGCAGTAGCCTCCATATGCAATATGCATATTTACCATCCTCCTCAATAGTTCTTGAAATGATCTCTGATCATCAGGACGGGAAACAGAAGAACCATCAATCTGTGGCTGTTATGGTTCTTTCAATAAAAATGTCAGTCTGAGGGGACCAATACCTGTCAGTAGCAGTACTGGAAATGAAGACAACTTTAGAACTAAATGCCACCTTGCAAATATGGAAGCAAAGAATAGACCTAAAGTCAGAAGGAGTATTGGTGTCATCATTAAGGTTTGTGTAGGAACTGGTCTTGCAGCCTTCAAGGGGGATTTCAGGAACTCCTCTGTATAGGGCTACCTGAGGAGCAAGAACCCTGCAGGAAACGTTCACATTATCTGTATCTGAGGGGGAAGGTAAAGTAAGGGCAGCATAAGAAAAGGGATTCAGGAGACTGATTTAGACTCACACTGGGTAGTGATGCTGCAGCTGGAACAGCAAAATGCATCTTGGGTCCTGTGTCAGAAAAACTTATTATAGAGGTGAGGTTTAGTAGCATCAGCTCTAGGGATTAAGAAACCAGATCAGTCTAGAGCTACAATTAGCTTCTTCTAGTGTGGGGACCACAGTACAAGTTTCCCAGACCACGATATTCATATCTGGTGATTTCTATTTCTGGCATAACCAATGAGAAGCGCATTATTTTAAGTCCTTACAAGTCTGAGGCCTGACGTGGCCCCAGTGAGAGAATAAAATGTTCTCAGGACAAGAGCAAGCTATATACACTACACTAACCTACATCATCCTACCCAAACTTAACTAGAGAAAACAATTTTGAAATTCCTTAGGTTGATGCTAAGAATGTTCATAGTCCATAAATGATAATGCAAGTGGGAATACAGTAATGTCCTTGGAGAATAAAAACAGTTTAATTTGCATACCTAGCCCATAGGAAACTCTCAGATTCAAGTACAGAACTGCACAATTTATTTCTTTAGTTGCTTCTCAAGTTATACCTACGCTTACTGTTACAAAACAAAGTTAACTGCTTTTTGAAGTATCTGGAGATCCTGTACACATAAATGGCTTGTTATAGCTGTAGTATGCATAGCTTTTCCAACACTGCAGCATCCAAGAACCATGCAGACATTTAAAATTTACACAGCAGTGCCTTTATTAGTCGGCTTTTTGCCTCTATTTGCAGCTTTTCCCTACCACTCAATTTCTCTTTTGGTTTTTGATATTGACGGAGTGAAGTGGTCTCATATTATTGCAGAAAAGACTTTCAAAGATGCAAATCTTATGAGTCTTTTCTCTGACATAGTACCAGATTCTCTTTCATTAGGATCTCCTCTAAAGATAAATACCACAGCTCTGTGCCTTTGACAAAGAAACCTTAAAACAGAGGTGCTCAACTTTCTTTCCCAGCAGGCAGCATGGGCAGTGCCTGGTCCATCTGCAAGCCAGATCCAGCTTGTGGTCCTAATCTAGTGACCCGGGCAGGTGCCACAGGCACCATCTGGCTGCGCAGAGGAGGTTGGGAGCCAGTTAGCCACAATACGGCCCTGCAAGGGAAAGGAACTTGACCTGGCCCCACAGAAGGGGGCACGGCCTGGCTCCAACCCAGCCCCACTGTGGGGGAAGGGGGTGTGGCCAGGCCTCAATCCAGAAGAGGGGGAAGAGAGCATGGCCAGGTTCTCACTAGCCGTGCAGGTCTTAGATTTTGGTAATTTGGCAAAGGGGAGGGTGGCTGTAATAATGGCCACCACTCCCCTGCTGCCAAATTTCTGGACCCATGGGGAATTCTGCGGGCCAGATAAGATTGCTCCAGGAGCTGCAATTGGCCAACAGATTGCTGCATTCTCATCTTAGAAGAGACAGAGTTTGCAAACAAGATGATAGTAAGTAGCAAGATTCCTTCTGTCACAAGTAACACTTCAGTTTAATCTATATTGGAGTTATCTGCTCTGCACCAGGTGCTAATTTCTTGAAATCATCAATGCATTTTGTTAATGTTTCACCTGCCAAGGTGAAATATATAGAGTCCTGCATCATCAGCATAACACTGGCATGGAATACCTAGTAATTTCTTCAAAAGGTCTTAGAGAAAGACGTTGACCAAGGGGGCTATATTACTGGTGATTACAGAATTCTCCATGAGCAATTTCTCGGGTTTATATTTTGCTGTTCTGTAAAAGTTACAATCCTCTCCGATAGCCAAAACATTTCCAAAACCACCAGGTGTCAAAGAGGCTTGTGACTTCAGGGTAAATAAGCAGAAACACCCTCAGCTTTAATGCTAAGTCCTTGTCTTCTACAAACAAAGAGCCAATGCTTAACAGAAAAAAAAACAACCCCTAATATTAACAAACCAAAACTACAGCTGGACTGTCACTACAGCTGCATTCTGGCCTAATACAGTCATATGAATGTAGTCAAGGTATTTAAATCACACAAGTAATGTTCTTTCCAATACTAGTTTAAGAGCCAATTTAACATAACATTAAGGTTGCTTATTTGGTATTCTAAATTACTGATTTAAAGATGCAAATAAATTAAATGAAGTGTTGTCATTTTAATCTAGGAATTAAAACACAAACACAAACCAGAGACGTATACATGCGCCCACGCACGCACGCACGCGCGCACACACCCCCCCCCCATTTAATGACACATTAATGAGGACCAGTTGGTAGACAACGAAATATCAAAAAGTACAAAACTTCCAGGAAAAGTTTACTACTTTGCTATGTTTTACATATACATTATTTTCTGTGTCACTGTTTCCTCTTAAATGAGTATCTAACTTTTGTTTTATTACAATTTTATTGGAAAACAGATTTATAAAAATGGGTGCTTCAGTGTGCTGCTTAGATTTCATATTTTGCATATCCTAGGTTTGTATGTATGTGCACGTAACTGCAACTTCAACAGTTTACTGATAAATATAAAGCAGTTATTCCAAACTGTACAGGATCATTTGGCATTATTTTATAATTTGTTTCAAATTCAACTACAGAAAAACAAAAGTAATTCTAGAATGCCTAAAACATACCTCAGAATAACTATTCTCCAACCATTTGGGTTGATCTAATAAAAGATATCAAATTCACCCAAGGAACCTTGTCTGCCTGTGTCCTTAGACCAACACGGCTACAACCCAAACCCCTAAAACATACCTCTGAATTAGTATTGTTTCCATTCATGAGAACTCTTTCAATAACTGCTTTCATCAAAGTGTCATCTACAGTGAAACAAAATTCACTTCATGAGCACATTCTGTATTAGATTGGTCAAATATCCAAACAGACCAAACATTCAAACAGATCAGAAAAAAAAAATAAGCACTGGCCTTTATTTTAAACTTACTATTCAAATATTTGAGAAAATCTTGTTTAGTTTTTAAAAATACAGCATTTTCAGAAAAGGCATAGATGAAAGTTATTTTTTAATCAGAGTAAATTAAAATACATACCAATTAATGGATTTTTCCTTATATCCAGTACTACTAATGTTGTGTTGGTCTCAAGAGCATCTAACAACGATTTTGCCCCCTCACTGGAAATTCCGCACTGCTGCAAGTCGAGTGCTAAAATTTTTAGGGTTAAAAATTAGTTGCATAGTTTACAGTCCATAATTAATCCACCCACATGCCTACATTTCAAAGATAGAGCTTTGTATGCCGCCAAACAAATCAATAAATTAAAAATAGTATTCTGCCAAGGAATGATGATTAACATTTTGAGTCAGAATCAAATATCAGAGTTACAATATGAAGTTGTTAGAGAATCATAAAATACTACTTAATCATTTCTGAACAGATTGTTCTTGAAACGTTTTTAAAGCTGTAATGCCTAAAATACATTTGTTTTGGTTCTTTTTTCCATCCTGTTGCAGGGCATTACAAAATACCGCCATGATCACATATATCAAGCCTGGATGGTCCAGAAAGCAAACCATGCATGAGCTTTATACAACTCCACTATGGCTTACCTGAAGAATCACAGCTAATGCACTACCTCTATTTTGAGTTCAACTTTATTTCTCCAAGCAGATGTGAACCAGGTTCAGCAGGATATCAATGATTTCCAGTACGGCTGTCTCTGCTGAGGCCTCCCCCAATGGGTAGTAGTGGGAGAGGCATCTATAGGGCCTGCAGCCACAAGCTAATTGTGGGTCACGGGCATATGCTTGCCCCTTGCAGGTTGCCAGCTGGAAAGTCCTGCTTTATAGCATTCAGAAAGCAAGCTGACTTTTGTTTGGCTTTAAGTGGAATGCAGGAGAGATGGGGAAGGAGGTTGCATTTGTACTAGTCTATATCCCCTTATTTGTGAAGCTGGCTGTGAAATAGAAGAACATTCTTTCTTGTCACTTGAACTACACTCACAAGCACACAGGGTCTCTCTTACAATAAAGGGACATGCAAGTTCTTTTCAGTTTTTGACACACACCTATAAAGTAGAGAGGACTCTGTGCAGGCCTCTAGAAGGTAGCAAGAGGGAAACGGAAAGGCTGTGGCTAGGTTGACACTGGCTGAGTGTTTCCATCCTCAGTGATCCCTTTAGAAAAAAGTGAAAGGCTCCTGCTTTCCCTTGCTGCGTGCCACACACAGAGGCTGCCTGTATCACTTGTGGCTGGCCACTAGGGCTGTGCAAAACGGCTACATCTCATTTCAATTTTGGATTCAGACGTTTCAGAGGACAGCGATTCATTTCAGTGTTTCACATCACTGCTCCACTTCGATTCAGCCGAATCTGTTTCAAAGTTTTGACGCTGTTTTGAAGACTCAGATTGGCTGGGGAAGAGGCAGGCAAGCCGAGCAGCTGCAGGTTCTCCCATGGCTCCTCCGGCTGTGCCTACCTCTCCCCAGCCTAAACTTACCGGCTCTGGCAGCGGCGACCAGGGCCTCTGAGGGCTTGTGGAAGAGCGCCCCTGTGAAGCATGGAGCTGTGGGGGGCAGCGAGGATTGCGCCCTCCCCCTGCCTGGCATCTGTGCAGCAGCTGTCACATCGCGCAGGTGCAGCATGGCTCAGCAGGGTGCTGTGCACTGTCTGGGAGCAGAAGCAGCTCCACACGTCAGCCAGAGCCCAGAACAGCTCAGCCCCAGACAGTGCATGGCGCCCTGCCACGCCACACTGCACCCACGCAATGCAACAGCTGCCATGCGGGTGCCAGGAAGTGGGGGTGTGCAATCGCCGCTGCCCCCTACTGCCCCGCACGGCTCTGCCACAAGCCCTCAGAGGTCCTGATCGCCACTGCAAGAGCTGCTAAGTGCAAACCTTTTTTAAGTGCCTGGAGGCAAGGCCAGGCAAGGAATGGGGCTGGGCAGGGCAGCCATGGGGGCTTCTCCCACAGATCCTCCGGCTGTGCTCAGCACAGGCTGCACCAAGCAGACTTGAGTGCTGGCATTGGCCCCAGCCAGCAGCGGCAGCATAATGTGATCCTGCATGCAGATCCGGGGGCCTGCAGGGCTGTGCCAGACTCCTCCCAGGGTACGCAGGCCCCTGGATCTGTGCTCGGGATGATAGCGTTGCTGTCCCTCCCCCAGAGCACTGGGATTGGAAGGGACCTCAGGGACAGATTGCGGACACTGGCCTGCTAGATGTCAATAGCAGAGCAACCCTTCTGCGTCTTCCCCCTCCCTCTTCTTAGTTTCTGTTTCCCTGAAAACCCAGCTCCAAAACATCCGAAACATTTCTGAAATGAAACGGCGGCTGAAATTTCGTACAGCCCTACTGGCCATCCCTGTGCTAGACCATGCCATCACAAGCTATATATTGAAACAGGCCAGGCAATATTAGATGTGAAGTGGTTGAATATTAATCTAAAGCACACTTGCCTGAAGAAAGTACACATAAATAAATAAATTGAACAGTCTAGATCTGAATAATGGCTATATAAGTTAGAGGAAAAACACATATGCATATGACTTTATTATCTAATAGTGCAACATGAAAAAGCAGAATATTTTAGCTTTGCCTTCTTGCTGTACAACCAGACTTCTGATCCCCAAGTGCAGTCAAAAGTACTAAAATGTAAAGTAAGTTCTGTAAGAAGTATATCCTTACAGGTTATAGGGTATGCATATAACCACAATACCTGTAAGTCTATTGCCACCTAGAGTATAAGTACTGTAGTGAAAAATCTGTTGCGATTTACTGCTACAAAATTTGTCCCAGAATGAGACAGAATTACCACTTCTTAAAATACCAAATACCAAGTGTCCGACTGAATCATGAAAAAAAAAAAAATGTTCTAGAAAGTCACTATATATTGACAAATTTATATTGTGAACATAGTGTTAGAGTGATATAGATAAGATGGTACAGAAACTGAGAGACAAGGATTTATTAAGGTAATTCATAACTTTTGCTTAATCTATATAGTTGGGATAGAGTTAGATAAGCCTTCAAGCCTCAAGCTTGCCATGCGGTCAAAAGCTTGTCCAACTACGTCCAACTATCCCAACTATGCAGTTGGCTCAATAAAAATATCACCCTAAGAAATCCTTGTCTCTTGCATATTATAAAAGGATCCTTTATTTGTTAAATACTTTATCTGTTCCAGACAAATAACAACTGTCCTGACTAGTACTCCCCATACCTTTCAGCCACAGGTCCTCTCCAATACATTCTGCAAAAGCACTAGCCCCTCGATCACCAACAAGTGTATTGCAATTGAGAGTGATGCGTCTCAAGCCTGCCATGCAGTCAAGGTCAGGCCTCCTATAGCGCAAGCTTTCAGCCCATGCTTCACCATGTCTTTTCATTGCCTGGTGCTTTGCAAATAAAAAAAAGTTAACATTAGTTTCAGATCAAACTATGAATATTAGTGCAAAGAATGGCTAGAAAGTACTTGAAAGAAAGTAGTCATTCAATTACCAAATCTATGACCTGATTTAATATAAAATAGTTTTTTTCCATGAATGAATTTAAGACAGTGGTTTTCAAACTTTTCAGACTAAAGGCACCTCTGGATAGACTCAAGACAACCTCAGTCAGATTTGAGGCACTCCTCAGAAAATCTCAGGTTTTCCTTTTTTTTGCTTTTACTATAGAAAAATAGAGAAGCTTTTTTTGTTGCAAAGAACTCAGAAAGACTGCAGCTATGGATTTCTATTTGAAATCTCTGGCTTTATCTTGTAAATCATGCTTGTAAACCTAAACGTGCTAATAAAACATTGTGTGACACTCCATGGCACCCTTTAAGCATTTCTAGGCCCCCCAAGGTGCCATGCCACCCTGTTTTTAAATCACCGATTTAAGAAACGTATACAGTCATCTTTTTATGCATTATGCTTGTGGTCACCGTCTTATTCCCGATTATATTTTGAATCATGAAATAATCAAATTTTAGAATTCCTTAAGAATCTCTACCTGCCAACTTTCCATTAGTAAGATGCACACTGATCCTCTTTTGACCCTTCTACACTCACCAACAGACACTGACTATAAAGTTGTCATGTCTTAATGTTTATTTATACAAACCAGTAACTATTATTTTAGTATTACAAATGTAAGCTGTTACAATTATGAGCTTGTTATCAGTAAAAAGTTCAGAGTCTGGAACTGCACGTTGAAATAACCCACTAATGATGGCCAGTATTACATTTAAAAAAATAAAATGCATCATACTTCAGAAAGTGTTTTATGTAGCATCCATGAGAAATGTTCTCTCAAATAAAGACATAACAGCAATGATAACAACATAATTCTCTCTCTAGGAAGACATAACTGACACCATGAAATATCATAACAAGTTTGATTAAGGAAGGCTCTATTTAGAACCGAGACCAGGAAAGCACTTAAGCATGAACTTAACTTCAGGCATATAAACAGTCCCCCTGATTTCAAGACAACTCATGCATTTAACTTTGCTATTCACATTTGCTTTTTACATTTTTAAATGCTTTACTGGATTACAGCCTGAAAGCAGAGGAAAAGGAATGAAATGTTAGATTATAAACTCTGATTTAGCTGTATCAAGACATAAAACAATACAATAAAAATCAATCTCCCTGCTGATAGCACCAAACAGACAGCTTGTACAAATAATCCAAGTGTTAAAACAATATTAAACAAAAAAATTCAAGCCAGAAAACATTTGTTAATTGTGTGCTTAGTTTAAAAACAAAGATTTTGGGCTTTGATCCACAGCACTGGCAATGATACAAAGTTATGTTTTATTTTGTACTTGGTATTCCTTCCCAACCCTGTTGTTTCATTTCCATATTCAGTATTATTTTTAATTAATGTAAGTTATTATAAAGTGAACATTTACATGTTCCGTTTAGAAGCTCAGACCAAAGATCATATCAGGATGGACTGAATTAAATCAAAATTATTTTAAATCATGATTTATATTAGCATGTATGAAACCTTCATATAAATAATCATTTTTAACCCGTTTTGTATTTTTTACTTTTTATTTATTGGCCTAAAGAAAAGTTAATTTTTTTCGTTGGTTGGTAATCATCAAAACATGTTCATTTACATTTTTTGTTGATAAACCAGAAGAATACAGTAAATCTTTAGAGATAGCAATAAGTCAATCCTTTTGTAGATCTAGTCTTAAATTCCTAAACAAATCTGGATTTGTACAATTAGGGTTACATGAAAAATACTATTATCATATTTCACAGTGTGTAAGTCGAGTTTTGAAGCCTGCTTTTTAACTCTTAAAATTAAACTTTGACTTACACACCAGATCACCATCCCCTGAAACCAGCACCAGGATTGAGCCTAGGCCCATCCCCTGCAAGCAGCGCCGGGTACCCAGGAGGATGCCACAGTGCCACTCACAGGGAATGGGCACAGCTGTCACAGCCCCATCCACCGAGAGCAACATTGCCTGGGCTGTGCCAGCCAAATGCCGAGCCCGGCACTACTGCTTGCAAGGGATAGGGCCACACCAGCTACACACCGAGCCTAGCCCCATCTGCTGCAAGCAGTGCTGCCAAGCCCAGCCCTGCCCACTGCGAGCGGCGCTGGGCACAGCTCAGGCAATGTTGCTCTCAGGGGATGGGGCCGTGCCAGCTGTGCCCATCCTCATCCCCTGCGAGCAGCAGCGTGGCATCCTCCTGGGTACCTGGCACCGCTTGCAGGGGACGGGTCTAGGCTCAAGCCTGGTGCTGCTTTCGGGGGATGGTGATCTGGTGGGTCAAAGTTTAATTTTAAGAGTTAAAAAGTAGGCTTCAAAACTCAACTTACACACTGTGAAATATGGTGATGGTATTTTTACCAGTGCTGCTTGCAGCACACCGGGCTGGGCTCGGCACTCAGCTGGCATGGCCCAGGCAGTGCCACACACAGGATGGGGGCATGCCAGCCAAGCACTAAACCTAGCACCGCTTGCAGGGGATGAGGGCAGGGACAGGGCCAGGCTCAGCTGGTGCAGCCCCAACCTCTGAGAGCGGCACTGCCTGGGCCACATCAGCCAAGTGCCAAGCCCAACCCCATCTGCTGCCGAGCACTGAGCCCTGCACCACTTGCAGGGAACAGGGTTGGGCTCAGAGCTTTGCAGCACCACTCACAGCAGACAGGGCAAGACTCAGTGCTCCGCTGGTGCAGCCCAGGCAGCACAAGGGATGGGGCCACACCAGCTGAGCACCGAGCCTGGTTCCGTCCCCTCTAAGTGGCATTGCGGCATGTGTCCACCTCAGGTGCCCAGCCCCACATCAAGGGCACTCAGGGGCCAGTATAAGTCAACTTCATATATCTGATCCAAAAAGTTAAGTTGACTTATACACCAGATCTATGGAATTCCTAACTTTTTAAATAAAAAAAATGGGGTCAAGTTATCTACCATGTCGACATACACACCATGAAATACAGTACTTTACTCAGCAATAAATATTCATTAGAAAACACTATTTCACATCATAAAACTATCATTAGCCATTTTTGCACCTGCTATTAGAGGCAAGTGAAATGAGTTAAATTACCTTTAAAACATTGGCCAGGTGTTCTGCTCCCCGCCAAGTCAAATTACATGCTGTAAAATTTATAGACCTGATGGTGGTGGAGTTCTTCACACTCTGACAGATTGCTCAAATTAAAGAGATAAAGGAATTAAAGCCAAATCATTAAAAGAAATAACTTGCCTATTTCAATGTTGTATTATGTTCTTTCCTAATGCTAATTATGCCTCAAATTCTTAGATAAAGAATTTTGTGACTATGCAAAGCATATTTTTTAATTGGTTAATAAAATTATTTATCTTTCTCCAGTATACATTGTTTGCATGCAGACATCATTATGAAAAGGTATCTCAGTAATGCTTAAGTTGCATAAACATTTTACTTATTACAAGTAAAGAAATAGCTGAGACTGCAATTGCTTTTAAGTTTCTAAGTTTAATTACTTGCTTAGTACTAGTAGACTATCGTGTAACTTCAGGGTTCAGAATACTTAAAAAAAGAAAAAAAATCTACAAGTATTGACAGAAAGGAAGAAAAGATCATAACAACACATCCTAGCTGGTATGTAGTTTCACAAAATACAAAATAAAGATAACTGCTTTATAGTTAGTATAGATTAAAACAGGGGTGGAAATATTGATTAAAACTTTGTTTTAATAAGTTCATACACACAAGCACAGATCACCTTACAGTAGTGATCCTCAACCTTCACATACTTAAAGCACCTTTTGCTAGACTCAAAGCACCTCTTGAAACGTGCCACGCTGTTGA
This sequence comes from Alligator mississippiensis, assembly GCF_030867095.1. Taxonomy (NCBI): domain Eukaryota; kingdom Metazoa; phylum Chordata; order Crocodylia; family Alligatoridae; genus Alligator; species Alligator mississippiensis. Next base: position 199,693,060 of record NC_081826.1, on the reverse strand, counting down.
TTTTCACTATTTTTGACTACAGAAAAATAATTAATCAATACTTCTGCTGTAAAGAACTCAGAAAGACCGCAACTAGTCAGAATGCATTTAGGACCATGAATTCCTGTTTGAAATCTTTGGGTTTATCTTGTGAATCATGCCACATCACCCTGGTTGAGAATCACTACCTTCAAATATTTCTTTTTAAATGACTTACTTTCTAGTCCTCCATCTCCAATTGGACAATGAGCTAAAGACAGACTCTCTAAAGATGTTGTCTTTGCTAACCCCTTTGGAAAAAAAAAACCATTTAATTAACAGTATTATGTTAGCATATGTCTAAAGAATGGGCTGAGATACGTGTTCCCACTATGGACCCTTTGTCTACAAAAGAGGAAGAAATGGACTCTAGAAACACTGCTTACAGCTGCTTCCCCTAAAAACCGTCTAACTGAAAAGGCATAACAGAAACATTAGGGTATGCCAGGTTCCCTGGGGAGGCTGCCATTACAAGCAACCCGCACTTAACGCTGTTTCGCTTAGCACTATTTCACTATAATGCTCATTGTACAGTCATACCCAATTCCACTTAGCACTCAGCGAGTTTCACTATAACGCTCATGGTCGCCATCCTGGTTCGTCAAAAACTTTCCGTTTCGCTTAACACTATTTCTGCTTAATGCTCGGTTTTTCGGGAACCAATTAAGAGTGCTAAGCAGGGGTTGCCTGTACTTTGATTGGCCCCCAGGACTAAATTAAGCTGGCATCTCTCCAACACCCTAGAATCAGTCAAGAACAGAAGTATAAAAAGCCATCCTAAAATCACCATAGCCCTCTCTCTCTGTGGCCTGTGTGCTTAGCACTGTATCTTTAAAATGTGAGTAGAAAAATCACACCCAAGATCTTTATTGTTAAGGGTGCAATTCTTTTATGGGCGTGGTTAAAACGGTCTTACCTTTGTTAAAAGTATTAGATCTCTCTCTCTCAGAAGCAGACCCTGAAGTTCCACATTTTTTAGAACGCTTGATATACTCAGACACCCTCTGATGGCTTTACATAATTGACTCGTCAAATCTTTTGATCGGATTGCTGGAATACGCCTTCTGTAGCAGGTTTTATGTCTTTCAGCACCTGGTAAACAACAGAAATGAATTTGGGGGTGAAATGACATCCAGGCCACACTGAAGTCCCTGGGGCCAGAATCTCACCTTGGACCTTTGGTTTTTACAAGACCCATTAAAAAACCCCACAATATTTCTACCCCTCATACACATGTGCAGAAGCGTTCTGTATTGAATTCTCATGTAAACAGGTGTAAGGAGCATCTCAAGCAGTCACTACCAACCTGATTCTCCTAGACCCTGCTGATGAAAACTCCTGATTCCAACAGAAGTCAAAGTCTTATTATGCCTGACTGCATCCAGAAGCGGAGCCCAGTCAGCTGCCTTGATGCGATCTGCATTTAGGTCAAGAGTGCCCCGACTCAGGTAAGGCTTCACTGATTTTACTGGGACAGAGCCTTGGAGGGCACAGAGATGTTCATAGTGAGAGTAAAAATCCATGGTGCTCTGCTTCCTTAGTCGATTGTTTCTTTCAGGCGCAGAGTTTCTCTCTGAGCAGAGGGAGGAGGGGAAAAAAAAAAAAAAAAAAAAAGACTACAATTGATCCAGCTGAACAAACTACATACTGGCAGAGGCTCTCAATACAAGCACCCGCACCATGACAACGGAGTAAAGCTCAGGTCCAAACAAGTCACTGCATTCAGCACATTACGCGACAGCACTGCCACCTGGAAACGAATGGGAGGGAACCCCGCATCGACAGTCTCTCACAAACAGCTCCTACCTAACTGCCATAAAGATCATCTCCTAGGGCACGGGTCCGCTACCCCCAGCACGCCGAGGGCAGGTGGAAGCCAGGCTGGCGCCGCCCCAGGCCGCTCCGTGCCGCGGGCCGGCGGCACTGCAGAGCAGGAGGCGGGGAAGGGGCCCCAGGCGGCGCGAGTGGGAGCGCAGCCCCGCCCCCACTCCGCCGCCGCCGCCACCGCCTCCTCCGAACCGCGTGCGCCTGCTCGCGGGCACTCACCTCCTGCCTGCCACGGCACGCGCACACGACAACACCCTCCCTCTCCCTCCCCCGCCGCCGCTGCCAGCCCCGCGCAGCTCAGCCCGCCAAGGCGTGCGGCACCGCCTCTTCCGGGGGCGGGGACATGCCGGGGACAGCTTTTCCCCGCCTGCGGCTGGGCTCGGGGCTGGGGCAAGCGGTCCGCGTTCGGGCAGGGCCGGAGTGCGCGCAGAGCGGGTGTCAGTGGGGACGGGCAATGTTATTATTATTGCCATTATTATTATTATATAGAAATATCTATAATATATATTTCTTGTGTGCGTGTGTGGTTATGTATACATATATAAACAAATGTCAGCCCGTTAGAAAAACCCAATTCAGAAGCCAAAATCACTCTTCTGTTCTATCCCATATACAATAAGTGCAACCAAACACACTATTTACATATCCTTTAATACAAAATTTACCCAGCTACCACCATTTAAATATATAGATATAGATATCTAAATGAGATAAAGGGGGTGGGTGTGCGTATACATATATCGGACTATGTACACACATGCGCACACACGTACACAAATTTTATAAAAGCCTTAATCAGTCTGTCCGTCTGTCCATAACACTTTATTCATCCTCTAATTGACTCAGCCCCATTCATGACAAACAATTTGCTATTGTGTGTGTATCTATATAGTGTCTGATACATTGTGTCTGATACCTGGGCAGACAAGAATTGTTCTGTAATTATTCTAGGAGCTTTAACCTATTTCATCTTTCCAGCATACACTTTAGAGTTTGATCTTCCTGTCTCTAAGAAAGACCAAAAGCAGAGCCTGTAAAATAACAGTCACACCCAGCCATGCATAACGCTAATAATTTTTACAGGATGCAAGCTCCTCTGTGCATACATGAATTGTAAAACCAAGACGTAGTCCTGTGTTTACGGCGTTTCACATGGAAGTTTTGGTGCATTTGTTCAACAGAACATGGGAGTTACACCTAGCCTGTAGGAATGTTAGGCCCCAGCTCAAGTCTGGGTTCATGCCCGGTATGCAAAGACCAATAAAGATACCAGAGGTGAAAGTATAAAAAAGATTTATTGCTAGCAATAAAAGGTGCAAGCGGAATAATTTCACCCTACAAGCACAGCACATATGCAATACTGAGCCCCTTATATACAAGAGTTTGAATCTTCATAAGCATCCTTGTTTGCTATTGGTTATAAAGGAGTGACGCAAGGAGTTCTTTACTGAGCATGTCTCTATACCTGTATTTTAGCTATGTATCTCATTAACATACATATATGTTTCATTAGCATATATCTTCCCTGCCTAGGGGTGTGATTTTTAGTATTTTAATGAGCTCTTTGTTCCAGTAACTCTGATTCTGTTTTTGTTTTCAAGCTTCCTCTATCTAAGACTGTCTGCTCCTTATCATTGCAGATGGGCATTCGTCACATAACATTCACTTTTGCTTAGGCTTTGCATAGTAGTTTCTAGGTCGAACCTTACATTTCCCTCCTCTGGAGCATTCATAATTATTAATTATGATTGCTCCATTCAATTTGACTTAACACAAATCTAGTATTCTCAGCTTTCTTTGTTTGCAAAATCATTTGATTTACCTTAGGTCTGAAGATAGATGCGATACAAACCGGTATACATTGGATACAGAAACAAACCATAATCCCTATAAAACAAAATAGAACAACCATACAAAATAACTGTTTCAACCATCCAAAATTGGGAAGCCAGGAAGTTAACCAGAAAAAGTCTAAGCCAGATGATTCTTTCAACGTCTGTGTCAATCGTTGTAAGGCACCAATTTTGTCTTCAATTACAGAATTATCAGTGAGGTTGAAGCAGCACATTCCTTTTAAGGTTTCACACTCCAGATTGTGTCACAACAAGAGATAATCAATAGCGGCTCTATTCTCTAAGACAGCATCCCTTAGTTGTTTTTGTTCAGCATTCAAGGCTGAGAGCGCTCGAGATGTAGCATTTAGTCCTTTTGCTAAAACACAGGCCACTGCATTAAGATTTCTGCTATTACAGACAGCAAGACCCGGAACCCCCACCATAGATGCAGCTAATGCTATGTATTCTGCCTTAGATAATAGTCCAGGGGAATCATTCTCGTCACAATCAGCAGTGAGAGTAGTGTATGCTCATTTAAACCTCCCACCAAGAGGGGTTTGTTCAGTGTGCATTAGGTCAGACTTCCTTGGAAGAGCTGCAGTTACCCGGGCAATGGTGCATGGTCCCCCAGTAGCATTCGCTGGAAGGTATAAATATATCATTCTCCCGCAGGCCAGAAACCATCCTCGAGGAAGGATGGTATGTGTGTATACATACGATATTTGACTGGTCTTATTACAGAAGATTTTTCTACCTTGGTTCAATTCAAAGCAATTATTGGTACAATTCACTATTAAGAAACATTCAGAAGCATTAGCTGTTGCCTGAACCCGTACAGAAAACATGTCTCTGCTTTTCTCTTTTACAATAGTCCCCCACTTATATATATCCTGATATGTATTTTCCTTCTCTACATCTTTCAGCATAGTATAATTCTGTAAAATTTTCAAAGGGGTAGGTACTGCAATTAAGCATGAGGTAAAAACCAGATGAGCATTGATCCCTCCCGCTAAGCAGAAGTCTGTTCTATTTAATATTTCCCGGGCCAGATAAATCCAGACATTTTCCTGAGGGTCAAATTCTTGTGGTAAAAGATTTTCCCCTCCTATAAGTAGGAGTGGACAGATCAGGGTGCCCCACACTAAAACCTTGAACAATTTCATAATAAGGCTTGTAAAACTTGATCAAAGATTGACAAATTATTCAAAGTTCCTTTCTTTTGAATAGGAATTTTAAGTCCCTTATTGGCTCCACCTTTCACTGTTCTCTGCCTCCGGTCCCGGAGTTTGCAGGAGTTTCTTCTTGTTCTGGTTCAGCCACCGGCTTTAGGCGACTGGAATGTATCCAAGTCTTGATTCCTTCTAGCTTTGCTGCCATCGGGGTCGTTAAAAGTACTCTATACAGGCCCTTCCATCTGGCTCGAAGTGGTTCCTCGTTCCAATCTTTCACAAGAGCGTAACTTCCAAGTAATAATCGATTTTCCGGGGCAGGAGACTGGTTCTGTGTCTGCAGCACGTCCCGTACCTGCTGATGGATGGAAGACAAAACAGAAACCAAAGACCATACATATTCTCTAATCATTCCCTCTCCTAAAACATGTAACTGTTGTTCAGTACCCATGGGCAGACTCAGAGGGTAAGGCTTACCATACATTATCTCAAATGGGCTTAATCCCAATTTAGAATGTGGTGCGACCCTTACTTGCAACAGGGCCAAGGGTAGGGCCTCTGGCCATTTGAGTCGAGCTTCTTGGCAAATCTTTGCAAGGTGTCTTTTTAAGGTCTGATTCATACGTTCCACCTTTCCACTGGACTGGGGTCTCCAAGGGGTGTGTAAATGCCAGCTGATTCCCAGGAACTCAGAAACTTTCTGAGTAATTTATGCAATGAAATGTGGGCCATTGTCTGACCCTATTCCTTTTGGAAGTCCGAAGCGAGGTATGATTTCTCGTAGGAGTGCCTTGACCACCTCTCGGGCTTGGGCAGTCCGACATGGGAAGCACTCAACCCAATTAGAGAAAGTGTCCACAAAGACAAGGATCTCATCCCCTGTTGCTGGGGTAACTCAGTAAAATCCACCTGCCATTTTTCTCCTGGCCCATTGCCTATTCTCTGATGTCCTGAAGTTTCTTTTCTCCCTCCTTTTGGGTTATTTCTCTGGCAGACCTCACATGTCTCTGTTACCTTCTTGGCAGCCTCTCTTAATCCCACTCCAGTTACATAGTGACTGATCCACCTTATCAGGGCCCTGGGTCCATAGTGGGTGCCATGATAAGCTCTCTTCACTACCATATGAACCCAGGCAGCTGGGATGATAATGCGGCCATCCTTTGCTACTAGCCACCCGTGCTCCCCCTTCTTTGCTTGAAACTCTCTTATCAATTGTTTGTCTCTTTCCCCGTACTGTGGTGTCACAGGCTGGTATAAGTCTGGGAGGAGAGGTAACAGATTACTTACTTTGGGCAGCAAGTCTTTCTGAGGTTTTTTAGCTGCTTTCTTTGCTGTAGCGTCAGCAAATCGATTACCTTTTGTGGAGGGATCATCATTTTTCTTTTGATGTGCTTTGCAATGCATTACTGCTACCTCTTTTGGTTCCCAGACTGCCTTGAGGAGGGCTTTTATCTGCTTGCTATGCTTAATGCCTGTTCCTTTTGAATCAAGTAGACCTCGCTCTCTCCATAGCGCTCCGTGAGCATGTAAAACAAGAAAAACATATTTAGAGTTAGTATAAATATTGACAGTTTTGTTGGCCGCCAATTGCAAAGCCCGAGTCATAGCAATGAGTTCAGCCTTTTGAGCTGAAACAGATGGGTTTAAAGGTCCTGCTTCTATCACATTCTGTGTAGTCACGATAGCGTATCCGGATTTTCGAATTCCATTCTCTATACTCGAGCTGCCATCAGTGTAGAACTCCAGGTCAGCTTTTTCAAGAGGTCTGTCTCTCAAATTTGGTCTTGAAGAATAAACAGTTTCCAATGTTTGCAAACAGTCATGCACAAGATCTGGTGTGTCACCCATAGATGGCAACAGTGTTGCTGGATTTACATGGCGAGAAATGGCCAATTTTATTTCAGGCTTATCTAGGAGGATGGCCTGATATCGAGCCATTCGTCCCGGAGTTAACCAGTTCCCTCCTTTCTGTTCCAAGACTGTAAGTACTGCGTGAGGAACATATACAATCATTTCATGGCCTAGGGTTAATTTTTCAGCTTCTTGTATTAGCAGACAGGTAGCAGCAACAGCCCGGAGACAAGCAGGCCATCCACATGACACAAAGTCTAATTTTTTTGAAAAATATGCCACTGGTCGTTGCCAGCTACCCAATTTCTGTGTTAAGACTCCCACGGCTACCCCACCTCGGTCATGCACAAAAAGGGAAAAAGGCTTACTCATGTCCGGTAGTCCTAAGGCGGATGCTTCAATGAGAGCCTGCTTTAACTGGCAGAATGCTTGCTCACACTCTTCAGTCCATTCGAGTACCTTTTCATCTCCGTGTGTTGCCTCATATAGAGGTTTTGCAATAACCCCAAAATTTGGAATCCAAATCCTGCAAAAACCTAAAAATCCTTGTAGTTGTTTCTTTGTTATTGGGGGTGCCAGCTGGCATATAGCTTCTTTTCTTTCAGGCAACAGGGCTTTGTGGCCAGGCTGTAATTCAAATCCTAAGTATGTTACTTTCTGGGATATGGGCTGCATTTTATTTCTGGAAACCCAATATCCTTGTTGACCCAGAAAACTAAGGAGGCATATTGTTCCTTCCAGGCAGCTTGCTTCAGTTGTGGCTGTTAAAAGCAAGTCATCCACATATTGCAAAAGAGCACAGGACAGTGGCAATTTTAGCCTGTGTAAATCCTTGCTTAATGCATTACCGAATAGGGTTGGGCTGTTTTTAAATCCTTGGGGTAAAACAGTCCAGCACAACTGAGTCTTAATGCTAGTATCTGGGTCTTCCATTCAAATGCAAATATTTCCTGAGATCCCCTCTCTACCGGTATACAGAAGAAAGCATCTTTTAAATCAATAACCGTAAACCAGTTATGATCTGGGTTCAAAGCAGATAGCAAGGTGTACGGATTAGGCACGGCCGGGTATATACTCACAACCACTTTATTTACAGCTCTCAAGTCTTGGACGAAACAATATTCATTACTCTTAGGCTTCTTCACAGGCAAGATGGGTGTGTTAAAAGCTGATGTACATTCACAGAGAAGGCCATACTCCAGGAACCGTTCAACTAACGGCTTCAGTCCTTTCCTGGCTTCCATCCGCATTGGATATTGTTTCACACATGGAGGCTGGGCCCCTGGCAAAAGTTGAATCTTCACAGGGTCAGCATTTTTAGCCTTCCCGGGTCGGGGACCTGCCCATACCCATGGAACAACAGCATCGAGCAGGGGTTGAGGAATATCCGGTGTACTCTCCTCTTGGAGAAGGCCGAGAAGGCAAGCCTGTAAATGCCACCCCTTTTCAGAAGGCACTGTTAAAAACATTTGCCCGTCCTGGAACGACAACGTAGCTTGCAGTTTACAGAGGAGGTCTCTCCCTAAAAGGGGAATGGGGCAGTTTGGCATGTACAAGAATTGATGGGTAACTTCGGCCTGCCCAAGATTACAGGTCATTGGCTGTAGGAAGGGTCGTGTTACTGCCTTCCCTGTAACCCCTACCACCGGCACAGTCTTTTTACTTAAAGGTTTCAGTTTTTGAGTTAAGACAGAATGGGTAGCACCTGTATTGACGAGAAAATCTACCAATTCATCTCTGTCCCCTAGTTGCATTTTAACCAGAGGCTCGTCAGGGGACACTGGGATCTGGGTTATCTTTCCCTCCCGGGCCTCCGGTCCCCTTCAATCTGAATCCCTTCCAAAAGCGAACAATCCACTGCTCTCTCTTTTTTCTTTTCACCTTCCCCAACTTTTCGATAAGGGCATTCCCACTTCCAATGTCCTTCTTGTTTGCAAAAGGCACATTGATCTTTCTCTAATGGACCCCGTCTCAGCGGCTGTCTCCAGGATCCCTCATCTCTAGGTTTTCTCATGATTGCAGCTGCCACTAGGGCTGCCCGCATTTTCATCTTTCTCTCCTCTTTGTTGTCCTGTTTCTTTTCCTGAACACTTTCTCGGTTAGTAAATACTTGGTAAGCAATGTCTACTAGTTGGGAAATAGGCATACCTGTTGCTCCGTCTGCCTTCTGCAATTTCTTTCTAATGTCTGGTGCACTCTGACCCATAAAGATCATATTTACCATGCGAGCGTTCGATGCATCCTCCGGATCCTCACGAGTGTATTGCCTGAAAGTAGTGTAAATTCTTTCCAAAAAAGCACTCGGGGTCTCATTAGTCTCCTGTCAAATCTCATACACCTTACTGAGATTTTGAGGTTTTTTCACAGCATCTCTCAATCCTTGGAGGATATATTCTCAATAGGCACGGATGGAGGTCATATCTTGGTCTGGTTTCCAATCTGGCTCCTGGATGGGGACATGATCGTCTCTATTTCCTTGCAGGTTCCCTGCAGTAATTTCCTTTTCCACGTACTCACGAGCTTTGTTCACTACCATTCTCCTTTCCTCTGGTGTCAACAGGATATCTAAAACAGACTGAACATCTGCCCAAGTTGGATTATGGGTTTTGAAAATCGTTTTAAACTGGTTTTGTACCTTTTCAGGATTCTCTCTCAAGCTGGGGTTATTGTTCTTCCAATTATACAAATCTGAGGTATTGAAAGGAATGTGCACAAAGGTTCGATGGTAGGTTGGCTCACCGTCATCTTCGAGAGGCCCGGGTACCACTTGTTCTCTTAGGGGAAATACCCCATTTCCCTTCCCACGGCCAGGATCAGATTTCCTGTGATGTTTTCCCTTAACCCCGGAGTCTGCTTCTAACTGTACTCTCCACCCTCCTCCTGGGCTTATATCAGGAGAAGTCGGGGAGTCTGGAGATTGCCAAGCACCTGACGGCCATGGTTGGCGCTGTTCCAGATCCCTGGGTCGGGGAATATTCACAACTTCTGCCTCAGGGGGGGAAGAAGCAGGAAGAGCAGATGCCAACGAGGAATCAGATGAATCAGGAGGAGGAGGGGGAAGAGGAAGAGAATAAGGTAAAGGCAGCAGAGGGGGGGGAGCCTCCGGCTCCGGACAGTCCAGGACAGGATTTGCAGTTGGTCGAGCCACAGCCATCTCACAGATCCCAACTCCCTCCCCCAATCCACATTCCTCCAAAACTTTTTATCTCTACAAAGAGACATAAACGCTTGCGCATACAACAATTCCTCCCATTTACCATTCTGCCGGCAGAACAAAATCAATTGTAAGATGGTATTATAATTAACACTTCCCTCCCGAGGCCAATATTCTTTATCATCTAGCTGATAGTGTGGCCACGCAGTTTCACAGAAGAATTTAGCTTTCTTCTTAGTCATAGGATCCTCACCAAACTCTGCCCAATGTCCCAATACACAAGAGAGGGGGGTACATTTCCTAACCTTACTGTTAATAGTACCCATCTCAGGGCTGCCTTCCCGGTTCTGACCGTCCGACTTACCTGGGATCCAGGGATCTGTTCTTAGTCCTTGTCCTCACAGGGGAAAAAAATCACTGGTCTTGGACTCGGGCCAGACAGAATACTTACAGAAATAATCCCAGGCAGACGTACTGACGGTAGGCCTTATGCCCTTTCTACCCTCTCACCCAGGTGCCTGTTACTGATACTTTCACTCTATGGCGTTGCACCGTTAGGCTACTGCCGCCTCAGCGATCCAGCTCCTCCTGAAACAAAAGTCTCACCGGGAAAAGAAATCCCGGGGCGCGCCCGACATTTGATAAGGAAAAGCAGATCAGCTGGTCGTCAGTTAGTCCGGGCAAAGCTTATCTACGGCAGTCCCATCTGGGGTGCCAAAAACTGTTAGGCCCCAGCTCAAGTCTGGGTTCGTGCCCGGTATGCAAAGGCCAATAAAGATACCAGGGGTGAAAGTATAAAAAAGATTTATTGCTAGCAATAAAAGGTGCAAGCTGAATAATTTCACCCTACAAGCACAGCACATATGCAATACTGAGCCCCTTATATACAAGAGTTTGAATCTTCATAAGCATCCTTGTTTGCTAATTGGTTATAAAGGAGTGACGCAAGGAGTTCTTTACTGAGCATGTCTCTATACCTGTGTTTTAGCTATGTATTCATTAACATACATATATGTTTCATTAGCATATATCTTCCCTGCCTAGGGGTGTGATTTTTAGTATTTTAATGAGCTCTTTGTTCCAGTAACTCTGATTCTGTTTTTGTTTTCAAGCTTCCTCTATCTAAGACTGTCTGCTCCTTATCATTGCAGATGGGCATTCGTCACATAACATTCACTTTTGCTTAGGCTTTGCATAGTAGTTTCTAGGTCGAACCTTACAGGAAGACATGCCAGTATGGTAAAGATCATCTCTGTGTATGTCTATATATATATATTAAGATCATTGTGTGTGTGTGAGTGAGTGTGTGTGTGTGTGTGTGTGTCTATATATGTATATGAGAGAGAGACACACACACACACTATAGATATTTCTATATAATAATAATGGCAATAATAATAACATAGAGAGAGAGACACACACACACATATACAGACACACACAGACCCTTTATATACAGAAGGACTGGAAATAGTTATTTGTGTAATGCATCTGTGGAGTAGAGGATCTGTGTGTATACACAGACCTTTATTCCACTGTCTGTGTCTGTATATATAAATATACATATATATATATATATATATATACACACACACACACACACAGAGATCCTTTATACTACAGACACATTACACAAATAACTGTTTCCAGTCCTTCTTTCTCCAGACAATTTCGATTTTCTTTTCTCCCATCTTCTCACTATCACATTTTAAATAATATGGCAGTTCATAAAGAGCTAATTGCAAACATTCTCATGGGGAAAACATCTAATCCCTTAAACACTAACAGGGATCTTACTTCCCAAATAACAAACTTAAAGCAAGCCCATCCATATTTTCAGTCTTTGCTCCTCTGGATCTTCTGGCATCAGACCATACATCCGTTTCATAAGAAATTTTGGAGCATACTTTTGTTGCTACAAAGAACTTCTGCACTAGGGCTGTGGGAAATTTCACCAAGTCTTTCATTTTGCAGCTGTTTCGAGGCATTTCAAACTTGAAACATCAACACTGAAACAAAACAAAAAGCATCGAAACAGCTTCAAAATGAAGTGAGGGCACTCAAAATGTTTAGAAAGTTTCTAAATGTTTCGAGTTTCAAAGCAGCCCAGTGGTGGGAGGCAGGGGACAGCCCGCAACCCAATGTAACTCAGCCCGGTGGGGAGCGCAGCCCTGGTGCTCCCCACCTCCCGTCATAGGATTGCATTCCGTGGGGCTGGCAGAGCCAATCAGAGTGCAGCGCTGGCTCTGCCCACCTTTCGCTGCCGGGCTGCGCTCCCATCGGCTCTGCCAGCCCCATGAAGCTCAGCCCAGCGGCAGGAGGCAGAGCACAGCCCTGAAACTGTCCATCTCCTGCCGTCAGGCTGCACTACAATCGGCTCCGCCAGCCTCCATGGAGCTCAGCCCAGTGGCAGGAAGTGGGCTGTTGCTTCTGTGAATACCTTCCTGACATAATTTGTCAGGAAGGTATAAAGGCCTCCAGATCTGGAAGCTCCCACCCACCCATGTCTCTGGCTTTCTACAGCTCTTTCCAAGCTACTCTTTCCATTTGGCTTTTTCAAAACAAAACACATACTTGTCTTTGAACTTTCCAGATTTGCGTCTGTACCCATCTGGCTTTGTGTAGCTGTTCCCAAGTGGTTCAGGTTCGGTTGCTCTTATCCCATCTCTAGTTTCTCTCAAGCACCCTTGCTGATTGTACATCACCTCCCCAGGGAAGCCCCTGATACTTGCCCGCTACATCTAGATGTTCTACCCAGGAGTAGGAGGTTCCCTCAAAGCTAGGACTTACTAGGAGGTGTCGTCAGCAGATGTTCCTGGAGCTCCACCCTCCCTACACTACTTTCATGCACCAACCAGCTGAATTCAGCTGGGTGTTAGTCAGCCTGAACACTTCAGGTGCTGGGCCTAGTGGCATGACCCCAGTCTGGGCCTTGAGTGTGACGGCCTGAGTGCAGCATCTGGTTTGCAAGCCGCTTATCCAACAACGGTCCTTTGTTTCTGGACCCATTAACAAGGGCCTGGGTTAAGCCCGTCAGTCTTGTCCCTGCCTCAGCACAATGTGCCTACTAATCAGCTTTCAGAGTCCATGCCTGGAGTCCCTGAGGGCCCCTGGTTCCTTGGCCCCCAGAAATGAAGTGTGTGACCATTCTCCAGACTTAGGGGCAACAAAAATGTAGAAGAAAGGAATAAATCAAAGTGTCAGGGAGGCATGGTATCACCTCCCTACTCATGCATCCAGTGTTCACTGCCGTGGTCTGTCCCTCAGTACCTTTCCCAGTCCTGGTGCTGAGTACCATTCTGTTGTGGGGCTGACCCCTTTTCAGGCTGACCATGGAGACGACTCCAGTCATGCTGGAGGGAGCACATAGCCACTTCTCAGCTGCTGCTCCCCAGCATTCTACTTCCTGCCGGCTTTTATCAGATCCAGCCAGCATTTTTGGATGAGATCACCGTCTCACACACAGAAAAGTGGCTGATGAACCACGCGGGCAGTTTGTTCAGCTGCGGCTGGTTCCCTGTCCCTGCACCTGCTGTGGGGAGGTATTTCCCCATTATGGGGCTTCTGTGGGTGTTCCCCCAGGGCCACAGGGTTTCCCCGATGTGGTTCTGGCCCCAGAGAAGGGGTTTCCACCCCTTTTCTTTTGTTGCCCTGGGACACAGTCCTTGAAGATATACCACTGCTGTAAACAAAATTATTGGTAATAGTACTTTTCTAATTACTGTTACCTTCCCTCGAAAGGATAGTGTTCTTGCGCTCCATAATCCCAAAATTCTACCCACTCTGGCACTGGCTTCTTCCCACGCCACCTTCCCTTTCCCTCAGGATTCATAGGCATACTTAGGATTCTCATTTCATTCCTGAGCACTTGTAGGCTGTTTTTGTCTAGGACCGATCAGTTCCATACCCCCATCAGCATACTTTTTTCTTTATTCAATCTCACGCCTGACACTACTCCATAGTCTTCTGTATGGCTGGTAAGTCTGTTGTGGGGGAAGGGGCAGGGAGAGGGAAGGGACATGGGGAAGCAGATCGAGGCCCCTGCGGTGAGGGAGGGAGGGAGTGGGGCTGGGGCTGGGACAGGTGTTGTACAGCCGGGGTGGGCCATGTGATGGAACCACAGCTTGTCTGGGAGGTGCAGGGAGAGGGGGTAGCTCCTGCCACTATGTGCACCCCAGGAGGGCATGGAGGGTGTATGCCCCCTCATCCACAGAGACATCCTATGTCATCCATGAAGGTCACAAGTTCAATCCCCAGTTGGACAAGAAGTTCTCTTGAGGTCCCTTCCAGCCTATCTGCTCTATAACATGGAGATAAAGAGCTGCCAGCTATGAAGTATAGTGCTTGAAAATAGGTGACAACTCTAGGGCTGGCTTCTTTCCAGCTTTCACGGGCACCTGCTGCAGAGCCCTTAGATTGTGTGTGCATACACACACACCCACACACACAAGTATAAATTACTCAAAAATTAACACCAGGGTTGTTAAAGAGAAGCCTGGGTGTTTCCTGAGGGGTTCCCCCCACCCCTATGTCTCCGGGCCACGGACTGCTTTGTCCACAAGGAAGATTCCACCACGCCAGATGCAACACGTCCACCACCAGGGCTGCAAGCTGAAGCAGCACCCTCCCCACCTCCCATGGCTCGGTGTTGGGCTTACCTGCCCCGCCGGAGTTGCAGCATGTGGGGTGATCCCCTTGGCTCCTTAACAGTTTCTCCGCACACCATGTGATGATAGAGGGACGTGCTCCTACTGGCTGCAACTCCACAAGCAAATTTCTGCCGCCCCCCTCCCGTGCACATCCTCCAGATTCAAACATGGCCACATGCCCCCTTCACCCTCAAATGTGGGCCCCCTGTGGTGAGATGGCAGCACACCCAGCTATCGGGCTGCATGCATTACTCTGAAGGAAGCGTTGGGGCCTTCATGGAAGCCAAAGGCTGCAAGGTCCAAGCATCTCGCGCCGCGGGCTTCTGGCTCCGTTGCCTTCTGGGGGTGGGGTTTCACCAAAGGCCCAGGAGAGTGCCACTAGGCCACACACCCTCTCTCCACACTCTCATTGGCTGGCAGTTGGAGGAGGGGGGGCTGTGGGGGTGGCTGATGGGGTCCAACCAACTGCCCTGAGGGGCTTGCCTGTCCCCTGAGTGACCTGGGGGCATCTGTGCCTTGTACCCAAGCAGAGCCCCTGCCACACGCACCCCCAGCTTGCACCCCCACACACAAGCAGAGCCCTGCCTGCCAGCCTGTCCCCCACACACATCTGCCTGCCCCCCCACACAAGCAGACTCTCCCCCCACATGCACATCCCACCAGCCTGGCCCCCCACATGCCTCCTCCACACACACACCACACACACCACATGCCTCCTCCACACACCAGCCTGCCCTCCCCACACACAAGCAGAGCCTTTCCCCCTACCCCTACACAAACACCAGCCTGCCCCACACAAACATGCACTCCTGTCCCCTCACACACAGCCCCCCTGCAACACACACACATCCATCAGCCTGCCCCATAGACAGAGCCTGGAGGGGACACAGGCTCTCCTGTTACCTACAGCCATGTCCTAGAGTCCATGCAATAAAGAACTGCCCGTAATGGCCCGGAAGAGGTGGGGGGAGTGGCCCCTGTCTTCTGCCCTGGCCATTGCTGTAACCCAAATTGCAAGCCACACAACTGTTGGCAAGGCATAGAAGTCACCTCACATAGTTGAAAGACGACTTAAAAATGAGATGTCCATGGCCTGACACTTCCCTGTGCTAGATCTGAATTGTATGGCACCCAACCACCCAGGCTGAGGACTGCCCATGCTTAAGAGATATACACCCACCCATAGGCTTACCCCAATGCAAGGCCTAACTCCCCTGAAGCTATTTCTTCTCCTCCCTGGGAGGAGCAACCAAGTGAGAATTCTAGGCAGACACTCCAGGATGAGCCAAAAATGATACTGTTTTCTTACTTGAAAGACATTCCTTGTTCTGTGTTAGAATAAAGCAAATTTCCCTTGATTCTTTACCATACTGGCATGTCTTCCTACAAGCTAGGTGTAAGTCCCATGTCCTGTTGAACATATGCACCAAAACTTTCATGTGAAATGCTGCAAACACATAACACTATGTCTCAGTTTTACAATTCATTTACGCACAGATGAGCTTGCATCTTGTGAAAATTATTAGCGTCATGCATGGCTGAGTGTGACTGTT
Organism: Alligator mississippiensis; assembly: GCF_030867095.1. Lineage (NCBI taxonomy): Eukaryota > Metazoa > Chordata > Crocodylia > Alligatoridae > Alligator > Alligator mississippiensis. Next base: position 199,677,004 of record NC_081826.1, on the reverse strand, counting down.
ATTTTACAGGCTCTGCTTTTGGTCTTTCCGAGAGACAGGAAGATCAAACTCTAAAACCAAGTGTATTCTAGAAAGATGAAATAGGCTAAAGCTCCTAGAATAATTACAGAACAATTCTTGTCTGCCCAGGTATCAGACACAATCTGTTGTCTGGAGGATGATCTCCCAATATGGTAATTAAAAGAGTCTCTGTGCCAAAGTCCCAAGATTGAGAAATGTCCAAAAGAGCTGAGGCCAGCAGATATTCTGCAAATTGCTTCACTACCACTTTATTACTGAGCAATTAAACAGACCAAGTACATGTGCAAAGTACCTATCACACCACACTATGGTCCACCCAGCTATAAAGTTAGACCTGAAAAATGTATAGTAGCTTTATAACTGGTTGCTATCCGGCTTTAATTTACACATGTAGCAGGGCATCCCCTGCAGCTGGGAGCTCTGTCAATTGACAGGGGCTGGGAGTCCTGCAGCTGAGGACAGTCTGTTACCAGATTGAATATTAGACTTTGGGTAGTGGCACTGAATTCATAAATGCTTGACCAAGAATACTCCATTCTCTGAAGAGAACATTTATTGAGTGCAACAATTTGCAAATTTGAAGCACACGACAAAAAACAACAGAAAAACTTCACCTAAGCTAACACACAGTCCAGTAAGATACAGTGACAACACACAACTTAGTCTAAGTTAAAATGCAATATAATAAACCAAAAAGATGACAGAAATTCTTGCACAACTCCTATGTAATCCCTAGGGCAGTGTCCCTTACAGCCAGGTAGTCAGAAAGTCCTTCTGGTTGAATCTGCAGGTCTTCTTAGGCATTGGAATGGAGATCTCACAGACCTGATCTCTCTTTGAGTTTTTATAGATGAATTTGTACCTTCTTCTCTCCCTTGGGTGTCGTGACAATAGTCACGTATAGCATGCCCCTCACTCTTATGCATTCAGTGTCTCTGACTCTTCTCAGGTATTCCAGTCTCACCTCTTACAGGTTCTGCTGTGAAATGTAAGTGTAGATCCCTGCTATAGATTCATAGATTCATAGATGTTAGGGTCGGAAGGGACCTCAGTAGATCATCGAGTCCGACCCCCTGCATAAGCAGGAAAGAGTGCTGGGTCTAGATGACCCCAGCTAGATACTCATCTAACCTCCTCTTGAAGACCCCCAGGGTAGGGGAGAGCACCACCTCCCTTGGGAGCCCGCTCCAGACCTTGGCCACTCGAACTGTGAAGAAGTTCTTCCTAATGTCCAATCTAAATCTGCTCTCTGCTAGCTTGTGGCCATTATTTCTTGTAACCCCCGGGGGCGCCTTGGTGAATAAATACTCACCAATTCCCTTCTGTGCCCCCGTGATGAACTTATAGGCAGCCACAAGGTCGCCTCTCAACCTTCTCTTGCGGAGGCTGAAAAGGTCCAGTTTCTCTAGTCTCTCCTTGTAGGTCTTGGTCTGCAGGCCCTTGAGCATACGAGTTGCCCTTCTCTGGACCCTCTCCAGGTTATCCACATCCTTCTTGAAGTGCGGCGCCCAGAATTGCACGCAGTACTCCAACTGTGGTCTGACCAGCGCCCTATAGAGGGGAAGTATCACCTCCCTGGACCTATTCGTCATGCATCTGCTGATGCACGATAAAGTGCCATTGGCTTTTCTGATGGCTTCGTCATCTTGGAGTCCACTAGGACTCCGAGATCCCTTTCCACCTCTGTGCCACCCAGCAGGTCATTCCCTAGGCTGTAGGTGTGCTGGACATTTTTCCTCTCTAAGTGCAGCACTTTGCATTTCTCCTTGTTGAACTGCATCCTGTTGTTTTCTGCCCACTTGTCCAACCTATCCAGGTCTGCCTGCAGCTGTTCCCTGCCCTCTGGCGTGTCCACTTCTCCCCATAGCTTTGTGTCATCTGCAAACTTGGACAGAGTACATTTGACTCCCTCGTCCAAGTCGCTGATGAAGACACACATCTTTGATCACACCGGCTCAAGCAGTCTGGGACCCTCCCATACTCCTTTAGCTCTATCTCCAACACATACATGTGATTATTATGCCAGGTCTTTGCCAGCAACGCTCACCCCCTGCAACGCTGAAAGCTGTGGGACTCTGGGTCCTGGCAACGTGTCACACAGCTGTAATTTCTCAGCCTCAGGGGTCATGGTGCATGTGAGGCACAGCCAGGATGGCAAGTCCCCTCAGCTGCAATCTCCCAGTTCCAGGGAGCATAGCTGGTAGGTACCCTGTGGCTGGGAGATCAAAGCTGCTATGATCTCCCAGCCATGTGGGGCTCCACACACCCTGCTGGGGGGAGATCATAGCAGCTGCAGTCCCCCAGCTGCAGGGTGCCTACCCTGCTCTCCACAGCTGGGAGACTATAGTCCTGCAGCTGAGAGGACTCACAGTCCTGGTTGCACCCTATGTGCAGCCGGGGCTGTGAGTCCTATCAGCTGAGGGACTTGCAGTCCCACCTATGTAGGGTGCAGCCAGGGCTGTGAGTCCCATATTTGCCAGTGCAGGTGGAGCCCAGGATGATGATCCCAGGCTCCCCCTGTACCAGTAATAAGGCATGATAGGATCTTATGCTGGACCCCACAATTAATGCCTTCTGCTATGCATATGTGTAGAGCAGGCCTTAGACACAGGACAATAGTGGCCAGATAAATTGCCAACATCAATTGCTTGTTTTTTGATCAGAGGCTATATGGATGCATCCTTAAGATAAACTATTCATCAGGCCTTCTTTAAGGAGTCATTGATAATCTCTGTTAATAAAAGATACAGTTCTTCCCTTCAAGCCTTCACTATCCAGGATATGGGCTCAAGCATGGGCTGGGGGCACTTTGTCACAGGACAAAGTGCCCCCAGCATGTATTTCTGCCGCTGAGAGCACAGACTGAAATTCAAGCAAAGACAAATACAGATCTTCTTCACCAAAAATTGTAATTAGATATGAACTATACACACACACACTTTTACTGCTGTTAACTTTTTAACAACCATTATACATCTCCTAATGTAAATACTGTACTTTTTCATTTTTTATTAATGTCTGAAATAATATTTTAATTTTTTTACATTCCTTCCCTGTTCTAATTTGTCATATAATTCTCATCATTCAATAAGCTGCTTCAAGGAGGTGTTTATTTTGTTTGTGCAAAAAAACCACTGCTAGTTTTATGCTTTTATCTACCTATCAAAGGTGTGTGATGACATATACCCATCTACATTTGAATTCTTTATGTGACCACTGGAGAATTGTTAGTCACCTTCTAAATGTTATTGAAATTATATTTAAGTAAGTAGCATTATATTTAAGTAAGTGGCATAACAGTTTCTAAGACATATGGCAAGACAACTCAGATTTTATATATATTTAACTTATGAAAAATAAAAAGTATGAAACTGTCTTGCCATGAGAGAGAATACCATGAGAGAGAATCTTGGTGTCTCTCCTGTTATTTCTTGGATAGTCTCCAGACAGGCATTTAGCTGTCAAATTCCTGGCAACTCCAGTGAACTGAGATTTTCAGATGAATTATGAATCACAGCAGCATTGCCATAGCCATATAAATGAAGTTAAAAGCTTTTATTTACTTTTATATTTTCTGTTTTATGTAATAGTCCTGTGTTTTGTATAAAAAAAATAAGAGTGAAGTGTCAGGCTGAGGACAAGATAAAGCAGACTCAAGCAGAAATCTTATGCAAGGTCCCCCAAAATACACCTTTCTTTATAAAATATTGCTGTTTGATTAATTTTAAAATCTTGTTTTGTTAATTTGTTATATTAACTGTATTTATATAGCAAGAACGTTGATACTTCCCTTGTAACTTGAAATATGGCAAAATTGTTCTCTAAATTATTCACCAGTTATAACCCATAGTTTCTGCACGTGCCACTAAATTTCAGAAACTACCATATTTACTAGAATCTAAGACAAGGTTTTTTTCCACCCAATCAACATGGGGGGAAGCCCCTTGTCCTGGATTTGAGTACAAGGCAGGGGGGGCAGGTGGTTGCTGAGCTTCCAACTCCAACCCCAACCTGAGGTCAGGGTCCGAGCTGGAGCTTCAGCAACTGCCTCCCCCACCCTCCATCTTCCTGCCACCTGCCTCAACCTCCAATCTCTCCCCGACAGCCTCTCCTCCACCCATTTACTATCCAACATGGCTATTTTCATTCAGACGTTTTTCCATGTGCCAAATGGACTATGTGTTGGAAAGCATGATGGGCAGTATCAAGGTTACTCCTTGAAGTGATCTATTGTATAGGTTCTACACACAGACTAATTTAGCCTTTAGCCAGTGGATCTATATGTAGTGAGCTGGGATATGTAAGTGATTAATCTACTAAATGGGTCTTATCCCCTTTCGCATATGTCGTCTCTGGGTTTTTCATAAAATACAGAGCTTGTAGAACCCCCTTTTTATGGCCTTTCCATGCACTGGAATTACAGTTCTAAAAAGTCTATAATAAAATTGCTGGTGATATCAGAAACAGTCACAAGAGGTTTGAAGTTATATGGACAGTAAAGAAACAATGTAAGCAAGGGTCAGAAAACATTTAATAGAATTACAGGGCTGGAAGGGATATGAAGGATCGTATCATCAAACCCCTTGTACAAATGATTCGCTGCCACTTCCCTACCCAGCCTATTGCTGAAAACCTCCAATGAAAAAGATTCTGTAACTTACCTGAGCAGCTTGCTCCATTGTTCTACTGTTCTTACAAGTTAGATTTTTTTTCTGAGACTTAATCTAAATCTGCTTTTGCTTTAGTTTCAACCTTTATTCTAACAGCGTATGGAACAAAGTAATCCAAGGGAGTGATCTTCTTTTTCCATTTTTTGTCCAACCAAAAACTCGCATGATCAGGGGGCCGCAGGGCAGGCCCTATGAGGAGAGTCTAAGGACCTGAACCTGTTCAGCCTCCATAAGAGAAGGCTGAGGGGGGATCTAGTGGCCGTTTACAAACTAGTCAGAGGGGACCAGCAGATATTGGGGGAGTCCCTGTTCCCCCGAGCACTACCAGGAGTAACAAAAAATAGCGGTCACAAGCTGGCAGAGGGTAGATTCAGACTAGACATCAGGAGGTGCTACTTCACTGTCAGGGCAGCTAGAATCTGGAACCAACTTCCAAGTGAAGTCATGCTGGCTCCTACCCTGGGGGGGGTCTTTAAGAGGAGGTTAGACGAACACCTTGCTGGGGTCATTTGACCCCAGTACTTTTTCCTGCCATGGCAGGGGGTCAGACTTGATGATCTGCTCAGGTCCCTTCCAGCCCTACCAACTATGAAACTATGAAAAACTAACCCAAAAAATAACCCTGAAACATAAAAATATCCCACAGTCTTTTGTGGTCAGAGTTCTTTATGTCCATGCCCAGTGAAGAGAAAACAGATGAATATAATGAAGGAAAATTTGGATTAAAATACAAAAATTAAGCTGTGATTTAAGCACACAAACTGGAAATTATACAGAAGAAACTGAATGTTTTCATAGATCACTAGTGCTAATCTCTAGTAAAATGTAAATTTTGCATCTCATTACAGTTTTGCCTTTCTTTCTTTCCTAGCAGCCATAGATAAGGAACTGTTTTTATTACCTCCAAATAATTTCTCTGTATATTTAAGTAGTTAGCTATTTTATTAAAGCGTGTGGGTATCTATGACAGGCATGTGAAAATATTGATTTTACAGCACTTTGGTCTTGGAAATAAATCCATTTTGCCACGCACCTCTTATTGGCATTGCTTCTGACCACATTTTTTTAAGTTCTGAAGGTGATAATTCATCTGATCAGAACATTAAACATGGAAATTCTATATATGAATTGTCCTGCTACCTCTGACAGTAGAATCAGAAGCCCACTGCTCTAGGAATATATATTTCCCTCTGTATTCTAGGGATGGAATGTATATTTTCCTTTATTCACGTTCCTCTAACTCTCCTCCTGAAGTTGGTCCCCTGGACAATATGTAGCACCAAGAAGGCAACAAGCCATGGTGTATGGCTCAGTTAAGATGTTTTCTGGTTTGGCAAGGAACAGGGCCTGTATTTAAGGTTAGGATAACAATCCCTGCATTCATTTTGGCAGGCCCATCTCTATTTGTCACTGCCAAATGATCCTTTCCCTATTCAATCATTTTACTGAATTTATCTTTTTTTTTTATTCTAAATTGTTTTTTTTCTGAACATTTTTCTTTGCCATATATATTTTTTTAATTTATACTAGTTCTAACTTTTTAAACCTGGTATAAATTTCATTTCAAACAGCAGAATTACTTTGTAAGTTAAATCATTACTGTTAAAGTAAGTTATCATTACTATTAAACACCTTCCAGAGGCCACAGAAAGGAACAAGTAAAAATGGGCCCATGGTTGTCAAAAAGTATAATGTCTCTTTCCACTTTCCTCCAAGAAGCTTGATACCTCTGGGAGTATCAGCTGGGTTGATGTGCCTATCCCTTTCTCTTTAATGTATGTTGTGCCTTAGGTTAAGGACAAAAATTACACATAAACTGATGTAAGTGATCAGAAACTGGTTCAAGTCTATAGCACAACAGAAGTTCAGTGCATAAAAAATGCTTTCAAGATGGCTGAAACCAATTTAAGATAAACCTGGATGGATGTAGTATCAGACTTAACTAATTTAGGTTAAATCAATTTACTGAACTTCTGTCCCAGAATTTTTTGAATTTACTGAACCTGTCCCTCTAGGTTCAAGTTAATTCACAGTCCCCCAGCATCCCAGAATGCTTTGCACTTCCCCCACAAACCCTCCCTTGCAGGGTGGGCAGGCTAGCCCTGGCTCAAGCTGTCTGCTCCAGCTGAGCAGGGAGGTGTCCTCTAGCACCCCCCCCACCAACTTCTGGTCTGACCCACAGCAGGCATGTGACTGCATTTTCAGAATCAAAAGTGAATGTCTGTTCATTTGCTTATTAGTTTAATCTACATATCTTAGACTAATTTGCAAAGATTGAATTGATTCAGCCTCTGGCTGTTTGACTGTCTGTATTTAGCCTTAGACAAACTATTTAGCACATAGTCTGGCTTTTCCTTTAGGTTTCTTTACTGTTGTATTTGGCCTTTTTAAAGTCTGCTTCCAAAAGTAAATTGCTAGCTATTTCTTCCCTATGTTCTGAAGAAAGCCAGCTGGCATTGAACGCTAAGTGGCAAAGGAACAAAAAAACCCTTCCAAAACCATTTTAAAATGTTCTAGGAGCTGCTGCTGAAGCTATTCTTTACAGCTTTTTGTTCAGCAGCTTGAGAAAATACTTTAAACTGTTGCTAGGTGGCAATGTTCCTCAAGCAAAGACAGTCTCATAGTGCCTGTAAATCTTTTGTTTAAAGCAGAAAGGAAATAATGATTTAAATATGTCATCATTAGGTGGCTTTATCAGATGTTTTTCTTAAAAGGTAATGGTTACATTATTACAATTGCATAGAATTATTTGTATCATAACATAACAGATCATGGCACTAACACTTCCAAAATATATTAAACAAATCAGAGGATCTCTATACACATCTTAGGGGAATCCAAAGACATGAGTCAGATTCAAAAATAAAAAATGCCTGTGAATTTTAACACTAGCAGTACCCTTGTATAAAACAATAATTCGTTTCAACCATAAGTAGTGGCAAGAAAAAGAAAAAAAACCCCATGAAGTTTAGAATGGACACTGGAGACCAAGAAAACGGTAAGCAGGCAGGCTTGGAGAGATTGAAGGAAACATAGGAAGGGGGCGGTGAGAAAATAAAGGCAGAATAATTGGCCAGAGCAAAAATGTACAGTACTTTCAAGTTAGGAAGAAGATGCTTAACCCCCAGATCCAAAGGCTCACTACAGTTCTCTTAGAAGCTTATTTTTTTAGAAAAAGGGCTCCACAATCCATGGTATCTCCTGTTTGATATTTCATGGATTGATAGCCTCAGTGGGTTAAGAACTCTTAATTTGTATAACTAAGACAGATTGCAAAACAGAAGTTATTTAGCAGAGAATTTCCTCTCTTGTCTAGAAGTGGCCTCTTCTCTGTCCATTTCCAAAAGCCACTTTCTTTTCAACTCCTGGTAACTCTATATGTGGAACAGCTTTCTTGTATCCCTCCATCACCCTAACTGTCAGTGTCATTTTGGAGTCCTACTATAAACATATTTTTCTCCTTTGCCTATGGATCTTTGTATCTTGCCCTACTAAGTGAGGAGCTTCAGGGAGCCATGAATTACAAATACATTATACAAAAGTATTGTGCTAAAAAATGACTAGTACTGAACAGAAAAAGCCAATGTTGTTATTATCAGATTTGGTATTAACAGAAGCCATACTGGAAAATCAATTAGAAAATCACAAGACTCAAGTGAAGGATAAAATAAAGAAGGTGAACTATAATAGAAACTAATGAGAGAATACTTAAAATAAAAGTAATTTAATTGTAATGTTCCTATTATTTCTTACACAATTGAAATGGATGCTTATTTATGAGATATACTTTATGATATAAAGACTGTTTGGGAAAATGACCCAGATTACATTGGGCTGCTCTAAACCAGTGGATGTTCTGGTCACGGTGGCCATGTCTACACATTCATTAATGCACTATATTTAGTGCACATGAAATTTAGTACTTGTATAACCATGTTCTAAATCAATGCATGTTAATCAGCGCTACTGCACAGCAGCACTGATACACAGCTTATTAGTGATGTTCACTAAGCAGTAGCCTAATACTTCTTCACAGTAGCACATTAGCATGTTTTTTGCTGTGACGCTACTGCACAGTAGCATTAGGCTGCTGTGCAGTTAGTGTCTCATGTAGATGCACCCAGTATGACCCAAGCACTGGAAAAAGCACTTTTTGTGTTTTCACAAACATGTTTCTTGTGACAAAACTGAAGTTGTCTATTCAATCTATTCGATACCCTTGTGCACTTGCATCACAATACAATCTAATCACAGCCTTTCCTATTTATGTATACAGCTATAATTCTCACCCATGTTCTTTCATCATCTTTCTTTCTACTGCAGCAATGCTGGCTTCAGCTTCTAATCACTACTGATGCCAGCCTCCATCATGTACTTTGTACTTTTTCAAACTAGTTCCTTCATCTTTGTCTTTATGCTGCCCCTAACATGTGAGGGAAACTTCCCTCAAAATATCCTTTAAATTTCTCCTTAAACTCTTCTTTAGGACCATCTTTCCTATGGTATTTCAATAATGAATAGGCTGTTCATTCTCTCTATCATGCCAAGCAATGTAGTTTCATTGTTTCCTACCATTTCCCCATATTTTACATTTAAACAACAAACTCTTTGCTTCGGGGATTATCTTTTTATGCTGCATTTAAACAATTAAATAGCACCTGGTCCATGATCGTGTCTCCTACTCCATATAACAACAGCAATGATAATAAACAACTGTATTTTCCACAGGGCCCCCACCAGTAGTTATTCAGTGTTTTTTTCTCCTTTTTAATTCTTTATTCCTATACAATGCATTTAAATTAAAGCTGGATTTAAAAAAAAAAACAGCTATAAAGTTGTTACACATTTTCAAGCACAAACTCTGTAGCTGGATGGACTTTTTATGGCATGATAATTACTTGGCATGTGTCACCAATCTAAACTGATTGTAGTGGCAACACATAGGGAGTAGATGGGGGTGCACGTGCACCCCCTGAAAGTGCTAGTGCACCCGCTGACAGGCTGCATTCCCCACTTTGGTGACAAGCAGGGGGAGCAGGCACAAGCACCAGTTCCCCACCCCTGTGAGCACCGGCTGGGGAGCGGTAGTGCCGGATGAAGTGCTACAGCCACTTCCGGGAATGCTATGGTTGCTTCCCAGTCGGCACAATTGGCCACGGGGGGACCCCCTCCCCCAGTCACCAACTGATTGCTGGAGGGGCATGTGCCCCCCCTGCCTAAGGTGGCACCAGTCTCCCATGACTGATTGCATGATTAACAAGTTAATTGTGTGATAACAAGTGACAGAGAGGTAAATGAAAATGAAGAATTATAGCAGGTCAGCTACTTCATACAGTTGCACAGGCAACTTGAATCTTAGCATTTCCTAGCTCCCTAGTGTTTGACTGTATAACCTTAATAATATTCTTTAAATGTATTTATGTGTATATTTAATTTACAAGGTTTACAAAAAAAATATGAACAATGAAATGCTTTCTGCGGGAATCATATTGTAATCAATCCGTATCTTCAGCATGCCTGGAACCTTTCAGTCTCTCTCAAGGATCTGTGCAACTGGAGGTAAAATGTTAAAGGATGGCAGCAGTAGATTGTCCTGGTGGGCACGTGACACATGCGCTTTAATGTGCATTAGCCTATTGTAATGCTTATTAAAGCATCACAAAAAAAAAAAAATCATGCTCTTTTGCTAATGCACATTAAAGTAGGCTAATGCACATTTTTCTAGTACTTCACAATGGAGGTACTAGATTTACTGTACATTACCTAAAGCGCATTAAATAAACACATAGGCATGCCCAGTATGGACCAGAACTAACAGTGGATGAGATATTTTGCCAGTGGGGCCCACAGGTATTTGTCTAGATTAGAAGAAGTTTGAGGCATAATAATCATGTACAATTAAAGGGTTGAGAAAAAAATTACATTTTGTATCCTTGTTACAATTTACTGGAATTGAATCACTTTAAAGTTATAATATTAAATTAAGATTTCTTCTTTTTTTTTAAAATCAGATTATGTTCAAGTGGGATCTCAGCTACATACGAAGAGCAAGTAAATACAGAGCATAGCACTATCACATACAAGAAGCATCCTTTTTCTTACAGAATTGTATATAAATTATACATCTTGGTAAAGACTGGAATTTAACTGGAATAGCTCTTTTATTCATCATATATTCATTTAGTATAAAAGATACACTTCTTCTATTGGGCTTTTCACCACCATTGGTTTAATTGTTTCTGACAGTTAGATGCTGGCAACAAGTACTCTCAGAAGCTTTAAAAGAGAGGTTACTTAGCCGCAGAATTGTTACATACAGTTATGTTTTCTGTTGTCTAACTATTTCTCTGAATTCACGGTAGATTCACTGAATATTAAATTAATGTGTCATCCCATTTATTTTACTAAATACAAGTTCCTCTGCAAGAGACAGAGCTTTAACACAAGAAAATATCTGATAGGAACTGAAAGAAGACAGTCAGTCATACCCATTTTAATTTGTGACCTGAAGCAACATCTGAACCTATTTCTTGTTGAGGAAGAAAAGGCTGGTTAATTTATTTTTACAATACAAGGCCCCATGCAAAACACCTATTTTATTTGGAACTTAATTGATGGCAACGACATGAGAATTTCGTAGATTTCATAGATTTCATAGACATTAGGGCTGGAAGGGACCTCGGAAGATCATCGAGTCCAGCCCCCTGCCCAAAGGGCAGGAAGTCAGCTGGGGTCATAGATTCATAGATTCATAGATTCATAGATGTTAGGGTCGGAAGGGACCTCAATAGATCATCAAGTCCGACCCCCTGCATAAGCAGGAAAGAGTGCTGGGTCTAGATGACCCCAGCTAGATACTCATCCAACCTCCTCTTGAAGACCCCCAGGGTAGGGGAGAGCACCACCTCCCTTGGGAGCCCGTTCCAGACCCTGGCCACTCGAACTGTGAAGAAGTTCTTCCTAATGTCCAGTCTGAATCTGCTGTCTGCTAGCTTGTGGCCATTGTTCCTTGTGACCCCCAGGGGCGCCTTGGTGAATAAATCCTCACCAATTCCCTTCTGTGCCCCCGTGATGAACTTATAGGCAGCCACAAGGTCGTCTCTCAACCTTCTCTTGCGGAGGCTGAAAAGGTCCAGTTTCTCTAGTCTCTCCTCGTAGGGCTTGGTCTGCAGGCCCTTGACCATACGAGTTGCCCTTCGCTGTACCCTCTCCAGGTTATCCGCATCCTTCTTGAAGTGTGGCACCCAGAATTGCACGCAGTACTCCAACTGCGGTCTGACCAACGCCCTATAGAGGGGAAGTATCACCTCCCTGGACCTATTTGTCATGCATCTGCTGATGCACGATAAAGTGCCATTGGCTTTTCTGATGGCTTCGTCACACTGCCGGCTCATGTTCAACTTGGAGTCCACTAGGACTCCAAGATCCCTTTCCACCTCCGTGCCACCCAGCAGGTCATTCCCTAGGCTGTAGGTGTGCTGGACATTTTTCCTCCCTAGGTGCAGCACTTTGCATTTCTCCTTGTTGAACTGCATCCTGTTGTTTTCTGCCCACTTGTCCAACCTATCCAGGTCTGCCTGCAGCTGTTCCCTGCCCTCCGGCATGTCCACTTCTCCCCATAGCTTTGTGTCATCTGCAAACTTGGACAGAGTACATTTCACTCCCACGTCCAAGTCGCTGATGAAGACATTAAAGAGTATCGGTCCAAGGACCGAACCCTGCGGGACCCCACTGCCCACACCCTTCCAGGTCGAGACCGACCCATCTACCACGACTCTTTGGGTGCGACCCTCTAGCCAATTCGCCACCCACCGGACTGTGCAGTCATCCACATCACAGCCTCTTAATTTGTTCACCAGTATGGGGTGGGATACCGTATCGAAGGCCTTCCTGAAGTCCAGGTATACAACATCCACCCCTCCTCCTGTGTCCAGGCGTTTCGTAACCTGGTCATAGAAAGAGACTAGGTTGGTCAGGCACGATCTGCCCGCCACAAACCCATGCTGGTTTCCCCTCAGCATAATTTGTCCTGCCGGGCTCTCACAAATGTGAGCCTTGATAATTTTTTCAAATACTTTACCAAGGATGGAGGTGAGACTGACCGGCCTATAGTTGCCCGGGTCCTCCTTCCTCCCCTTTTTGAAAATGGGGACCACGTTAGCCCTTTTCCAGTCCTCCGGGACTTGGCCCGTGCGCCACGAGCATTTGAATATTCCCGCCAGTGGCTCTGCAATGACGTCAGCCAGTGCCTTCAGCACCCTGGGATGGAGCCCATCCGGGCCTGCCGACTTAAAGGCATCCAGTTCTTCCAAGTGACTCTGCACCACCTCAGGATCTACGCATGGAAGTCTGGCGCCTTGCTGCTGCCTCTCTACAACCCCAGTGAGAGACTTGTCGTGCCCCTCGCTTAGGAACACTGAGGCAAAGAACTCGTTGAGGAGTTCAGCCTTGTCCCCTCTATCTGTCACCAATTGCTTCTGCCCATTTAGCAGGGGTCCTATTCCTCCCTGGGCCTTCCTTTTACTCCCTATGTATCTAAAAAACAATTTCTTGTTGTCCTTTACTTGGGTTGCCATCCTCAGCTCCATGGTAGCTTTGGCCCGCCTAACTGCCTCCCTACAAGCACGAGCAGAGGAGGTATATTCATCTTTAGTGATCTCACCCTGTTTCCACTTTTTATGTGCTCCCCTTTTGGCCCTTAGGCTGCCCTGGATTTCTCTGGTCAGCCATGGAAGCCTCCTGGCCCCTTTCCCTCTTTTGCCTCGCTCGGGGATTGTCTTGCTTTGTGCCCAAAGGATCGTTTCCTTTAGGCACAGCCACCCTTCTTGGGCACCCATCCCATCAAAACTCCTACTCTGCAGTGCTTCCTTGACTAATCGCCTGAGTGCAATGAGATCAGCTTTCCTAAAGTCTAGCACTTTCACCCTACTAGTTACCTTACCCACTCGCCAGGGTCATAGGATCCCAGCAAGATAAGCATCCAGTTTGCTCTTGAAGGCATTCAATGTAGGTGCATGAACCACTTCCGGTGGCAGGCCATTCCAGACCTTGGGGGCTTGGACAGTGAAGAAATTCTTCCTTATGTCCAGCCTAAAACGGTCTTGCAGGAGTTCATAACTGTTCAACCTTGTCATCCCTTGGGGCGCTCTGGTGAACAAATGTTCCTCCAGATCCTGCTGAACACCCCTGATAAACTTATAGGTGGCCATCAGATCACCCCTGAGCTTGCGCTTTTCCAGGCTAAAGAGCCCCAGGGCTCTCAGCCTGTCATCGTAGGTTCTGCTTCCCTGACCTCTGATCATGCGCGTGGCTCTTCTCTGGACTCTCTCAAGCTTCTCCACATCCTTTTTGAATTGTGGAGCCCAAAACTAGACGCAGTACTCCAGCTGCGGCCTCACCAAGGCCGAGTACAAGGGGAGAATGACGTCCCGGATTTGCTTGAGAAGCATCTATGGATGCAAGCCAGCGCTTTGGTAGCTTTACTAGCTGCAGCATCGCACTGCAGGCTCATGTTCATCTTGTGGTCAGTGATGACCCCCAAGTCTCTTTCTTGCATAGTGCTAGCCAACATAGCACTGCTGAGACTATAAGGATGCTGCAGGTTTTTCTTCCCAAGGTGGAGAACCTTGCATTTATCGGTGTTGAACACCATCAGATTCTCATCCGCCCACTTGCTGAGCCTGTCCAGGTCAGCCTGGATCACCCGCCTGTCTTCTGGTGTGGATGCTTTGCCCCAAAGTTTGGTGTCATCGGCGAACTTGGCCAGTCCGCTTCTGACTCCAGTGTCCACATCATTAATGAAGATGTTGAACAGTATGGGTCCAAGGACAGAGCCTTGGAGGACCCCACTGGTCACAGGACACCACGATGAGTGACTTCCAAAAATTACTACCCTCTGGGTCCAACCCCGGAGCCAATTTTCCAGCCAGTGAATCGTGGAGGACCCAAGGTGACAATTGGCCAGTTTCTCCAAGAGGTGATCATGGGAAACCAGATCGAACGCTTTTTTGAAGTCAAGATATATGACATCAATCTCTTCTCCCTTGTCCAGGTGATAGGTCACCTGGTCGTAGAAGGAAATGAGATTGGTCAAGCAAGACCTACCCACAACAAACCCGTGCTGGCTATCCCTTAAGATGTTGGGGTCGGCCAGTCCATTAAGGATGGCCTCTTTAGTAAACTTTTCTAAGATCTTCCCTGGGATAGAAGTCAGGCTAATGGGCCTATAGTTAGCCGGATCCACTTTCCTCCCTTTCTTGAAGATAGGCACCACATTGGCCTTCTTCCAGTCTTCGGGCACTAGACCAGAGCGCCAAGAGTTTTCAAAGATCCGTGCTAGAGGCTGGGCTATGATGCTCGCCAGCTCCTTGAGTACCCGGGGGTGAAGATTGTCAGGGCCGGCTGACTTGAAGGTATCCAGCTTCTCAAGAGGTTCCTTCACGAAGTCAGCATCAATGGAGGGCAGGGGATCACCCTCACCCAGACTTCCCTGTCCCGTAGCAGGCATGGGCGTCCCATGGGACTGATGAAAGACTGACGCAAAGTACCTATTTAATAGGTTGGCTTTTTCCTGGACGTCAGTTGTCAGTTGCCCCATCTGGTTCAGTAGGGGTCCAACGTTGCCCCTGCTTTTCCTCTGGCTTCCCACATATCTGAAAAAGGACTTTTTATTGTCCTTGATGCTCAAAGCTAGTTGGAGTTCAGTTACAGCCTTGGCTTTCCTGGTATGCTCCCTACAGGACCAGACCAGTGCAGAATAATCCTCCTTGGAGGTGACTCCCATCCTCCATCCTTTGTAGACCTTTCTTTTTAGCCTCAGGAGGTCTGCTAGGTCCCTGGAGAGCCAGGGGGGGCTGATGTGCCCTCTTTCTGCCTTTCCTCCGAGATGGAATAGACTTAGTTTGTGCATTGAGGATCGCTCCCTTGAGGAGCAACCACTCTTCTTGAACTACCCTCTCCCCGTGGTCATGGTCCCTTAGGGCCTCACTGACAAGCCTCCTGAGCTTGTCAAAGTCGGCTTTCCTGAAGTCAAGGACTTCTGTGTTGCTGACTGACTTGCCAGCTTTTCGGCAGATGGTGAAGGTGATCAGCTCGTGGTCGCTGTCACCCAGCTTCCCATCGATCACTAGGTCACCGACTAGGTCATCCCCAGTAGCCAGTACCAGGTCGAGCAGCGCTTTGCCTCTCGTTGGCCCATAGACTTCTTGAGTCAGGTAGAGGTCATCTACGCACGAGAGGAAGCTTTGCGACCACTCAGATTTTGCTGAGCGATCCTCCCACAAGATGTCCGGGTAATTGAAGTCACCCATGACAACCATGGTCCTGGAGCATGCGGCCTCAGCCAGTTCCCAGGCAAACTCCTGGTCAAGCTCAGGACTTTGGGTGGGAGGTCTGTAGTAGAATCCCACCATTGTGTCCCCTGTGCCATGTTCCCCACAGATTTTAACCCAGAGGGTCTCCAGCCGTCCACCCTGGTCGCCAATATCGGCTTGCAGGGACGTGTAGCTTTCCTTAACATAGAGAGCTACACCCCCGCCCCTTTTCTCTACACGATCCCTCCTGTACAGGGTATAGCCATCTATACCCGTGGTCCAGTCTTGGGTGGAGTCCCACCAGGTATCCGTTATCCCTATGACATCATAATTATTTGCATTGAGCAGGAGGATGAGTTCCTCCTGCTTATTCCCCAAGCTCCTGGCATTTGTGTACAGGCAGGCAAGTGCCCCCTGGGGGGCTCCTTCCTTGCCCACAGATTTTACCAGGGCTGAGGCAGGGGTGGGCTCCCTTAAGTGCCTTGAACTGCTGGCTTTGCAAGGATTGCTCAGCGGGCCAGCAGTGGCAGTAGTCCCCCGTCCTCCAGCGGGCTTAGTTTAAAGCCCGGTGGAGCAGGTCAGCCAGTCTGGCTGAGAAGAGCCTCCTCCCTAGGGGAGAGAGGTGAAGGCCATCTCTTCCCAGCAGCTCACTGCCTCTCTCGCCAAAGAGCGGGCTGTTGTCATGAAAGCCAAAGCCTTCCCGACGACACCAGCGCCGCAGTCTTTGGTTGACCACGTGGATCCTCCTCTCCCTCCTCGGCCCATAGCCTGAGACTGGGAGGATCAACGAGAACACCACCTGTGCCCCCAGACCCTTTAGCCCCACTCCCAAATCCCTGTAGCGCCTCATGACCCGGCTGGGAGTGCTCCAAGCCGTGTCATTGGTGCCCACATGAATTAGGAGCATGGGATAGTGGTCTGTGGGTTTGAGGAGCTCTGGGATCCTCTCCGCAATGTCCCGGATGCGGGCCCCCGGGAAGCAGCAGACTTCCCAGGCTAAGGGGTCGGGGTGGCAGATTGCCCCTTCAGTCCCCCTCAGGAGGGAGTCTCCCACAACAAACACCTTATGTTTTGTCTTGGGGAGAGCAGGGGCAGGAGCTGCAGTTGGGCCCATGTTGCCTGCGGGAGCCAGCAACTCAGCAGGCTCTGCTGGAGCGGCAAGAGGTGCATACCTATCGCTCAGCTTTGGTGGGGCAGGGGCCTTGGTGCGGCGGGCCTTAGGGCCCTTGACCACTGTGGTCCATGCCCCTGGCTGGACAGAGCGGGAGGTCCCGGGGTCCTCCTTTGGCCTGGAGGGAGACTGTGGTCTACCCTCCGCCTCCCAGGGGAGAAGGGCCTGGCAGTAGGAGTCTATCTCCTGCTCGCAGTCCCTGATGGCATGCAGTCTCTGGACTGTGGCATGGAGCTCCTCCAGCTGGCGCTCCAGAGACCCCAAAAGGGAGCAGACCCCACAAGGGGAGGTCACCATGCTCCCAGGCCCCAGAGCCTGAAAAAGAGACAGGCAGCCCCTGCAGCTGAGAGCCAGGGGCTCCGTCTGCATGGAGGCCAGAACCAGGGGCTCCGTCTGGGTGGCAGTCTCTGAGGTGCCAGAGGGGGGGGCCGCAGAGCCCGAGGGGACCCTCGGGGTGCGGCGCGTGCCCATCCATGACATGCCTCTGGTAGGCTGGGTACGGCTGGGACTGTCTACCCTGGGGGGTGCGCAGGCAGGGTCTTGGGCCCTCCTGTGCGAACTCCGCGCTAACTCACGCGCCGGCAGAGAAGCGCGCCTGTTTGCGCAGCCTGTTCGCATGGCTCCGGTCGCATGGCTCCCTGGGGGGCTGGGCAAAGTAGGGGCTTGGGCGGGGCTTGACCCAGCCCGGCTCCACTCAGCCGCCTCCTCCTACACACACACTAAGGGGTTAGCCCCCTCTCTCCATGGGCCCTGCTTACCTCCGGCTGTGCTGGGGGTCGGCAGGGGGCTCCGCGGCTGCTTATTGTTTAAAAAATAGTGGAAAGATACCCATGACATTTCTTAATAACAAATCAGAACAGTGTGTTTTATAAGCATGTTCTACAAAAAAAAACCCACACCAATTGCTTCCTAATAAATGAGTTACAATACCATTTTAGTAAGTGATTATGAAAATTTCCAGAATTACTCAGCTATTCATCAAAACAAATCTAATCAAAAAGACTTTAATCTAGATTTTGAACCTTCCAGCATTCAGAGATATTCAGATATGGCTTTTTAGTTGTGTCTTTTTTTGGAGTTACAGTCAACTGTGTAATCTAAATTAATATTCAGTTTGGCAAAATCCTTTCCCAACTGACTAACTCCCCCTGTCCCACTGAAAAAAGAGATACCAATGTTTATGGTATAGTGTGTGTTAGCTTTTTCTTTTTAGCATTTTGTTCACAAACAACTCATTGGACATAATCCTACTGATTCAGGGCCCATATTGTGAAAGCTCATATTATTGATCAGCCAAATCCAATGAAAGAAAGAAAATTAGATTGTTCCTTGTTTAAATTGGATTCTTCTGTCTCATGGAAAGTTGGTTTTGCCTTCCCTTTTCATTCTCAGGGAGGTAGTAGATTTAATGCCCCTTTCCATCAGTGGGTGGAGGCTTCCATATCAGAAGCTTCTTGTAAACTGCCCTGCTTATGCTCCTTGTAATAGGGTACACCTCCAGGGACAGCCAGGCTGTACCTTGTGGCAAGGTACTACCTGACCACCTACTCTAGTTCCCTAGCCTGGCCCCTTTCCTCTCTCACCTGCCACATCTTCATGTTATTGAAGATGTTTACTTAAGAGACTGCCTTTAAGTAACTTAAGCCTAGGCTTTAGCCACCTTGTCTCCTTATGCTGCCCCCAGCCCTGAGTCAGACTGGGCAGTATGCAGGGCTCTGCTCCCTCTTTCTTACTCCTGTCCCCTTTCCATTGGTGGGTGGAGGCAGGGCTTCAGACTGTCTTATTCTTTTAGTCTGGGCTATGGTTTCCTCCTAGGTGTCTCACTCCAAAACCACTAAAGTAAATCAAAAAAAAAAAAAAATCACAGTACTCTGGGCAGTCTATTCTGCAGCCCCCTTGCTTCCCATCATGGCTACTTCAGTCCACTGGGTATTACTACTATCTAGAGCAGAAAAAAAATAAGAGAAAAAGAACAGCAAGTAAGGCCGTGTGTAGACAAAACAAGGGGTATGTCTGCACAACACTTTAAAGCGGGTTAAATGCTTTTGCACTGCTTTAATAGTTAGTGTGTGCATGCATCGGCGGCATATTGTGCAGTAATTCCAGCCACTGTAGCAAATTTGGTGGCATAATGCACCTTAAATGACTTGGGGCACAGCAAACTAAAACTCCTCTTTTAGTTTGCTGCCCTACAGCTGAGGAGCAAAGCACTGGGATCCATGCAACTCAGGGGCTCTGCAGGAAGCCCATGCAGGCAGCCTGGCAGCAGCCCAGGAAAGTAGGCTTTGCCCAAGAAAAGCAGCAAGCCTTTTCTTATTTCCCCTGGAGCCTGCCTGCCTGCCTGAGCTGCACGGGGGCCTGGTGCTCACCTCCATGGCTACAGTGCCCCCCAGCACCGCCTGAGCCAGGTACCTGGGGGCAGATTCTGCCTGGCAGGGGCTGCCGCTGCCACAGAAGGTAGCACCAGCACCCCCCACAGCCCAGGGACTGCTCCGCTCACCAGCAGCTTGCCCTCGCCTCCCCGCCACTGGAGAGGCAGTAAGTTCAAGTGTGTTCATGACATGGGGGCTTAAAGGGCCCTAAATTGAAGTGGTGTTTTTATCTACCATTTCATCTATACATGCCCCCCATACCAGGCTCTCATAACCAATCTGTTGCCCTCCCGAGGGACACCATTCCTTCAGACCCTTCCAGGGCCAACATGAATAGTTCTCAGTCTGCTTGGGTATAATCAACTCCCTACCTACCCCTCGAGCTCCTCCAGGGTGAACATAAAACAAGTCTCAATTCTTTATACCCCCTTTCTGGGCCTCTTAAGGCAAAACAGAGGGGGCGGGGAAGGGAAGAAAATCCTTAGCCCTCCCCAAGTGCATTCTTGATCAATAGATGTCACTCCTTTCAAGCAGCAGCTCTCCAGGCTGGAGGAGTTTCTGCCCTTGCCTCCTTGCGGGGCTCTGTCTCCCTCCACTGTTGTGGCCAGTTCCCTTTTTCTGGACTGGAGAGAGTTTATATCTCAGTTAGCCACACCCTTCTGGTCAGCTGGCTGGGCTTTCTGCTCCCTGGGCACAGGTGTGGTCAGGCTCTTGCTCTCCTCCCTCTGCTTGGTCCTGCAGCCAGCTGATTGCAGGCTGAGCTTTGCAAGTGTGTAAGGTCCAGAAGCCCAGTGAGGGT
This sequence comes from Alligator mississippiensis, assembly GCF_030867095.1. NCBI lineage: Eukaryota > Metazoa > Chordata > Crocodylia > Alligatoridae > Alligator > Alligator mississippiensis. Next base: position 199,656,659 of record NC_081826.1, on the reverse strand, counting down.
TAAACAATTGGACCAGCCCCAGGAAGGCCCTTGTCACAGTGCCGCAGGGGGGCTGGTGGGGGCAGGAGGGTGCTTCAGTGTGGGACTTAGCAGCAGGCAGCCACTGCCCTATAGCACCTTGTACCCCAAGGAACCCTGGTCACAGTCTACATGTGTGTTGTGATGGAGTAAATAATTCTGCTGTAGGGTAATACTTGTGCCAGGAAATACTAACCTACAGTGGAGTTAATTTGTTTACTCCAGACTAATAGCTTCATACGTGTAGGTGGTGATTCTTTACTGTGGAGCTAACTGAGCAACTCCACAGTAAAGTGTGTGTGTAGATGCATCCCCCCCCCCCCCCCCATTTTAATTCTCAAGGTAAAACTTTCTCTTAAAACAAAAAGTAAGAAAAGTTTGTGTCCATTTCTTTGTTGTTTTATAAAGCAAATTAATCCCTGAGAAATGTTTGTAATGTTTCATCTCAGTGCACTATAGTATTCTAATTCTCATTGGTACTGCTTATCATAATATTTACCAAAAATCTTTCTTAAACATCTTCAATACCAGTCACCTGGGAAGAAACTTTTCCTAGTTCATAGCAGAGATTAATGTTTACATGTCTCTCAGCCTAAACAAGCCCTAGGCACCAGCGAGTATAGGAAGTCACTCAGCCTTACAAGAAACTAATCAAATAGCAAGACAGTGAATTGAGCAGTTAATGCAAGAGAAGGAAAATGTCAGTTGTTGCTGACTTCTTAAAGGTTATAACTATGAAAGAACAAGGAAAGGAAAATAAAAGATGAAAAATGATGGGGGGAAAAAGGAAGGATTGCTCTAAGGGCACAAAAATTGTGTTCTGTAGGCTTCAATATTTTAATATAACCATACTCAGTTGACCCCTCTGAGGACCAGGACATGTATCAACTGTGGAAAATAAGTCTACATTCTTAAGCTTTTAATTCTTCTAACTCAAACTTGTACAGTACATGCTGCATTGTGACAGAAGATACTGATAGCATCATTCCCAAAGATATTATTTAGGGTATATACAGACGCTTGGGGAAGTTGCAGGGAGGTTAAATCGCATTAAAAATGGTCACCTGATCTAACTTAGTTCACCCATGTGCCCTAGTTAGGCTGATCTAAGTGTAAACTGTACAAAAGTTCAGGAATTTTAGATCAGTCTAAAAATGGCTGACACAAGGTAAATTAACTGTACCTTGGAGGTAGTCTGGCTTAGATCAGGTCCAGCAAGACTGATCTAATTGAGCCTCTGTACAAAGCCAACATAGTGCCACACTATGCCTCCAGGGTGGCCGTGAAGCCCCTGGAGTCACTTCAGCCCTTACTCACTCAGTTCTCTGTGGGCAGTCACCCCTTCATTGTCCTGCCATGCCTTGATGTATTTGCTTTTATATAAGGAAGGCTGCCCCAGGGCTGCTCTCACTCTAATGACCACCAAGTGCCTGTGGTTATTGTCTTATGGGCTAATTGTGTGGCTCAATCATACCTCCAGGATGGCCTCCCTGGCAGTGGCCTTGGCCTAGGAGACAGCCCACAATTCAAAAGCTGGTGGGCATGGCCAGCATCAGCAGAGTGAAGGCCAGCCAGGTGTCTGTGGGGAGAGGCAGCCGCATGGTGGTGTCCTGCCATTCCAGGTGTGGTCAAAGCAGCTCAAGAAGGTCCAGGAAGGTGACCCAGGTCATCCTGAATGCCTCCAGCCACTGCTCATCATCCCAGGTGTGCTGCATGACATGCAGCCACCAGTCCTAGCTGGCCCGGCAGGCCCAGAGGTGGTAGGCCTGGAGGCATAGGAGGCCATGGGCGGTCCTGGCAGTGGCATCCAGCAACACATTGTCAGCATCCCTGCCAGGGTCCGGCCAGCCGGAGGGGTCCACGCAGCAGGTGCACAGCAGTGGTGGCCCTGGAATGGCACGCAATGGCCTGGCAGGCGGTTGCTGCATGTGAACCATGGGCCAGCTGGCAGTTGGCACATTGGGCCAGTATGGCCAGTGTGATAGCCAACAGGAGCCCAGGGCACTGGTTGTTTCTGCCAAGGGCAGGAGCTGGAGCAGCCATGGCTCAGGAAGGCACAGGCAGGGAGGAAGGTTCTGCTGCATGCTACCCCTGCATTGCGCACACTGCTCATGGTGAGGGAGGGGGGAATGGGGCTGCCTTTTCAAGAGGGCTGCTGGCCGCAGGCAGCTGCAGCTGGAGCTGGGAGATTTCTCCCCCACCCCCTCACCTCCAGTGACTACAGGACCCCAGAAGCAGGAGTAGCTTGCTACCATTGACAGTAAATCTGCACCTGCTTCCCTGCATGTGTAGATGCCTGCCCAGGACTGTTTACTTGTGAGCAGTTTACTCAAGAGTAAATTGTTCCCAAATCAAATGCATGTGTAGATGCACCCACTGTGTAGATTACTGAAGGTGGAAATCTTCAGAGTATAAACACCACACACAGTAAAGCTTTTCTTTTCAGTAGTGTTTTGACTATAAATAACTAAACCTTGGGAGCATCTACATGAGATGTTTACTACGGAGCTGGCTAATTAGCTCCACAGTAAAGTCTTAAGGTCTACAAGCGTGGCCCTATTAGGCCACAGGAAACTAATAAACACCACCACAGGTTTGTACTTATAAATACAAATGCTATCCTGTGGTGTTCTTTAGTGCGCAGCAACACCCATATAGATGTTGACAGGGCTGGCTCAGGCACAAGTACGCTTCAGTGCAGGGACTGCCTGCTAGTTAGCCCTGCACTGAAGCACCCTTGTGTCCCAGCCAGCCCCACAGCAGCACACTGAGCTGGATCAGAGCAGCCTCAGGCTCTCAGGCTGATCCACAGATCTGTTGCCAGCTGGGGTTGCTACAATCTGGCTCAATGTGCTGTAGTCCCAGGCATGCATTCAAATGCAGCACCCAGGAGGAATAAATTCAGCACATATCACATAATTACTCCATTGTGATACACAATGGGGGCATCTACACATGCAATTTACTACAGAGTTGACTAATTAGGTCCCCAGTAAAACATCATGGTCCACATGTGTGCCCATATTAGCTTACAGTAAATTAACTAACTCCACTGTAAAATAGCACTTATCCTGGACAATACTATCCTATGCTGATATGTGCTGGAGTTTATTGCTCTGTGCTAATAGCACAGGTAGATGCACCCCTTTAGACCTATATAGTACCAGAGAAGTACTACAAAGTATAAGAGGAAGAACTAGCATAATAGAGTATTTTGGAAAAACAAAAACATAAGTTTGAAAAAAACACCAAAATATCAGATAGACTGTCTTAGAGGAGTGGTAACAGCCTATTAATGACAATCTGTCTCTTTGGCAAATTCAATTGAACATTTTCTTTTTAAATATTTGAATTCCTCATTTATATATTGCCAAAAGATGTATATTTTAGCATCCTTTTTAATAGTAATGTAATAGTTTAGTAAATCTTACAGTAATACCTTATTAGAGGTATTGTGAATTTTAATTAATTATTGCAAAACTTTTAGAGAATCAAAGGTAAAAAGTGTGTTTGTAGGATAATGTGCTTTTTGTGGTTGTTTACTCTTTTCTTATTATTTTCCAATCACTCACTTCTTTTTGAGTTACTTTGAATCACTTTGAATTTTCACTTGGACCTGAGAGAACAGTTTTTAAAAACCAGGAGAAGATATGAAATGCAATATTTAAAATAAAGTGGAATGTTAACTAGATCTTTCATTATTTCAAAACTGAACATTTTGAAAAGTATTAAGTAGGCATACACAAAGAAGGGAAGAACACTTGCCTAATGTAAATGTTTCATTCTAGAAGGAGCTAAATATGGACACTTCTTATTCAGTCCATTTTCAGAGGACTTCTTTTGTGCTCACAGATTATGTTTTCAGGGTTTACTCTTCCATAATGAGAAGTATAAACTTTCCTTTTAAAATAATGAAAGCTAAGAAATATTCACTTGCCTTCAGGATCCTAGGCACTGGGCGCATCTACATGTGCTATTAATGCACCTGAATAAACTCTGGTGCAAAAGCTGCTTCCCAGGAGCAGCATCTTCATGTGCGCCCAGTACCACAGTAAAATGAGGTGGGACGAAGCAGCCTTGGTCTGGCAGGGGACCCAGGGGGTCAGCCCTTGGCTCTGGGTGGCAGGATTGGGTGGTGGAGAGGGCTGACTGGGAATAGGCAGCAGACAGCTCACATACTGTAGCACCCTCATGCCTCAGCCAGCCCCGCTTAGTCTGTATGTGTGTATGAGCGTACATAATTTACTCTGTTGTAGGATAGCTTGTGTCCTGGACAATACTATCCAATACAGAGAAGTTAATTAATTTACTGCACCCTAATACAGGTGCACATGTAAAGACTGTGAGGCTTTACTGGTGAGCTAATTAGTCAACTCCACAGGAAAACACATGTGTCCACAGTAAAACCTGTGTAGAGGCCCCCACTGTGTATCACAAGTCTTGTGATAAAGTTGCAGGAATGGTCTGTACTGCTACTTTTTACTTTTATTGTATCAAGACACAGCTGTAGGTATCTCTGCTAGATTCCATTCTTCAACCAGTTATGGTGACTTCAGATCTAAATGATGTTGAATTGATCTATTTAAAGGTAAAAGTATTAAAGGGTAGAATATTTAAGAATGATGAATTTCAAACTAGTTCTCACCTAGCTTGACCGTCAGCTAATCAAGCATAACTCAAAATCTTACCAATGTAAAATAATGTATTACATGTAAACTGTGATAATTTGACTTTGAAGTCCATTGGGAAAAATACACATGAAGCCTGCAGCCCTCCTCCCCTTCCTCTCCCCGCCATTAGGCCAGCTCCTTTTTTAATGGAACCTCATTTTAAGCTCCCTGCTCCCATATGCTTCTTCAGCAGTAGGGAAATAAAAATCTTTGAGTCCTGTTTGTGAAGGAGGTCACACAATGGAGAGTGCCACCTGCATGGAGTCCTTCAGCCTTATCCATGACCTCATGGAAATTCATTTATGGGCATTCAGTAAAGTTCTGGTATTGCATGAAATGAGCAACAGAGCTTAAGTAGGAAGTTCTTTCTGTATATTTTAGCACCGATAGTCTTTGTGTTAATATTTTTCTCTTCCTCATTACCAGGGATCCTGGTTTTTCTCTGTTTAAATATCCAAAATTCTCTGATTTAAAAACCCCAAATCCATGTTTTTCTGTGATTAAAATGAAACACCACTATATACATAGGTATCAGTTGAACACCATGTTTTATTGATATTTATAATTTTAAAACAATTTGGAAGCCTACCAGTGCCTCAATTGTTATAATAAAATAAATTCTAAATATCTACATATTTTGGCACTTGATTTGGAGGTTTTTTTGTCACACAAAATCAGAGATCTTCCTGCCCCCTTTGCTCACCAGGCCACAGGACCAACTGCAGCTGTCCCCACTGCAGACAAGTAGTGGATGCACATGCACTCCCCTGAGATTGGCTGTGCACCCCCTGGAAGTGCCATCCATGAAACTGGAAGTACCAGTGGAAGTGCCACTACCTGTTTCACTGCTGGGAGACACCCTCCCCCCATTGGTGATCTTGTGCCCCACCAGACTCAGAAGGCACCAGTCACCCATGGCTGTCCCCATCACCGCCACTGCTTTGTGTCACTGAGAAGCCCTGATATGCCGTTGCCCATCGCTCCCAACCCACAACCCGCCCCAGCCCTTCCACTGCCCCTCATTCCCAACCCACAGCTCCCCACTTTCCCCAGCCCTACTAGTGCCCCTCACTCCTGACCCACTGCCACCCACCCTCAGGCTCCAGTGTCCCAGTGTCTGGGGTGGTGGGGGGCCTGCCCATTGATGTCATAGGCAATGCCTCAGGGGGGCATGGAGGTGCATGTGCACCCACTAGATTTGTGCACCCACAGTGGGACATAGGGCTGCAACCTGGCTGGACCAGCACCGGGCTGCCTCCATGGTTCAGCAGGCAGAACCCAGCATGGGAAGGTAGAGTGGGGTGATGAGATTCATTGCTGCTATGGCCAGGACCCCCATGCCACCTGTCCTGCCATGGGTAACACTGCACTGCCAGCAGTGCAAGGAGTAATGAACTGTGGGCTGGGGCCAGGCTGCCCTTACCTCCTCCCACTACCAGCCACTCGTGCACCAGGCTGCAGCTCTACCCCGCTGCCATGGCCTGATCACTGCCACTGCTGCTGCTCCCCACCCAGCTCCCCTCTAGAGAAAATCTGTGTTTTTCTGTTTTTTTCCATAGGAAACAGAAAACTGGGATCCCTGCTCACACTTCTTCTGTGACAGGTATACATTCTTCTAATGCAAAGCCTACTATGGTGTTTGGCATTAGCTACTGGATACTATCAGAGGAGCTCTTCAAGTTTCATTTATTTCAAGCATCTAAGGGCGCGTCCACACACGCAAGCATGTGCACTTGCAGGAGCTCAAATAGAAGCGGTGCAAATCTGAGCTGGGCCTTTTTGCCTCAGTGCATGTGCTCGAACGTGCACTTTGTTGTGGAGCAAATTGTGCCACTTGGGGCAAAAGAACCCTGCCTGGCTCCTCCTGGATCTGCAGCCTGGGGCCAGCACCTGTGCTGTTCCCAGCAGTATAAAAAGCTGCCCTGTCCTGGCCCCACCCATGCAAAAAGCTGACCTGGCAAGCAGCTTGGGGCTACTCGCTCTCTGGAGCTTCTGGTGCCCAGCCAATTGACATCTGGGTACCCCTTGTGCCAGCTGGACTGCTGCAGCAGCATCCCAAATCCATTTTTTAAAATACTCCAAAATCCATGTTCTTTCATATTTAAAACAAAAAACCACTCCACACACACACACACACACACACACACACACACACACACACACATCTAGAGAGAGAGAGACGGTGATAAGTTGGGTAATGCTTTATTGGTATATTTACAATGTTAAAGCAATTTGGAATCCTACCAGTGTCTCTATCATTATGAAAAAATAAATTCTAAATACCTATATGTATTGTGTGTTTTTGGTTTTCTTCATACATGATGAGTGTGTGATGGGGGGATGTGCTGTTTGTAGAAAGGGGGTGATAAGGTGGGTGGGTGGATGTGGAGGGATGTGGGTTGGTCTGTGGGTAGGAGTGAAACAATTGCTGGGGGCACTGTGGGTGTGGGGAACCTTATGTGGAGGCTGCTCAGGAGCGGTGGGTCCCCTGGCCCCCACAGGGTGCAGGCCCCCCAGCACATGAAATGCCCCTACCCACCCAGGGTCCCAGCTCCCCCCTGGACGACCACAGCCCCTATCCCCGACAGGGTCCCAGCCCCCCTGCCTAGGGTCCCAGGCATCCTGGAGGCTCCCCCCGCACCCAGAGTCCCAGCTCCACCCTGGAGGGCCACAGCCCCTATCCCCCACAGGGCCCCAGCCCTCCTGCCCAGGGCCCATAACTCACCTTTAACAGCAGCAGCGGGGGGACCATGCACTGAGCCCAGCCTGGTTCTGCCGGCCCTGGGGCTGCTCTTGCTGCCCAGCCGAGCTGGTCTTGTGGCAGCAGGATCCAGTGCGGCACACAGAGGCCATGTGCCAAGCCCAGCCAGGTCCTGGGCCCCCTCTGTATCCCAGCTGGGCTAGGCCCAGATCCCTGAGGCTCTCTAGTCCAGGTTTGCACCAGAGCGGGTTGCACAGCTCCAGGAGGTGCTCACAGGAGCCGCACCTCCCAGAGCCCTGTGACCCGCTCCGGTGCAAGGCCGAACTAGCGAGCCACATGGGGCTGGACCAGGTCCTCACCCCCTCCACAGGCACAGGGGGGCAGAGACGAGAGCCAGTCCTGGGGCCCAGCCCATGCTGACGGGAGCCGGCGTGGCATGCAGTTCCCACGTGCCGTGCCGGGTCCTGCCATGGCCAGGCCCTTCCTATAGCTGCAGGACCTGGCCCGCTGCATGGAGACTGCGCGGAGCCGAGCCAGATCCTGCCAGCCCTGGGGCTGCTCATGCCGCCTGGCAGCCGGACAGCATGAGCAGCCCCAAGGCCAGCAGGATCTAGCTCGGCTCTGCATGGTCCCCACGTGCCAGGCCAGGCCGGGGAACACGAGCCGCCTGGGGCCGGCAGGACGCAGCTTGGCTCCGCATGGTCTGTTAAAAATGTCTAGCCCTTCCAGAAGATCCCTAACTACATCTGCACTGACTGAAGGCTCGATAGATCTATCCCCAAGATTGTCCCTATGAGATTGCTAATCTGGATGCGCCCTAATATTCTTATTAGATTGTAATACCATCATAACTTATACCTAGGAAGAAGTGAAATACTTGAGAAATAATAAATATAATAAAATAAATAATAAATGGGTGCTTACTAATTCAAATAGATGCAGCATGCTCAATATATCTGAAATTAAAAAAATCAACACAAAATTACACAAAATTAAAGTGGGCATAGTTTGTTGTAATTAGAAACACACAGGACTCAGTGAAGAAATCTTCAACACTACTCATTACATACTCTTACTCACATATCTTGAGCCAACTGGAAAGCAGTGATTAATTGGAGCATTGGCATGGTTGCAGACATTTTGGAAAACAGGCTTTGGAGGAAAAACATCTTGATAGGCTCATTTCGTTTAAAAAGAACAAAAAATAATAATTGTAATAATTGATGAAACAGCTCAAGACAAGAACATTTTTACAAAAGCAACGTACACACTTTCAATAACACTTGCCTGTTTCAGAAATGTAGAGCCTGGCAGGCACCCAGTCTTATGCTGGCTTCCTGAAAAATCTTAAAAGACAAAATATAGCAATATAGGCAGTGTGTGTGGGAGGAGACAAGGGTGGAATGAGAGAGTAGGAGTGTGGAAGCACTATAAAATGTTGTCCCAATTTTGAGATTTATTTGTTTAAGGGAAGTCAAGGAAATTCCCTCCTCAGACATACTTTCCCCTAAGTAAACAACCTTTTCTTCATTCTGTCAATAAATCCTAAACCAGGAAATATAGTTTTCCCTCCCCTAATGTTGTTTTATACTGGTTTCCATTATCTCTTATTGAACACAATATAACAATATATTATTTTTGCCTCTGCTTGCAGCTTCAGCATAATCTTTAGCTTCCCATTCTTTTGAAGGAGTCACAAGTAAATCACTATATTGACATAGAAGAGGGAAGTTAATACAATTGGTGTTATGGTATATTCTTTGTCCGGTGGTCACAGCAGAAAATAGATTTCTTACATTTAAAAACATTTAACATGTATGTTTTAAGTGAAATCTGGTATTACAATGAGGTTACGTTTATACTGTTGAGCACTGACAATGTATTTGGCAGGGTGCAAATGCAAACGAACATGAGTGCTTACCCCCAGTGAGCTCCCAATTCAGACAGACAGTGAAGGCATGGTGATGTAGTTTGAGGACATGCTACCATATTGGTAAAGAGCATTTGGGGCGTTATTATTTTTTATTATTTGTATGTATCCATCTTAGGAACCCAAATGGGATAGAAGTTCTCGTGGATAAAGTCCCTGCCCCAGGAAGTAACAATCTAAACAAAACAAGTGACATGCAAAGGATGGGGGAGAGGAAGAAATGCCCAGTTATCAGGGTAAGATTATGCACACCCCTTTCTCATGATTTAAAGACTTTATGGCATTTAGAAAAAAAGTAAGTACTGAGTTACAGATATAAATAAAAATAAGGCAATAGGTCCCCAAAGCCAGTAAAACTGATATTTAACAGATCTTTATGGTAGGGAACTGCACTTCTGTCTGCGCCCTAAGAGGCAGGTTCTCATCCATGGCTATATTTGAGAATCTATTTAAGTTTATCAGTATTTACTATGTCCCAAAACTCCCCATTTCAAGTCTGACAATGTGCAATTCTACCAGGGCTGATGAAATTAAGGAAACAACATACTTACTTGCTACCGTATTTGCAATGCTAGTCTTTTTCTCATTTTAGGTTTCATTTAATTTGTGTGCTTTGGCTTGATTTTTGTTCACTACTTCACTTATTTAAAAGAGTTCAGCTTTGATTTTGTGGAGGATCCATTGCTTTCACTCACAGCACCTACTCTGCAAGATGACTTTTATAATAATCATCATGTGGGTAGTGGTAATGGCTCAAGGTTTTATTGTTGATCCTATTTTTTTTTTCCTCTTTGTTAACACAAGCTCTCATGAGGTTTTCTGTCTCATAGTGATATAAGTTATTTTTGATTTATGTGCTGCTACCATGGCTTGTTAGCTTTTTGTTGCTTTTTAAAAAAAAATCCTTTATGCTCAACAAGTATAATAATGTAGATAAAATGTCCATATTCAGCAAAGCATTTAAAATGAGCCATAAGTAGGTACTTAAGTATTTTGCTGAATAAGGACAGACTCTGTATCAAACTACCTTCCATTGGGGAAATGATGTTTCTTATCACAACAATATAAGCACCTTATAAAAACGTAATGTGTTCAAAATAGGATGCAGACATTAAGCATAATGATCACATTAAAGCAAGAGCTTTTAATGTTTTGCAAAGAAGGGCTGCAAACAGTAATAAGAAAAGTTAAGAATAATAGCTTGTTGCTGTATCATGTGAATTAAAACACAGTTTTTGACATTGAGCAAATAAATGTGTATTGTTATTCATTATTTATTGTTTCTCAAGGGCTAGGTTATCAGGACTTATAAACAGTGATATTGACTGAACTTTGATGTCACCCCAAAAGAAGGACATATTCCTTGTTATGGGTTGTCTTAATGTAGGATATTAGTTAATTGCTGAACATACAGAGAAGCAGACAATTTTGAATATTTGGGAAGGTCTGTAATTCTCCATTGCACATTCACATATAAAAAATAGATAAACAATTATTAGTTGAACAGTTTGTTTCTCTGATCTCCCAAGTAATTTTCTTATTGAAAAAAAAAGGATTCTGATTCAAGATGTGGTCTCAGGAAATGTAAATAAGAGCCCTTAAGCACAAGAAAATGGGTCTTCTCTGATTGCCTTTTATCAAGGTTCTGCAGAGTTTCACATCTTAGAATCATAAAGCTTGGTCCCACTTTATAAAACAAAAACATCTTATTACTCCAACCACAAAGGTTTGAGTCAGCTTCCTCTATTTGTTTCCACCCCTGGATTTTGCTTACTTAACATCAAGCCCTTTGGACATTTAATGGAAATCTGTTGAGCACACTCTCTATCATAAAGCAGCAACAACATTCAAGGACAGGGTTCATGGAGACTGAAGAGCTTCAGAGAAACAAAAAGGAGACGGGGGAAAGAAAGCAAAAATTAAAGGTTAACCAAGGGCATAATACCCTCATGTTAACCTTTGCATTGTTGGACTGCAACCAGTGATGTTTTCTAAAGTGGTCTAACTAGCAACTAGTAGACACTTCTACCTAATAATTATAGAATTACATGAAAACATTCTTGCCATGAAGAGGAAGAGAAAAATGTGTCACTTGGCATAAATAATTTTGTAACATTGATATTAAAACACAGGGCTGTGTATATCTGTGTCAACACCTCTACATTGTTATTTGTTTAACACAGGGCTGTCCAACCTGCAGTCCATGGACCACACCTGGTCCCTGAGGGATTAAAATGTGGCCTTCCTAGGTTCCTGGTCCAGGCACCACTCCAACTGCTCCTGCGCCAACATCTCTAGGCTCTCACTTCCTTCTCCAGCTTTGGCTTCTGCCTCTGCACCCTCACCCCAGAAGACAGGGAAGGGCCAAGTGAGACTGTGGCCAAGTGGTTTTGGGCGGACCTGGGGACTATACAGTGCAGTGTGGGGGCACCAGCATGGTATGGCAGGGGTTGCCTGCTGCAAAGTGAAGCAGAGGTGATACATAATGCAGCACAGTGTGCAGGGCACTGACACAGTGCCGTGCAGGGTTACCTACCACCTGCCACATGGTGCAGCAGCAGGAGAGCGGGAGAAGGGGGGATGCACTGCACAGCATGGTGCAGCATAGTGTATGGCCCATGCAGAGTGTGCAGCACAAGGCCACAAGGAAATTGGACAGCCCTGGTTTAACAACAGTACCTAAGGAGGCTAATTAAGGCCCCCAAGGCACTAAGCACTCTATAGGCACACAGGATAAGGCCAAAAATTTCTTCCCCAAAATGCTGATTACCTACACCTACCTGCCCATGGAGAACACAAATGTAGATTGGGTCCTAGGTTACTACAGGACACAACAGAAGCCAGAAGGAGAAGGAAAATGAAAGGTAATGAAGCTCAAAGAAATCAAAAGAATAGAGACCTATAACTCTAATATAAGGTTAGAACAATCAACTGAGATCTCAGCTTTCTACTTATCTGGCTGTTGTCAGCTGGCACTATTTCATAGATGCTGCAGTGGAAGAGACCCTCAATCAAGAAAGGATCTGGAATAAGACAAGGTAAATGCTTTATGAATACTGACAGGGAGTTTTCCCCATTTAGAAGGTGCAGTATAAGTGAGGGCACAGAGATGTGACTAAAAGAAAAAGCTGACTGGTGAATAATGAAGGCCTCTTACTTTTGCAGCCAGAATATGAAAAATAATGTTGTGGTTAATCTTCTACACAAAGCAAAAATAAATTGTGAACAGACATTAAATGGGACTAGGGACTAGTTCAGTGATTTTCAACAAGGATTCTTGGGCACCCAGGGGTGCTGTGAGATGCAAGGTTCTCCACCTTGGGAGGGAAAACCTGTAGCATCCTTATAGGCTTGGCAGTGCTATGCTGGTTAGCACTATGGATAAAAGGGACTTGGGGGTCATGACTGATCACCAGATGAACATGAGCCATCAATGTGATGCTGTGGCTAGTAAAGCGAGCAGAACCCTGGCTTGCATCCATAGATACTTCTCAAGCAAATCCCAGGACATCATTCTCCCATTATACTCAGCCTTGGTGGGGCCGCAGCTGGAGTACTGCATCCAGTTTTGGGCCCCACAATTCAAAGAGGATGTGGAGAAGCTTGAGAGAGTCCAGAGAAGAGCCACGCGCATGATCAGAGGTCAGGAAAATAGACCTTATAACGACAGGCTGAGAGCAATGGGACTCTTTAGCCTGGAAAAGCACAGGCTCAAGGGTGATCTGATGGCCACCTATAAGTTTATCAGGGGTGTTCACCAGGATCTGGGGGAACGTTTGTTCACCAGAGTGCCCCAAGGGATGACAAGGTTGAACAGTTATGAACTCCTGCAAGACCGTTTTAGGCTGGACATAAGGAAGAATTTCTTCACTGTCTGAGCCCCCAAGGTCTGGAATGGCCTGCCACCGGAAGTGGTTCATGCACCTACATTGAACGCCTTCAAGAGAAATTTGGATGCTTATCTTGCTGGGATCCTATGACCCCAGCTGACTTCCTGCCCCTCGGGCAGGGGCTGTACTCAATGATCTTCTGAGGTCCCTTCCAGCCCTAATGTTTGTGAAATCTATGAGATCCTTTGAAGAGTGGGGGTGAGGAGATAAACAGATAAAGGCAGGCTTAGGCTCAAGCTCAGTTCTGTGCAGGCCGAGCACGAAACCGGGCCCTTGGTCGCGCTGCACGCGGGCTGTGGCCAGCAGCCCAGGCACGCCGGGTCGGAGAGGGCGGGCGTCGAGCTAGAATTAGGCACAGACACTTAATGGTTGATTTTAAGATTGTTTACTTACACCGAGATGGTCGCGGTGCAGGCTGGAAACTTGCTTGAGTTGTGGTTACAAACAGAAAACACGAACAATCACGTGGAGTTTGCTAGGCTCGACGCAGACAGAACTCTGGATGTCCAGGACAAGCGCGCCTCAAAATAGAAAACTCATTGATACGTCTTATAGAAAGTTACCGCTCGAAGACGGGAAGAGGTGGGTGGTGGATCAGGCCGCCAAACTCCTCTGAGTAACACACAGGGCATCTATGACCCTGCCGCGCACCCAGAGTCCCCAAGAGATGGATGTGGAGTCCTCTTCGGCTTGGGCGGAAACTGCTCAAGCCTCTTATACGGCTAGCAGGCCAATCGCTAGCCGCCACGTGGGAATAATTTAGCACTAGCCAATAGCGGGACACAAATTTGCATACGAAGAGCGGGAACTCTGCACCGTGCATTTCTGTGTTGCAAAGAAAATGCACCCTGCAAAGACAGCTGCAAAGTGGCGGGAACTCTCTCCTTTGCTCGTGGGTTCTCTGTGCAGCAGAACTCCACTGTGCAATGAAGCTGTAAACCCACGGGGATAATTCTTAGTGCTGAAGCACACACAAAAAATCAGACCTTTGGGTCATGACAAGTTCCTGCTTGGCTGTTCTCCTGCCCCAACTGCTCCAGCCCTCTGCAAGGGGGTAAGCACTGTAACAAATACAGGTAGTCCTAGGACTTACAACACAATTGGTTCCTGAAAACCGCGTCTTAAGTCGAAATGCACCTGACTTTACAATGCTTGATCTGATGCAGCAAACTTGTTCGCTGGTATGGCATCGAATCAGATCAAGCATTGTAAAGTCAAAACTGACATCATAAAGTTGAAACAGGGTGTCAATTTATAAATGTTGTAAGTGCGAAATGTTGAAACTCGAAACGTTGTAAGTCGAGGACTGCATGTAGCTTATTTTTTCTAAATAGGGTGCTGCTCAATTTCCAACATTTATGGACAGATGACTTGAGTCTAAAAAAGGTTGAGAACCACTGGACTAGATTCAGCATTCCTCTGCACCTTCTTTAGTCATTTTCACCATTGCAAAAAAGAAGCAGAACTCAAGTCATTCTGTTTTGGTTTGTAATTTAAACTGAATTTACATTTGCTTTGCCCTGATTGTAATAACCAAAACAAGGCATTAAAAACAGCCAAATAGATTTTGTATTTGTGCTTGATGCTGTGAAGTAAAGGAACCACAAAAGATGTGCAAAGAAAAGCATTTGGAATCAGACTGACAAGCAAGGAAGATTATTTTAATAAGAGACTTTTAAATTAATTTTAGGTGGGAACCAAATTTATAAACAGGAAGAGAAAGAGATTGCATAATCATCATCATTATCCTCATACATGTACATCTATAGTTGTATTTACTATATTTATATTTATATTTATTTTCTATTCATAATGTAAATTTACATTTAAGTCCTAAAAGATCATTACAAATATGATATTTGTTAAAAAATCCTAAGATATCTCCAGAATTCATTCTGCTGCTTAAATGTGTTTAAACAGAATGGCACCTCATCTAAATTCATTAGCTCACTTGATCTCAAGTATTAATTTGTAATGTTTAAATGTGTAGGTTCTTTCTTTCTTTGAAGGATAAGTGTTTTAACAGTTGTACCAGCTTTCACCAGACATTTTTCTAAGATTTACTAATAAATGCATTCTTGAGGTGCCCAAATAAAATTATTTTTAAGGTCAAAGGCAGACTGATATGTGCATCATGTAAGTACTTTTTCTTTGCTAGATCGAGACATAAAATACATGCTTATGGTTATCCCTATTCACCAAGACCATTAAGCATGAGTCTAAATTTCACCATTTGTGTAAGTGCATTGTGGAATAGATGCCTTAATATTCGACACTGTTGGAGCCCAGTCATTTTGGCACGTATGCCACAAATTAGCCCCCACGCTCCCTATGTGCCACTCCAGTCCTCTTGCTCTACCCAGTCTCTTGCCCTGTTTCCTGCTTCCTGTCCTGCAGGATCTTATCATCTGCTTCCTGCTTGATGTTCTTTGCTCCCTGCCCAATCTGTTCGCCTTCTGCTCCCTGACCTATCGGCTACTGTTCTGTCTTCCCTCCAGCATCTATTGTGTGCCCCAAACAGACTCATGCCTTGGCCATCCTTGTTCTATGCAATGCAATAAAAATACTGTTTTGTATGCAAAGAAACTGACATGGAGGAAAAATAAACAGAGCAGCAAAAAGAGTGCTCATAAGCATGAGTAACAATATATAAGATGTATGATCAGCAGGGATCCTGGTTTTCTTTGTTTAAAAATCCCAAATTCGCTTATTTAAAAAAAACACCCCAAATCTGTTTTTCTACAATTAAAATGAAATGCCACTGTATCTATAGGTATCAGTTGAACACACTGTTTTATTGATATATTTACAGTTTTAAAGTAACTTGGAAACCTATCAGTGCCTCAATCATTATAATAAAATAAATTCTAAATGCCTATACATTTTGGCTTTTGATTTTGTTTTTTTAATCAAGAAAAATCAGAGCCCCCATCCCCCTTCACTCACCAGGACATGGGTCCAGCTGTGGCTTCCCCCCACTACTTTGTAGCACTGAGCAGCCCTGATATGCTGGTGCCCTGCCCATGCCAGTGCCCCTCACTCCCAACCCACATCCCCCTGGCCCTACCAGTGCCCCTCCACTCCCAACCCACATTCCCCCAGCCCTGTTACTGCCCCTCACTCCTGACCCAGTGCTCCCCACATCCAGTCCCAGTCCCCCCACTGCAGTGTGTAAGGAAGGTGGTAGGTGTTTGGGGAATGAGGGAGGGGTATATGTGAGGAAGAAGAGGTGTAGACACTGGTGATATGTGGGAGAGGCAGGGGGGCACAGGCAATGTGTTGGGTGGGCAGGAGGAACACATGCCCTCCCAGACTTCTGCACATACAGCAGGGCGTGGGCATGCATCCAGGCCAGACCAGCTCTGGGCAGGAGCCACCTCTGCAGCCCAGCAAGTGGAACCTGGCATGGAAGGGAGTACCACCCCACTACAGCCACCAAGGTGAAGCACCCCTAACCTCAAGGCAGCAGTAGGGGCACAACTCCATGCTGCTGCCACCACTGGTGCCATGCCTCACCTTGGCAGCTATGGCAGCATGGCACTCCTTCTCATAGATTCATAGATTCATAGATGTTAGGGTCGGAAGGGACCTCAATAAATCATCGAATCCGACCCCCTGCATAGGCAGGAAAGAGTGCTGGGTCTAGATGATCCCAGCTAGATGCATATCCAACCTCCTCTTGAAGACCCCCAGGGTAGGGGAGAGTACCACCTCCCTTGGGAGCCCATTCCAGACCTTGGCCACTCTAACTGTGAAGAAGTTCTTCCTAATGTCCAGTCTAAATCTGCTCTCTGCTAGCTTGTGGCCATTATTTCTTGTAACCCCCGGGGGTGCCTTGGTGAATAAAACCTCACCAATTCCCTTCTGTGCCCCCGTGATGAACTAATAGTCAGCCACAAGGTCGCCTCTCAACCTTCTCTTGTGGAGGCTGAAAAGGTCCAGGTTCTCTAGTCTCTCCTCGTAGGGCTTGGCCTGCAAGCCCTTAACCATACGAGTGGCCCTTCTCTGGACCCTCTCCAGGTTATCCGCAACCCTCTTGAAGTGTGGTGCCCAGAATTGCACACAGTATTCCAACTGTGGTCTGACCAGCGCCCAATAGAGGGGAAGTATCACCTCTTTGGATCTATTCGTCATGCATCTGCTGATGCACAATAAAGTGCCGTTAGCTTTTCTGATGGCTTCATCACACTGCCGACTCACGTTCATCTTGGAGTCCACTAGGACTCCAAGATCCCTTTCCGCTTACGTGCCACCCAGCAGGTCATTTCCTAGGCAGTAGGTATGCTGGACATTTTTCCTCCCTAGGTGCAGCACTTTGCATTTCTCCTTGTTGAACTGCATTCTGTTGTTTTCTGCCCACTTGTCCAACCTGTCCAGGTCTGCCTGCAGCTGTTCCCTGCCCTCCGGCGTGTCCACTTCTCCCCGCAGTTTTGTGTCATCCGCAAACTTGGACAGAGTACACTTCACTCCCCCGTCCAAGTCGCTGATGAAGACATTGAAGAGTATTGGTCCAAGGACCGAGCCCTGCAGGACCCCACTGCCCACACCCTTCCAGGTCGAAACCGACCCATCCACCACGACTCTCCGGCTGCAACCCTCTAGCCAATTCACCACCCACCCAGACTGGGTGATCCAAGTCACAGCCTCTTAACTCATTTACCAGTATGGGGTGGGATACCGTATCAAAGACCTTCCTGAAGTCTAAGTATACGACATTCACCCCTACTCCTGTGTCCAGGCATTTCGTAACCTGGTCATAAAAAGAGACTAGATTAGTCAGGCACGATCTGCCTGCTATGAACCCGTGCTGGTTTCCCCTAAGCATAATTTGTCCTGCCGGGCTCTTGCAAATGTGAGCCTTGATAATTTTTTCAAAGACTTTGCCAAGGATGGAGGTGAGACTGACTGGCCTATAGTTGCCCGGGTCCTCCTTCCTCCCCTTCTTGAAAATGGGGACCACATTGACCCTTTTCCAGTCCTCCAGGACTTGGCCCGTGTGCCACGAGCATTCAAATATTCCCGCCAGTGGCTGTGCAATGACGTCGGCCAGTACCTTCAGTACCCTCGGATGGAGCTCATCCGGGCCTGCCGACTTAAAGGCATCCAGTTCCTCCAGCCAGGTCCTGCCTGCTGGGCTGTGGAGGCGGCTCCTACCTAGAACTGGTGGTCCAACCTGACTCCAACCCTACATCCCACTGTGGGCGCAGAAGTCTTGGAGGACACATACCCCCCTGTCACATTGCCTGTGTTTCCCCACCCCCCACCATGTCACCTGTGCCCCCTCACTGCATCACCTATGCGCCCCACTCCTGCCCCCATAGATTTACCTGGAGGGAGCTGCAGGAACTGCTCTCCACCATGCTGCCTAGCTGCCACATGCATATGTGTGCATGCCTGCCCCCTGCATCCCGCTCCCTCCAGCCCCAAACAGTCCCTTGCAGGCTAGAACTCTGCTGTCCTGCAAGGGGGAACCTGCCATTTCCCATATTTTTCTTCTTTAACGTAGAAAATCCATATTTTTCCACATTTTCCTGCAGCAAATCAAAAATCCAGATCCCTGATAAGGCAACTGAAAAGTGAGTTAAAATAACAGTAATTATCCTAAAGATTTTATTACTTTATTTTTTATGTTTTCACTTTCAAAATTACTGCTTTTGGGCTATGCCTACACAGAGTCTAGCAGAAGCTTTGTAAAGACTTGGTTCCTTTCTGAATAATTCCTGAATATAGTTTCATAGTTTCCAGGGACAGAAGGGACCTGAATAGTTCATCAAGTCTGACCCCCTGCCCTAGGCAGGAATGAGTGCTGGGGTCATAACACCTCAGCCAGATATCTATCCAACCTCCTCTTGAAGACCCTGAAGGTAGGGGAGAGCACCACCTCCCTTGGGAGCCCATTCAAGAGCCTGGCAGCCCTAACCGTACTGTCTCCTGATATCTAGCCTGAACCTGCTCTCAATCAATTTGTGGCCATTATCCCATGTTATCCCTGGTGGTGCCCAAGGGAAACAGAGCCTCAACTATTTCCTGCTGGTTACGCTTGGTGAGTTTATAGACATTATCATATAATGTTTATAGATGTTATCATATAATATGATCACAGTGAATTTCAACAAGTCAGTGTTTCATAACTGTCAAAAACATAGGTCATGATCCTTTAAATGCGCTTTGGAAATGGAAGCGGTCTGTTCAACTGAAGTATCTGGCTGAATCAGGGTCTTGGTAAAGAGAGAATATGCCTCAAAATAAGATAATACAATCATGATTCACAAACAAGGAAAGAAGCACAGTAATCATCATGGATATTGGTCTGCATCCTAGCTCTGGAAATCATGTTATAAACAATACAAAAAAATAAAGCCATTCGAGTTTGCATTTTTTTAACTAAATTTTTACTGTGACTAAGCATAAAAATAAGCCTCAACTTCCAGGAATTCTGCTAGGAAAATGGAGGCTTCTTTCAGAGAACTGGGTTTGTCATTTAATGTGATAATAAACTAATGACCTCAAGATCAGGGGAGATCTATTTCAGAACGATTAATGTCAACTTATTGCCATCCTGAAGTCACTTGGCTCTAAAACTAATAATTTATGCTTCCCTGCAAAAACTAGAAAATATTGATAATAAGCCAAATTCATTCCTCAAGTAACTCCATTGTTTTTAATAAATTACAGCAAGCATATATTTAGATCAATACACAGGTTTGCTTCTGAGAACAGTTTTTTGGGGATTTGATGATGGAAACTTATTCTGATCTGGAAAACACTGCAACAAGATGTGTCTGATAATGCTAATTAGAGTAGAGGAAAAACATGTAGAGCCAATTCATCTCTTAATTACTCCTGTACGACACTGGGTGCCATCTACATGAGAAGTCAACCGCTCAGTAGCTTAATTATACTGTGCAGTAGCGTGCAGGGCAAAACCTGTGCTAATACGCTATTGCAAGTAGTATTAGGCTACTGCACAGTTAGTATTACTGTGACTAAATCACATTGATTTAGTACTTGGTTATCCAAGTACTAAACTGAATGCGCAGTAACTGTGGTTCATTAATGAACGTGTAGATGCACCCACTGGCCGCATCCATGCACGCAAGTACGTGCGCTTGCAGCAGCTTAAATAGAAGTGGTGTAAATTTGAACTGGGGCTTTTTGCCTCAGGGCACATGCTAGGAGATGCACTTTGTTGTGAAGCAAATTATGCCACTTGGGTCAAAATAACCCTGCCTGGTTCCTTCTGGATCTGCAGCCAGGAGGAGCTAAAGCCCGGGGCCAGCACCTGTGCTGTTCCCAGCAGTATAAAAAGCTGCCCTGTCCTGGCCCCACCCATACAAAAAGCTGCCCTTGCAAGCAGCTCAGGGCTACTTGCTCTCGGGAACTTCTGGGGCTCGGCCACTTGGTACCTGGGAACACTACCGCTTGTGCCAGCTGGACTGCTGAAGCAGCATCCCCAAACCATTTTTTAAAATACCCCCAAATCCATGTTTTTCCACAATTAAAACAAAAGACCACTCTCCACACGCACGTGCGTGCATACACACACACACACACACACACACACACATCTAGAGAGAGAGAGAGAGAGAGTAATCAGTTGGGCAATGCTTTATTGGTATATTTTAGGCCTGTGTGAGTCAGCAGCAATCTGATCCAGCTTCAGATCTGGCCGCTTCAGATGCCAGGGATCCGATCTGGAGCTCTGAACTAGGTTTCCACTTCGATCCAGCCAAAGATCCGGCCATAGGGTATAATGGAGAAATCAATGAAATATCTATAACTTTCTTTTTGTCTGATTTAGATGAAACTTGCATGAGTGGTAGCCCCTGCTGAGTGCATAAAGTCTGCCAAGTTTCAAGAAGATAGGTGCAGGGGTTTTTGAGGAACTGTACCCCAAATTCTTGAAAGCAAAACTTATTTCACGTCTGTATTACAACACAGGGGCGTCAAAACTGCAGGGGTAGTAGTTCCTGGTGAGGCCAAAAAGCCTGCCAAGTTTCAAGAAGATCAGTGCAGGGATTTGGAAGGAACTGCACTTCAAGCTGAGGACAAGCAAAACTCGTGACATGGGTGACATTGTGTGTATTAAGGCACAGCAGGGTGAAAGCTGCAGGGATGGTAGCCCCTGCTATGGCCACGAAACCTGCCAGCTGTCAAGGAGATCAGTGCAGGGGGTTTGGGGCCCTGCACCCCTAGCTGCTGACAGACAAAACTCGTGACATGGATGCTTGTGCAACTAACTGTGTCTGTCTTGGGGCAGTTGATTGTCTGTATTGATTATTTCCTCTTCTTAGTCTCTGCTTTTGTAAGTGTTAATTGATTGTAATTAACTGGTTACATTAGCTAGGAACTGTGTATTGAGCTGGTCCCTGAGTGAATCATGATTGATTGGTAACAGTAGCTTAGCAGCCAGGCCTGCAGTAGTGTCTCCCATGCCCCAAGACAGAGACGGTCAGTTGCACAAGCACCCATGTCACAAGTTTTGTTTGTCATCAGCTAGAGGTGCAGAGCCCCAAAAGCCAGAACCCCTGCACCGATCTCCTCGACAACTGGCAGGGTTCATGGCCACAGCAGAGGCTACCATCCCTGCAGCTTTCACCCTGCTGCGCTTTAACACACAGTGTCACCCGTGGCACAAGTTTTGCTTGTCATAGTTTATAGTTTCATAGTTGGTAGGGTCAGAAGAGACCTGAGCAGATCATCAAGTCCAACCCCCTGCCATGGCAGGAAAGAATGCTGGGGTCAAATGACCCCAGCTAGGTGATTATCCAGCCTCCTTTTGAAGACCCCCAGGGTAGGAGCAAGCACCACTTCTCTTGGAAGTTGGTTCCCGATCCTAGCCGCCATGACTGTGAAGTAGTGCCTCCTGATATCTAGCCTGAATCTACTCTCAGTCAATTTATGGCTGTTATTCCTCGTTAATCCAGGTAGTGCTCGGGGGAACAGGGACTCTCCCATAACCTGCTGGTCCCCCTAGGCCAGTTTGTAGACGGCTACCAGATCTCCTCTCAGCCTTCTCTTATGGAGGCTGAACAGGTTCAGGCCCCATAGCCTCTACTTCTAGGGCCTGCCTTGCTGCTCCCTGATCATGCGAGTGGCCCTCCTCTGGACCCTCTTGATGCTGTCCACATCCCTCATGAAGGACGGTGCCCAGAACTGGATACAGTACTCCAATTGCGGCCTGACCAGTGTCGCATAGAGGGGGAGCATTACCTCCTTGGACCTGCTTGAGACACAGCTGTGGATGAAGACAAGCTACGGTTGGCTTTCCTGACTGCGTCCCCATATTGGCGGCCCATGTTCATCTTGGAATCAGTAATGACTCCAAGATCCTTTTCTGCCTCAGTACTGACTAGAAGGGAGTTCCCCAGCCTGTAGGTATGCTGCTGGTTCTTCCACCCCAGGTGCAGTATCTTGCACTTGCCAGTATTGAATCCCATCCTGTTCTCATCCGCCCACCCCTGTAACCTGTCTAGATCTAGTTGTAGCCTGTACCTCTCCTCCAGCATGCCCACTTCTCCCCACATTTTAGTGTCATCCACGAATTTGATAAAGGTGCTTTTCACCCCCTCGTCCAAGTTGCTGCTGAAGATGTTGAACAGTGCGGGCCCAAGGACCGAGTCCAGGGGGACCCCACTGCCCACATCCCTCCAGGTTGAAAAAGACCCATCCACTACCTTCTGGGCGTGGCCCTCCAGCCAGTTAGTGACCCATCTGACTGTGTAGGCATTGATGCCACAGTTGCCTAATTTCTTGATGAGAATGGGGTGAGAGACAGTGTCGAAGGCCTTCCTAAATTCCAGAAAGACTACGTCCACCATGACAGCCGAGTCCAAGGATTTTGTGACCTGGTCGTAGAAGACCACCAGGTTGGTCTGACAGGACCTGCCTTGAATGAACCCATGTTGGGTGCCCCTAAGTATGATCTCCCCCTGTTGGTCCCTTGCAGATGTGCTCCTGGATAATTTTCTCAAAGAGCTTCCCCAGGACCGAGGTAGGACAAAAGGGCCTGTAGTTTCCTGGGTCCTCCTTCCTCCCTTTTTTGAAAATGGGGACCACATTGGCCCTTTTCTAGTCCTCCGGCACCTCTGTAGCTTGAGGTGCTGTTCCCCCCAAACCCCTGCACCGATCTTCTTGAAACTTGGCAGGCTTTGTGGCCTCACTAGGGGCTACCACCCTTGCCATTTTCACCCCCCTGTGAGAGTTAAGCTACACCCACAAAATAAATCATCATTTCTTGTTTTAATATGAACTGGTTAATTTCCTTTATTTCTTGCCCGCCACAACTTTGACGGAATAAGGTACAGAAATAAACACGGTCCTGAGAGACGAGGAAGATATCATATCTGCAGTTCAACAAAAATAACTCTTCTACACAGCTGTTATGTCTCTCTTAGATAAATAACATCTTATATATATTTAGTTCCCTTTCTCTTTGAGAACTCTCAATTTCTTGGTTGCTTGCCCCATTCTCCTCTGCATGGGTCCCAAGCAAATATCAATCCTAGGTCACCTTGTATTTACTACTGATATCAACATTGTGGGGTTCTCTTCTCTTTGTTAATTTTCATCCACTCTCATTCCTTTCTCTTAATTTTAAGTCTCTGGGATGTTACTCAATGTCATCTTCCCAGGTAAGTCTCTCTCCAGGACCCTTCTTACATTCCCTTTTCTCTTTCTTGTAGTTTCTCCCTGTTTCTTCGGAGTTGCTTTCTTCTCTTTTTCCAGCTAAATTTGGGTTACTTCCCTTTAAATCCTTCCAGCCAGCTGCTGTCTCTCACACAGTCAGCACTCTCTCCCCTCTCCCTTCCCACATGCTGCTCTCTTTGTTTATGTTTTCACCCGGGTCTCTCTCTCCCCAATCTGGGTAACCCCACCCATTTTCTCCTGGGACTGGTTGCTAAGGTAAGTTTTCTGCTTTCCTTCACTCCCCCAAAGTTCTGTGATTGGGCAGACTTGGTGCCCCATCACACCCCCCTCGCCCATAATGTAACACATACACATGACATCAGTTTTGCTTTCAAGAATTTGGGGTGCAATTTCCCCCAAACCACTGCACTGACCTTCTTGAAAATTGGTAGGATTCACACTGTCAGAAGAGACTACAGTCTCTGCAAATTTCATCCAAATCAGACAAAAACCAACAAAGTTATAGATATTTAATTGATTCCCCATTATACCCTGTGGCGGCTCCGAAGAGGCTCCAAAGTGCTTCAGAAGCTCCGAATGGCTTCGGAAAGCCTAACGAAGCCAGCACTTCAATCTGGACATGCTATTTCGGACGCTACTCTGGACAGCCCTAGTATATTTACAATGTTAAAGCAATGTGAAAGCCTACCAGTGTCTCTATACTACTTATAAAATAAATTCTAAATACGTATATGTGTTGATGTGTACTTTTGGTTTTCTTCGCACATGATGGGTGTGTGATGGGGGGATGTGGTGTTTGCAGGAAGTGGATGGAAAGGGGTGTGGTGGAAGCCAGGTAGGTGTGTGTGGAGGGATGTGGGGGACCTTGTGGGGGGGCTTCTCAGGAGGGGTGGGTCTCCTAGCCCCCACAGGTTGCAACCCCCCACACAGCACATGGAATGCCCCCCCACAGCTCCCCCCTGAAGTACCACAGACCCTATCCCCCACAGGGCCACAGCCCCCCTGCTCAGGGTCCCAGCTCCCCCCTGGAGGCCCCCAGCCCCCACCCACCCAGGGTCCCAGGCACCCTGGAGGGCCACAGCCCCCACCCACCCAGGGTCCATAACTTATTTTTAGCAGCAGGAGTGGGGCACTCTGAGCCATGGTGGCAGGACCCAGCATAGCACATAGGGACCACATACCAGGCCCAGCCAGGTCTTGTCACCCTCGGGGCCCCTCTGCCACCTGACCGGGCCAGGCCCAGCAGGACCTGTCTGGGTGTGGTGTGCAGTCCCCATGTGCCACACCGGGTCCTGCTGCCATGGGCCCAACCCAGCCCAGCCAGGTGACAGAAGGGCTCCAAGGGCAACAGGGCCCAGCTGGGCAGGGATCGGGGAGGGACTAGGGGGCTGGCGGGGGAGGGGCTGGGCAGGGCAGAGATGGGGGTGCTGGGGGGCTGGCAGGGGGAGAGGCCAGGCATGGCAGAGATCAGGGGGCTGGGGGAGTGGACAGAGCCAGCGGAGGTCCCCCCCCGTGGTCCCCTCCCCCAGCCCCACCCAGACCCCTTACTCACCAGCACTGGAGCCCTGGTGCTGAATACCCAGCCTGGCCGGCCATGTGTTTCAGTACCAGGGCGAGGGGCCGACCACGGAGATGCTCTGGCAGCCAGAGTGTCTTCCTGGAGGACCCAGCCTCCAGTTGCCTCAGGGCACAGTCTGGCACCATGTCCTGCCCTGCTTTTTTTTTGCTACGGTTTTTTTAGACCCTTGGATATTCAAGGGTCTAAATTTCTTCCCACGCTGCAAGTTCGCAGCGCAGAGAACATTTTTTCATTCCTGCACATGCCTGTTGCCCCACCTCAAAGGGGTTTGAGGCGGGGCAAGAGGCACATGCGCGCTCATCTGGACATGCCCACTGAGGATGAAATACAGTTAAAGAGAGTGTATCTAAGAAAACAATTTTGTCTTAAAATGAGACAAACACTGAAACTGATATGAAAATTTAACAATTGATCTAATAATAAAGAGATGGTGACTGACTCATAGGGGTCCACTATAAAAGTTTGTTTTTCTTTTATAACTTGGGAGACCATAGCAACATGTCCATTAATTTCATTACACGTGTTGCCTAAGTGGGTTTGATATTCTGCAATATTCAAACTCTAACCATCTCTTCTGGTTAAAACATTTATCATAAGCCGCATTGATCTACTTGGTTTTTATCAGTCCTTCATTGTTGTATATATCTAAAGAAGTGACCTCTCTTCACATCTCTCCATTTTTCTAACTCCAAAAACCTGCCCCACATGCTATAAAGGGAAGTCACTAACTTATTTCTAATTTCCTGACTCTTATCATTGCAACTTCCTGTAATAGCATACAATGATTATGCAAAATGTCTGAATGTACAATTTAATTATTTTCTCCTTCTTTGAAGGCTTCCATAGCACTTTGGGTGTCATAAAAGAGTTTAATTTTAATTTAATCCTGAAGGAAATGGTTTTGAAAATTTAACTGTTTATTGTCTTGATCTTGCAAGACCTTTCTGTCTGGGCAAACACCTGTAAATGAATATAGCTACTGGAAAAACTGAGGCCTAAGACGACAAATTGGTTAAAAAACCTTTAATAAAATAATCTGGAAGCCCATAGTAGAAACAGAACATCTGAATTTGGGCCATGGAAATTAATACAGGAGACACTGATAGTCAGCTGCATCTCTGGTTTTAAAATGAAATTACATAAAACCAAATTGTGACGTCCTTATTCAGTGTCTAGCTTTTCCTGAGGCAAACACCCAACAATATCAATGAGAACTTTTATCTGAATAAGTACAACATAAGACGGCGAGTAGGAAAGGTAACTAGTAGGGTGAAAGTGCTAGACTTTAGGAAAGCTGATCTCATTGCACTCAGGCGATTAGTCAAGGAAGCACTGCAGAGTAGGAGTTTTGATGGGATGGGTGCCCAAGAAGGGTGGCTGTGCCTAAAGGAAACGATCCTTTGGGCACAAAGCAAGACGATCCCCGAGCGAGGCAAAAGAGGGAAAGGGGCCAGGAGGCTTCCATGGCTGACCAGAGAAATCCAGGGCAGCCTAAGGGCCAAAAGGGGAGCACATAAAAAGTGGAAACAGGGTGAGATCACTAAAGATGAATATACCTCCTCTGCTTATGCTTGTAGGGAGGCAGTTAGGCAGGCCAAAGCTACCATGGAGCTGAGGATGGCAACCCAAGTAAAGGACAACAAGAAATTGTTTTTTAGATACATAGGGAGTAAAAGGAAGGCCCAGGGAGGAATAGGACCCCTGCTAAATGGGCAGAAGCAATTGGTGACAGATAGAGGGGACAAGGCTGAACTCCTCAACGAGTTCTTTGCCTCAGTGTTCCTAAGCGAGGGGCACGACAAGTCTCTCACTGGGGTTGTAGAGAGGCAGCAGCAAGGCACCAGACTTCCATGCGTAGATCCTGAGGTGGTGCAGAGTCACTTGGAAGAACTGGATGCCTTTAAGTCGGCAGGCCCGGATGGGCTTCATCCCAGGGTGCTGAAGGCACTGGCCGACGTCATTGCAGAGCCACTGGCGGGAATATTCAAATGCTCGTGGCGCACGGGCCAAGTCCCGGAGGACTGGAAAAGGGCTAACATGGTCCCCATTTTCAAAAAGGGGAGGAAGGAGGACCCAGGCAACTATAGGCCGGTCAGTCTCACCTCCATCCTTGGTAAAGTATTTGAAAAAATTATCAAGGCTCACATTTGTGAGAGCCCGGCAGGACAAATTATGCTGAGGGGAAACCAGCATGGGTTTGTGGCGGGCAGATCGTGCCTGACCAACCTAGTCTCTTTCTATGACCAGGTTACGAAACGCCTGGACACAGGAGGAGGGGTGGATGTCGTATACCTGGACTTCAGGAAGGCCTTCGATACGGTATCCCACCCCATACTGGTGAACAAATTAAGAGGCTGTGATGTGGATGACTGCACAGTCCGGTGGGTGGCGAATTGGCTAGAGGGTCGCACCCAAAGAGTCGTGGTAGATGGGTCGGTCTCGACCTGGAAGGGTGTGGGCAGTGGGGTCCCGCAGGGTTCGGTCCTTGGACCGATACTCTTTAATGTCTTCATCAGCGACTTGGACGTGGGAGTGAAATGTACTCTGTCCAAGTTTGCAGATGACACAAAGCTATGGGGAGAAGTGGACACGCCGGAGGGCAGGGAACAGCTGCAGGCAGACCTGGATAGGCTGGACAAGTGGGCAGAAAACAACAGGATGCAGTTCAACAAGGAGAAATGCAAAGTGCTGCACCTAGGGAGGAAAAATGTCCAGCACACCTACAGCCTAGGGAATGACCTGCTGGGTGGCACGGAGGTGGAAAGGGATCTTGGAGTCCTAGTAGACTCCAAGTTGAACATGAGCCGGCAGTGTGACGAAGCCATCAGAAAAGCCAATGGCACTTTATCGTGCATCAGCAGATGCATGACAAATAGGTCCAGGGAGGTGATACTTCCCCTCTATAGGGCGTTGGTCAGACCGCAGTTGGAGTACTGCGTGCAATTCTGGGCGCCACACTTCAAGAAGGATACGGATAACCTGGAGAGGGTACAGCAAAGGGCAACTCGTATGGTCAAGGGCCTGCAGACCAAGCCCTACGAGGAGAGACTAGAGAAACTGGACCTTTTCAGCCTCCGCAAGAGAAGGTTGAGAGGCGACCTTGTGGCTGCCTATAAGTTCATCACGGGGGCACAGAAGGGAATTGGTGAGTATTTATTCACCAAGGCGCCTCCGGGGGTTACAAGAAACAATGGCCACAAGCTAGCAGAGAGCAGATTTAGACTGGACCTTAGGAAGAACTTCTTCACAGTTCGAGTGGCCAAGGTCTGGAACGGGCTCCCAAGGGAGGTGGTGCTCTCCCCTACCCTGGGGGTCTTCAAGAGGAGGTTAGACGAGTATCTAGCTGGGGTCATTTAGACCCAGCACTCTTTCCTGCTTATGCAGGGGGTCGGACTTGATGATCTATTGAGGTCCCTTCCGACCCTAACATCTATGAATCTATGAATAAACATAATGACTTCAGGATTTGGCCTTATATATATAATATTTACATCTACACTTACCATATGCTAATTATAGCTGACATTAGTGGTATCCTAAAGCTCATACCTACTGATTATTTACAATGATACCCTCTTAGGTCGACCTCTTATTGATCCAACACTGGTAGCTCTGCTGAATTCTCGGTATGTAACTGAGCCCTCTGCTACTTAGCTCCAAGCCTTTCCTTCCTAGAATTATGTTAGGAGTTTACCATATCCTGCAGGCTAGAAGCAAAGAAAGTTTCCCAACAGTAATCCCATCATTCCTTGTTCCTATCTTCCAGGCTTTCTGCATCCTACTTCCTCTTTTTACTAGCTGGAAGGGTAGACAAGTAGTTCAGACTAATTCCTAGTAGTGCTTCACAAGGGAACCAGGAGTATATCTTAGTATCATGCTCAAGAAGTAGTTCTGCTATGGGATATAAAGTAGAACAGGCTATGAGGGTGTCTTATATGGTCCAGGTAGGTGAAGGACAATCTCAAGATGCCTTCAATATCATTATAAACATAGTTTTCGATGCTTAAGATTCAGCTAAACAAAATGGGTGCATCCAGACAAGCACTCATGTGCCTCTCAAACCCCAAACAGTCCTGGACCATGCCCTGAGGCAACTGGAGACTTGGTCCTCCACAGAGATGCTCTGGTAGGTAACCCTTGCCCCAGCGCTGAAGCACACTTCCTGCCCATGGGGGGCAGGCAGCAGTGCAAGCTGCAGGGACCTGGACCCAGTCTTGTGCCAAATAAGTTAAGGATTGGGAGGCTGGAGGCGGGGAGGGGACTGGGGGGGGGCACCCAGACCCAGGTCCCATTCATTCCCCTAACTCTCTGTTCATTCCCCCACTCCCCATTAGTTTCCTGGCTCCCTGTTCATTCCCCCACCCTTGTTTGTTCCCCCCACACTCCGCTCACTCTCCTGCCTGGCCCCATCCCCCGCACACTCACTGGCAGTAGCAGCAGCAGTTGGGGCCACTTGGGGCTTCATGGCACAGAGATATAAGTGCAACAAAGAGATATAAACCCAGTCCAACCAGGAGTGGAATGCCTGCTCTTGCCCACCCTCAGGTGAAGGCAGTGGGGCCAGTAGTGACAGGCACGCCAGATGCCCACCAGGAAGTAGTCTGTCAGGATCTCTCTGAGGACGTCCACCAGGGAGTAGTCTGTTAGGATCTCTTCTCCAAGGACACCCACAGGGGCCTGATTCTTCTCTCTGCCCGACCAGTCTTGTGCGTCTAGGGTGATGTTGAAGTCCCCGCCAAGGACCAGGTGCTCACAAGGGTTGAGGGTGCCAATGTAAGTGGCTGCCTGGTGGAAAAAAAACACCAACTCTGGGTCCTTTGTAAGGGCGCACATGTTCAGAAGGTTCAGGACTAGCCCCTGCACTTGGACCCGGAGGAGCAGCAGGCAGCCCGGTACCACCTCAACATCCTGGAGAACCTCCAGCTGCAGGCCTGGGGAGAACAGGGTGGCCAAGAGGGGACTAAAAAAGACCCTGCCTCCCCACTCCAGCCACCAATTAGGTTCATTGGCCAGAGTCATCAGGGTCTCCTGGAAGAATACTACAGAGTACTTCCCCCTCCTGAAGGAAGGAGAGTAACTGGCATCTCTGGAGACCCTTCCTGCAGCTGTGGACATTGAGGGTTGTGATCTTAAACCACCTATGGCTGGCGGTGTGGAGTAGCCGGTTCAGCAGGGGCCTCGTGCATCTCAACACCCAGTGTGGGGTTCGCCAGGTCACGCAGCATGCTCCCATAAGTATAGAAGGCATCTATGAAACTGCGGGCCCACCTATAGTTCTGGGTGTTGCAGCTTTTGAGCCCATTACCTTCCCCCGCCAGCACTCTTGCAGTGGCAAGGACATTGTCAAAATCTCCCAAGAGGTCCAAGGCAAGCTGCACCTTCCTGGTGAACCACCGGGTGTAGTTGCGGTCAAGAAATTCAAGGACCTCACCCCTGAGGACCGCTTAGACTGAAAGGTCCACAGGCTCCATTGAGCCTGCTGGTTCTCAGGCATCCTCCTTCTGGTCCTGGGGCTCAGTGGGCTCCTTAGGCACCATCTGAACCCTCAGTCCACTAAGACCATGGACTCTGGTTGGGTTTGGGAGAGCTCTGCAGCCCTTTGGGACAGGGTGGGGGTAAGGGTGGGGATGGGGCTCCTTCACAAGATGCTAGGGTAGAGCTGGAGTCCTGGGGAGTCTGCACAGGGTCCCCGACAAGATCAGTCTATTGATTAGCAGACCCCACCCTGACCCACTCTGGTGTGGGACCATGGGGCAGGCTGGAAGTAATGTTTTTCTAGGAAGAGGAGGGAAGAGACCCATCAGGCACTGGGGTGGCTTCAGTGTCTGTCTGGGGTCCTGGGAAAGGGGACGTCCCTCCTCAGGACTCACCAGGATGAGCCCCGGGTCCCCTGTCTCTCCCAGATTGTCAGAGGGAGAGGGCTGCTGGACCTTCTTTTGGGTTGGCTGAGGCCTCAGCCTCAGTGCCCATGGTCTCAGGAGGTAGGCCCTGGCCAGCAGAGTGAGGGGATTCCTCCATGGGCTCCTGTTCAGGACTGTCCAGCAGCCCTGAAGCCTCATCCACTGGGATAAACCATTTAATTTTTCCCTGGGGTGGGGTGTCATGGTCTTAGGAGGGTGGGGGTTCAGTCCTCCATATCAGAGGGCTCCAGCTGCACCCAGGTCTTCCTCTTGGCTTTGTGCCCGGAGGAGACCTGCACCCACTCAGCCATGGGGTGGTCCTCAGGTGGGCAGGCCCCAGGAAGAGAAGGTGAGGGTTGGAGGGGGTGGGGCAGTTACAGCAGGGGCATGGGTAGGGGCAGGCGGCTCCGCTCCCTCTCCTCCCTTGGCCGCTGCCTCCCTCCCCAGGACTCCGCCAAACTTGATTAGGGGATGGGGTCCCCTGAGCTCACAGAGGGCCTGGGAGTTGTGACTGGGGTCCCAGGGGGGCCTGAGGGGGAAGGGGCGGCAGTGGGAGGGGCACCCTTCTTGCCAGTGGGACCCGTGGATGCCTTCCCTGCCTGGCCCATGGGGCTTTCATGATGCAAGTGCCCCAGGGCATGGCACCAGAAGCATCACAGGTCCCCCAGCATATAACAACTCCTCATTAGGGCCCCCTGAAAAGGAATCATGAGGCAGCCCTTGGCCTGCAGCTGTGCTCCTGCTGCCAGCTGGACTGTGACCTGACAATAGAATGAGCACATGTGGTGGAGGCCAGGGTCCTGGCACCCCAGTGATAGAGCCACCACTGGAGAGAGAACTCTCCTCAGGGTTTGGAGATAGGGGATTGGGCCCAATTGGGGATATAAAGTGGGACAGAGCTGAGGAACACTCTGCTCCCCAGCTCTTCTAGGGGCTCGAGGAGGATATACTCACCCTGCATGACAAGCCACTTCTCCATCGCCTTTTGTGTGGTGGCCTCCAAGGCAAGGAAAAAGACCCTCTTGCCATGAAAGCATTAGGCCGCTACAATCTTGGGGGGCCCTCACTACCTGAGCCAGGGCCTACACCCAGGTTTCAAAATGCAGGTTCTGCTGCTTGGGCAGTTGGCACTTCACCCCACACCTGCAGGTGAGTGCCAGAAAGGGGGCCCTGCCACCTGAGCTGGAAGGGCCAGTGGTGGAGGGTCCAGGGCCTGTGGCTGTGGTTCACCCTGCAGCCACCTGTGCATAGGTGTGATTCCCTTGCTGGGGAGCTACATTGGTGGGGCCAGGGCTAGGGCCAGGGACTGACTGAGCGAGTGTGCTGACTGGGGTGGCACACCTGGTCCCCTCAGGCACCAGTGGTCTAGGCTTGGGGGTGGGGCCCTTGCCCTTCTCACCCCCAGCTGTGGAGGAGGCTAAAGAGGAGTCCTTCCCACTGCCCTTGGTCCCTGATGGTGGGGAAGGGGGCTTGGGAACCCCTCCAGGAGGTGCCTAGCCAGAAGAGACCTCCTGGCCCTGCTGGAGTCTTGCCTGCCCCCACAGCAGAGGTCTCAGTCTTCCCTACACCTAGAGGAGGTCATTTGGACTCCAACTCTGGGGTGGGGGCTGCAAGGGCATGCATCCCCTCAGGGGCTTGGCTGGGATCTGCCCCCATAGTGGAGGCAGATGGAAGTTCTGTGGGGTCATCTGCCCCCCCCCCGAAGGTTCCTGCCCTGCCATTTCTTCACATAAGGGAAAGGGAAATCAATAAAGAAAAGCAAAAGATACACTGGGGCTGGGTGGAGGATGGGGTGGGGGAGGGGGCTGAAGCTCACTGAGCTACAGCCCCACAGAAAAGCAAGCTTGGGGAAGGTGGGGAAGGGGGCCCACACACACACACAAAAAGGGCTAGGGAGACTTGAGCTGGCTTACTCAGCCACAAAACAAACACAAGGGCAGGGGGAGTAGACAACAGGACTTACCACACGAGGGCAAAACACACAGGGGAGCTGCTGCGCCAGATGTAAAAGATGGCTGGAGCAGCAGAGGGGCTTTATTTGTGAATGCTCAGTCCAGAAGCCCATCAGGCCTCCAGCAGGCAGGAACACAAACACAGGAGTAGAAATGATGAGGCAGCTGTGGGGGAGTATAGAAGCAACAGTCAATTAAGGAAATAGTCTAGTGCAGGTGCGGTGTAGGGCAGTGCCAGGTGGTGCAGCAGCGAATCTCCCTCTCTCCTGAGAACGGGCAGCGGCAGCAGCAGCAGAAGTGGCGGTGGCAGCAGCAGAAGCAGTGGTAGTAGCCATCCAGTTCAGCCACTCAGGGTGTGCTTTAGGTGAAAGTGGAGGTGAAGGTGGGGGGTGGCCTACCAAGGCAGCTGGGGCAGGCAAGACACCTTTAGGCTCTGGCAGTGATGGTAGGGGAGGAGCCCACAGGCAGCACAGGCTCCCTCCCCAGACTGTCCCCCAACCACGGCTTGGCAGCAGGCTGGGCAGCAGGCCAGAACAGGAGTGCAGAAACTAGGGTGTGTTGCTGGGGTGTGGTATAGTGCGTTGGGCCCCCCCAAGGGGGAAGCAGTGGTAGATGGTGTGCAGCAGAGGACCCCCCGTGGGGGGGGGGACAGCAACAGCAGCAGTAGCAGCCCAAGGCAGGAAGGGGTGTGACCAACTAACCCCCAAAAGATCTGAGAACAAGCTAGCAGTAGCCAGAGGCAGGAAGGGGCCTGGCCATCTTCTCCCCAGAAGCTCCTGAGACCAGGCTTGCAGCAGCAATAGCAACAGCCGCAGCAGCAGCCTGGGACAGGAAGGAGCATGGCTAGTTCCTTCCCAGAGGCTCCACCCCCAGAAGCTCCTGAGGGCAAGTAGCTCTGAGCTGCTGGCCAAGGCATGTTTTTATACTGCTCGGGCCAACCCAGGTGCTGGCCCTAGGCTCTAGCTCCCTCTGGTTGCAGATCCGGGAAGAGCCAGGCAGGGTTATTTTGCCCCAACTGGCACAATTTGCTCCACAACAAAGTTCATGTCCAGGCACGTGCACTGAGGCAAAAAGCCCTAGCTCAAATTTGCACTGCTTCTATTTGAGCTGTTATAAGCGCATGCGCTTGCATGTGTGGAAGCATCCAATGAGGCTTTGCATTCAAATCAGTGGCATTTTTTCTTTTTTTTATGCAAACTATCTACTTTTATAAATCATATTCACTCAATTCCAGAACTTTAGAAAGTGCTCATGGTATCAAGGGTTTGATTTGTATTGCTTTTGATGAAAATCAGAACACTAGATAAGCCTGATTTCAACCACCAGTAATCTAAATGTTACAAATGTACAGACTCTGGATACAACGGTGAGGCAGTGACCATACAGAGGCCAGTGACAGGGGAGCAGAATCACTTTACATGGATGGAAAAGTGACTGCATTGGAAGTTAAAAGTGAATATGAATATGAAAGAGGATGAAATTAGAGTTAAGGTGATAGAAAACTGTCTCCAACTACAGCCCCAAATGGACTTTGTGCTGTTCCTGTGTATAGTCATGTTAAATGTCTTGGCAGAGTAAATTAGCCCTCACAGTGCTTTGCACTAGTGCAAGTATAATGCTTTTGGTACCTGAGCCACTGACCTTTGAACAGCATCTACTCAATATGCTATATAGTGATTGCTACATCTAGAAGAAAAATAAAATGTGTTATTAATGACACATTACAAAAGAATTAAAATTCTCTTTATAAAATAAACTTTATAATGACAACAGGATTTGGTGAAATTTACTGCCGGGATTGCTCATCTACTGTGTGTTGTAACTGTAGTGGTCTCAACTGAGTGGTGATCGTGCTGCAAGAGAAGACAAAATGGAGTGAACTATTGATACTTTTTTTTGTTTTGCATTTTTGAGCTTCAGATAATAGTGTTTATTTGATTTTTTTTCTTTAGAGGACTAAAGAATGCCTTTTAACATCTGTCAAATACAAATAATTCAGCAAAGCATACATAGATCATAGTTTTGTTTCTTCATGTCATCTGTAAGACAAAAGCATAAAAATAGGAAAATAGAGACAAGTTCATTACAACATGTATTATTTGCTTCCTCATTATTATATAAACAGCCTTTACACATCAAAATATGACTTTAGTAGAAATGAAAAATGTAGACCTTATTTAAACACAACAAACCAAACAGAAAAAATCCATAGAAATAGACATCTGCCATGTCTTGATGTTAAATAAAAATAAACAAGAATGGGGAGGTCAACAGTCAGTCTAGTCCATACAGAATCGCAAGTTCAGTAAGACTTCTTGCACAGGGCTCCACCTCCCCTACCTACCCTATCCTCACCATACGTGGCTGGGTTAGTGTTTATATCTCTTGTGTGCGTGTGGCCAGTTCTTTTATTCTCTGGATTCATTGACTCAACTTTGTATGATCTCACCTCCCACACAGTCAGCAATGCCCTCCATGTTCAATTCAACTTCACAGGTATATTCCCCCCTCAGAGGAATATCAGTCTTCAATCCATACTTATACATATCACTCTGCCCTCAGAGGAATTATCAGTCTTCAGTCAGTCCTTATAGAAATCACTCCAGGGGATGAGCCCATTCTCAATTAATTATCCCCTGCTCACAAGTCTTTGTAAATTGGGTTTTCTCCAACCACCTACTCTTGGCTCATGTTAAACTGCACACCAGCTCTTCCTTACTCAGCTGACTCTTTCTTTCTTCCCTGCTCTGATTCCTTAGCAAGCAAGCAATCCCTCACTTCAGAAAATTGTCCTTTCTAGCAGGGTTTCTTATCTGACCCCTACTTCCCTATCCCAGACTTGACTCCTCGGCCAGCCACCTGGAAATGGCCCACCACCTGGACTCACCACGTTGGCTCTCCTCCTGGCTCCTCTGGTCCTTGGGGCTCCTGAATCTGCCTTTGCTATGCCCTGGCTCTGCTCCGGCTCTCTTCCATGCCTCCACAATGGCTGTGGTGCAGCCTGCGCCCACCTGCACACTACCCTTTCTGAGGGAAGTGAACCATCCAGCTTTCTTTCTGGTCCTCCAGGTCCCCAGGCCAATCCGCACCAGCTCCTCATGTGCGCTGCAGCAGGTGTTAGGAAGTCATCTTTCTTCCCCAGCAGAATCCTGACCTTTCGGCAGGTACAGCTAGCCAGCTCCATATCCAGGTAAGTTTGTTCTCCTGGTGCTCATGTCTTCTCTCTGGAGCAGGGGCTGGGGGTGTCTCCCTGTTACAATAATTTTCAATATTTTTCCCTTTAAAGTCTTTTACAAGATACTCTATTTCTCAGCATTAACATGCCTTACAATGTGCTGCAAAGATTGCAATAAAAAAGCTGTGGATGATACATAAAAATCAATGGCAAAACTAGGATGGGGCAGCCACTGCACACACTAATTTAAAGGGGGTGGAAAAAAATGGTTGGTGCTACAGCCACACATGCCTGGTGCTACAAGATGAGGGCACAGCAGCAGTTGCAAGCTGCCACTGCCCCCATGTCATGCAACTGCCCCAGACGTTCAGCTGCATTGCTACACTTCTGCATAAAATCTTGAATTAAAATAGTTGATATGCAGGTTAAAATGTATTGAGAGTATACGTCTCTTATGCAAGAGCTGTTTCTCATGCACTGTTGGTTTTGGTCCATTAAAAATAGCATACATATTTAAGTCAGGAATATTGTGGGACTTTGCTTTCAAGTGTTCAGCTTATAAATACCTATAGTGGTGTAACTAAGAGGCTGCTATTTATGCACAGGTCAGTCACATATTTTGTTTGTTTAAAGCACTTCATTCACTCAGATACAGCCTGTCTTATACATTTTTCCAAGGAAACCCTGGAAAAATCAACACACAATCAAAGAAATGGTATGTAATACATAAACACTGTGTAATATATTTATGAATCAGGCCCTAAAATCTGGTCATTAAAGAGCACTTCAAATTTCCACAGGTATATTCCTCAAGTATATTTCAGGCTCCTTTTGGATATTTTTCAGTTTTCCAGGTGTGTGTGTATGCGTGTGTGTGTGCATGTGCGCACACGTGTGGAGCTTCTCTCTCATTAGTTGTACCGTCAAGGGAAGTTATTAGTTGTAAGTAAATATTTATGCATTTTAGCTCCTACTTAAAAAACTAGTAGTAAAATAAAGCTTTTTATGCATGGTACAAAATGATGCAGCTGCATTCATGTAATATTTTCTATGCTAGCTTGGCAAATAGACCTCCAAGTCGAGAACCTGGACCACAGTTTTTTCATAGTGACACAACTCCACACCATGCCTGACACTGACCTAATGCTTCAATGTACCCCATCAGATTAACACCCAGAGCCTCCTTCCAGAGAACAGTAGCATTGGCATGAGGCAGTCAGTTTCTTTCCAACGCCTGTGCACAAAAAGCTGTCGTCAGAATGGACCCTGGAATGAAAATGTGTCACATGCCTTATAGACTATGATATGACAATATTATAATATGCCCTTAATTCAGTTTAATTACATTAAAATTAGTCAAAATTCATCTTCCTCGGGCGACCAAATCATCGATCATCCCTGGTGCCGTGTTGTTTTTGGTCTGAGTGATAGCATGCCAGATTCCTCTGAAGGATGGGGCATCAGCAAGAGGTTCTATTACTGGGTGTTGAGGGATATACTTGATGGTGGCATCTGAGACCTCAGATTCATGGTTGAGTAGAGTCTTGAAGTGCTCCTTCCAGCATTACTTGGTGGATACGTTGTCCGTGAGAAGGGTGGAGCTGTCCTGGGATTACCAAGTGGTTGGGCCTTGGACCATGGCCCATGGATGGCTTTTATTGCTTGAAAGAAGCTTCTCATGTCATGTTGGTCAGAGAAACTCTGGATCTCCATGCCCTTTATTTGCCACCACTGGTTCTCGATGTCCTGTAGCCTCCTCTGAACTACAGCTTTGAGCTAGTGGAAAGCCTCTAATTTCTGCTGGTTGGAGGGTTCATTTTGCCAACTTCAGAATGCAGCTCTCTTCTGATATGCTAGGATTTCCTCGCTGTTCTTGTCAAACTAATCCTGATGACGATAAGTGGAGTATCCAATTGAATCAGCGCATGTCTTATGAATAACATTCTTAAGCTCCTCCCAGTGTGCCTGTCCAAATAGAGGAGACCAAATAGTAAATTACTGACTACATTTATCTTTATTTGGAGTAGTTCTGAATTTTACACTGTGTTTCCAAATATTTTCGTTACCAGGTCACATTAAATTGTTGAATTGGGGAGTTCAGTCCCTG
Organism: Alligator mississippiensis; assembly: GCF_030867095.1. Lineage (NCBI taxonomy): Eukaryota > Metazoa > Chordata > Crocodylia > Alligatoridae > Alligator > Alligator mississippiensis. The sequence goes on along the minus strand of NC_081826.1, from coordinate 199,618,087 downwards.
CTGAAATAACAAAGTTTTTTTTGGTTTTTTGTTTGTTTGTTTTTTTTTGGGGGGGGGGGGGTTATGTATAGTTTAAGTGCTAAAATAGAAGCTAATACAAATAAACCTAATAAAACTGATTTGGAAATGCTAAAAAGGTTAAAAAATTGGAAGGACAGCCCACATTATTAAAGTAGCATATTACTTGCAATTGGAATGCAGATCTTAAAAGCACAGTTGGGCTTATTCTTCAAATGCAAAGTTCCTTCTCAAACTTCTATAGATTCAATGTGATATCAAATCATTAGCCTTCTTTGCATGAACAAATACAGCTCACATCATCAAAAGGTTCTACATTTGTGCCCATGCATTTTTATTTCTAAATTACTAACCAGCAGCCGCAATTGGCACTCTTCAGGCCATATAGAAGTTTCCCTGATCTTACATCTGTGTACATCTGTCTACAAAGGAGACTGACCATATAGACCTTAATGTTATTTGCATGAAGAACAACTTTTTCGCTGCTGAAGTCAATGGGAGTGTTATTTTGCATTCTCATTATTACATCCCTAAATTTCTCTATCTCTCTGTCTCACCTCCAACTTTAGAAATATATCTATGCCTCTTATAGTGTTATTATTTACCTGTGATACTGATATTTTGAGTCTGATTATTTAAAATGACAGTATTAAGATTTTACTTATCTTTAAAATATAGATTTACAGCAAAAAGAAGCCACATAGTTGTTATTGCGTGTACTTTTTTTTGTAGTATCATAGCATTCTAGAGCTGCAGTCACAGACAAAGACAAATGCTATATTGTACTGGACACTGACCAAATGCTGAAGAGAAAGACAGCCCCTGCCCTTCTTTAAAACCTTGATAATATAACAATATTCATTATCATATTCAGTATAGACTGTATCTTGAATATCTGGAGACTACCAAGTGGTCTAAAATATTTTTAGTACAATACAGTACAGAACTTTCCATTGTTAGGAACACGATTTTAGAAGCTGAATAAATTACTTCTCTTTCCTCACCAAATTTGACACACATTTGTAGACCTTGGTTTGATTCTAGAACTTCCAGAACCAAAGTGGTTATCATTTATTTCCTCTTTGTTGTCTATTGGCATCATGGAGTCTGCAGAGGATAGGTTCAGCTCTGGGAGTAGCATTTGCTAGTTAATTCTGCGCAGTGGAAAACTGAGGTTAAGGGGAGCTCATGTTTTCCTAGTAGATCTCAGCAAAATGATGGCTTGGAGACATGTTTAAACAGCTCCACACTGTCTTTTTGGACTATCTTAACACTGACTCTGTTGCTACAAAATAGTTTATCTAAGGCAACATTTCTTATGAGTCGACAGTTTATCTCCCTTCAGAAAAAAACAACTAATCATGTTGTCTTTTCCCATCAGATCCCTACAGTTCCACCTTATTTATTAAAGATGAACCAATCTTAAATCTCTTCTTCTCTTTCTAGAGGAAAGACTAACCTAAGGGCATGGATAGATAATGTAGGGAGCTTGGCTTAATGGCAAAAATAATTGCAATACTCATGAGTAATTAGTTGTGCATCTCATTTGTGGGAATCTCACCTGCATTTATATTTACAATATTTCCTGTCCTGGTTTAAGGAACTGTATGCTACGTCTGATGAAATCTGTAGTATGTGCCAAAGGCCACACCTTTACTTTTCCATATATTTGAATTTACCCACTTCCTGCTGAAGTACCAAAATAAATGCAATTATTTGATGTTGCATTCTTCTCTAAGTATTTTAAATAGATTTTTTAAAACTACATTTTTCTTAGGCATTTGTGATTACCACGCTTCAGGTTTTATTTAAGAAGGCCCACTTATTCCCAGTCACAACACATATATTTAACATACGCTCAAAAGAAGTTATGGAGATATCTTCATTACTTCTATATTTCTATTCAGAATAAGTCAGAACTCTACTTTTCTTTTTTAGGGTTTCCTCCATGCCCACCTTGAAATCATAAAATCAGAAACAGTCATCTAAAATCAGACAATAACCACAAAAAGAATTTGCCAAAGTCCCACAAAAAAAAACAAACAACAAACCAATCGATCAGGTCATTATTTTCATCCTCACCTTCTTTTCCCTGAATGGGAGGTAGATATTTATTTATATTGGTATCTCGGTCAAAATGTCATAGTTTTAGTACTGTGCATATAATTTTTCCTACACATATTAGTGTAGATGTAAACCATGAGATTCATACACAATGCAGGATTATGAACCTGGATTTCCCTTTTAAGCACTTAGTGAATTTGTATTTGAGATATAATCCCTGACATGGCAGATCTAGCAAGTCCTACTGTCCTGAAGAATCACTTACCTTTGTTTACTGTTGGGATTCAATTCAAAAGTATCAGGTTGACTCATGACACAGAATCACTATACAAAGATGCCAAAGAAAGATACATTTGCATATCCTTTTAGCTGTGATTTTGCAGTTTGTATTCACTTACAAATTTGTTCTTGCACTGAATTTTCTGCATGTATTTATTTATTTGCTTTTGTTTTATTTGCTTACATAATAGGAAAAAGTGTTTCCTTTAAGATTACCAGGTAAGCATATAAATATAAATGTGATACAGCTGGTATCAGATAGATTTCACTGTTACCTTGTATCTTTTGCTGATGTCACAATCTCCTAGTTACCTCCTATTTGTGGTGCTGAAGGTTACCTGATACTGTATGGAACAGCATGTTATATCCCTTGGCATTGCATTTTTAGTATCCAATTATTACTTACTCTGCTGTTGAATTATTTATGTAGTACAATATACAAATATTTTTACTTCTAGGGTTAAGGTAGAGGTATTTTTCCCTTTCATACTTCATAATTATTGTTATATTTTGTTTTATGTGCTGTAATTGTACAGTAACTTGTGCATTAGGCCCTTGATCATGTTTAGAACTGTAATACAAATGCTAGAAAATAATATTATATACAGAATAAGCAATAATAAAGCAATCCTTATATGGAATTAAATCACTATTAATGTCACTGTTTTGATTGCAGAGTTGGTTTAATAGAAGGAGAAAACATTACTTAAAATAACTTTATCATCTTACATTGTAACATTTTTTTCATGAGTAGGAAATTTCTGTCAGTGTGGAGTCATGATGAGATTCTGGATGGTACTTGTGCAATAAAATTCTGGCCAAGGAGACAGTGATCCATAACTGTTCTAGTGACATATTTTGGATAGAAAAAAAGAATAGTCTTAGTAGAAACACACTTAGGATGATTAAAGAAATTATGAAGGATAATCTCCAACTAAGCACCAAAAGGATCATCTCTCCTCAGTATTCCAGTTCTGTTGTTACTCCTAACACTTGTTTTCCCTCACTTTCATGCCAGAACAACAGATCAAGTTGAGGTTGGTATTAATAGAATTTATAAAAGTTTGGGAGAAATTTGAGAGGGGAGGAAAAAAGAAGACAAATAAGATGGGCAGATCCTTGTAATCAGTACACATCACATTTTGAATAAAAACCAAGAGAGAAGCTATGAACCTGACACTAAATTTACTTACACTAGTGAAAATTGGTGCAGTTTCACTGAAGGTAACAGAATTACAATTGTGTAAAAGAGAAATGAGGTCAGAATTAAGCTGTACATATTCATTAATAAGTGTAGGAGAAAAATTAAAGTTAAAGTAGAAGAAATATGTTTGACACCTTAAAGATACATTACCAAAGGTTTAAATTTATTAACACAACCAAATATATTGTTTGCTAGTGTACGCGGTCCTTTTGACTGCAATAAGACTATTTATGGGCATAATTCAGGAAGCATAAATTAAAAGTATATATACTTGAATGCCTAGCAATGGAAGAAATAAAAATAAGATGTATCTTGTGGAAATTAAAATATTCCCATGCTATCATAATAAATGCATATAAGCTCTACATAGATTTAGGCAATTAAGTAAGAGAGGTGGCAAAGTAGCATAATAGCAAGACATTATATCCAGGGCAAACCGACCCTGTACCATCCACCTGGCCATGGAACCAAAAGATTGAGCACCATTGGTGCATTATATTCTGAATCCAATCCAATGTAAAGTCTGCCAAAGTCTAACAGCCAGGCTAAGGAGGTCAAGCAGAAGGCAGAGTAAATTTGCACATTATAGTCAGCAGTTGTCAACCTTCTTAGACTGAAGGCACCCCTCAGAAAAGGTCAGCTCTTAGTTTTCTCTCATTTTTTGACCACAGAAAAATAATATAGCAATTGTTCTAAAGTGGGAGCAAGAGGAGGAGCTGGAACTTGGATGAGAACTTTCTGGGGCTCCTATCCTTTCCCACCAGTAGGTGGCACAGCAGTAGCACCTGATGAAGGATAAAGTATTCCCATTATGTCTCTTGACTCACCTCCTAAGAAAGTTTTGTCCTTCTGGGAAGAAAAAAGGAGAAAATCCTATGCTTTCTCCTGCTTCCTTCTAGTCAGAAAGGAGAGAAAGAATACACAGCTCCTTCTTGCCACTAGGAAAGAGATAAATAAATAATATATAATATATAAAAGCTTACACACACGATAGCTTTTACATTAAATTAGCAGGGTTTAAAAATTATCCAGGGAAGAAACCCTGCCCCCAGCTCTAATTAGTTTTACATTAATACAAATTCTCCTTCCTGATCAAATTTTCCACACAAGCAGAAATGAGGTAGAGAGCATCTGGGATGAATCCAGTTCTGCACACTCTACACTGCACACAGACATGTTCATTAGACAGGAAGGAAGGGTACACGCCTGCTCAGAGACAAAACCTCCTTTCAGAAAGATTCTCTTGTTCACATTTTTTTTCCCTTTCAGCCTGCTATCACCACAATATGATACCAGGTTGCGTCACCACATGTTGAGATCTATGATTCTAGCCATCAAAATTAGTAAGAGCCCCTCCTTGCACTTTTATTTACTGTAACCACTATCTGACACTTAACTTAATACAGGCAATTTGTAAAAAAATAAATAGGAAGGAAGAAGATATAAACAAAAGTCAAGAAATTAAAAAAAACTCACTGTAATTGAGGCCAATTACACCAAGGCATACCATACATGCAAACACATATAAACTAAGTATTAAATATTATTATGAGTTACAGAGCATATGCAAGCCCCTAAAGAGGAACAGGAAGTAGGAAAGTAAAAATCCCTTATTAATATATGGCAAGATACACATAACAAGAGCAGAGTCTCCCTATGGCTGAGTAAGGGTGCTTGTGTCTGAAAGCTTGCAAAGTACTTTTCTTCAACTGTTCAGTTGGTCTAATAAAAGATATCACATCTAACCAAAGAACTTTGCCTGACAAGATACAAGAATTTATTTAGGCCAATAATGCAGACTTTCAAAAAATAAAAACCCTGCCCAAGTTATGCTGATAAAAAGAAACTAAATTATGACAGTTTAAGTGTTCAATTCAAATGGGGAAGGCAAGGAGAGAACTTGAAGAACAAGTGGCCAAAAAGATAAAATATCCAAGAATTGTCTAAGTATATCAGAGGTAAGCCTTTGAGGGTGCGTCCACACATGGAAGCACATGTGTTTGTGGCAGCTCAAATAGAAGTGGTGCAAATTTGAGCCGGGGCTTTTTGCCTTAGCGCATGTGCTCAGACATGCACTTTTGTGTGGAACAAATTGTGCCACTTGGGGTAAAATAACCCTGCCTCGCTCCTCACGGATCTGCAGCCAGCAGGAGCTATAGCCTGGGGCCAGCATCTGTGCTGCCCCCAGCAGTGTAAAACGCTGCCCTGTCCTGGCCCCATCTGCACAAAAAGCTGCCCTGGTAAGCAGCTCAGGGCTACTCACTCTCAGGAGGTTCTGAGGCCTGGCCATTTGGTAGCTGGGGACACTACCCCTTGTGCCAGCTGGACTGCTGCAGCAGCATCCCACATACATTTTTAAAAATACCCTCAAATCCATGTTTTTCCACAATTAAAACAAAAGACCACTCTATACACACACAAACGCGTGCACGCACACACACACACACACACACACACACACACACGTCTAGAGAGAGAGAGAGAGAGAGAGAGAGAGAGAGAGAGAGACAGGGATCAGTTGGGCAATGCTTTATTGGTATATTTACAATGTTAAAGCAATGTGAAAGCCTGCCAGTGTCTCTATCATGATAAAATAAATTCTAAATACCTATGTGTTGATGTATACTTTTGGTTTTCTTCACACGTGATGGGTGTGTGATGGGGGCATGTGGTATCTGCAGGAAGGGGGTGGGAAGGGGTGTGGGAGAAGGTGGGTGGGTGTGTGTGGAGGGATGTGGGTTGGTGTGTGGGTAGGTGTAAGGCGATTGCTGGGGGGACTGTTGGTGTGGGGAACCTTGTGGCAGGGCTGCTTAGAAGGGATGGGTCCCCTGGCCCCCACAGGGTGCAGCCCCCCCACACGGCACATGGAATGTCCCACCCACAGCTCCCCCCTGGAGGGCCACAGCCCCTATCCCCGACAGGGCCACAGCCCCCCTGCTCAGGGTCCCAGGCACTCTGGAGGGCCACAGCCCCCACCCCGCCCAGAGTCCCAGGCACCCTGGAGGGCCACAGCCCCCCTGCCCAGGACCCATAACTTACCTTTAGCAGCAGCAGCAGGAGTGGGGTGCTCTGATCCATGGTGGCAGGACCTGGTGTGGCACGTGGTCCCCACGTGCCAGGCCCAGCCAGGTCTTGCCAGCCCTGGGGCCTCTCTGCCACCCAGCCAGGCTGAGTCATGGTGGCAGGACCCAGCGCAGCACGTGGGGACCACATGCTGGGCCCAGCCGGGTCCTGCCACCCTTGAGGCCATCTGGTCAGGCCTGGTCCTGCTGCCATGGGCCCGGCCTGGCTGGGCAGCAGAGGGGGCCCAAGGCTGGCAGGACTCAGCTGAGCCTGGTACGTGGTCCCCGCGTGCTGCACCGGGTCCTGGCACCAGGGACCCAGCCTGGCCGGGCACACAGGGACCCCAAGGGCGGCAGAATCCAGCAGGGCAGGAACTGGGGGGCCTGGAGGGCTGGGGGGGGAGAGGCTGGGCAGGGCAGGGATCGAGGGGGCTGGGGGAGTGGGCGGGGCCAGCAGGGCTCTCCCCCATGGTCCCCCCCCTCCTCCAGCCCCCCAACACTTTACTCACCAGCACTGGAGCTCTGGAGCCCTGGTACTGAACACGTGGTCTGGCAGGCCGCACGTTTCAGCATCAGGGCGAGGGGCCAACCACGGAGATGCTCTGGCAACCAGAGCATCTCCTTGGAGGACACAGCCTCCAGTTGCTTTGCTTTTTTTTGCTACTGTTTTTTTAGAACCCTGAATATCCAGGGGTCTAATTTTCTCCCCGCGTTCATTCCCCCATGTGCTTCTTGCCCTGCCTCAAAGGGGTTTGAGGCAGGGCAAGAGGCACGTGTGTGCTTGTCTGGTCGCACCCTGAGAGGGTCAATGGCAAGGCTAACCGAGTAATGGAAGGAAAGGAATCTATCAAGAAAGATAAGAGAAATTTAGTAGCTTTTTTATTTGTTTGTTTTGTCTTTTTGCATCATCCTTTACCACATAGGACACTGAGGAGGTGAAACAGAGTAAGAAAGATAAAGAGCTGACAAAGATTGATTTATCAAAAAAACGGGTGTTGGAACAAACTGATGACTTAAACTGGAATAAATAACATATACTGCATGGTATTCATCCAAGACTTCTGATGGAATTTAAGAATGATGTGGTTGATCTGCTAATTAATATATGCATTTTCCCATTAAATTCAGCTACTATATCAGAAGACTGGAGAGTAGCCAATATTGTATCTGTTGTTTATTTTTTTTAAATAAAGCTCTAGTAAGGTGTCCTTGGGAACTCTTGACCAGTAAGTCTTCTTTCAGGAAAAAAAAAAAAAATTATAAAAAATAACTATCAGAGCAAGACCTAACAGAAATGAACCAGGTCAGATTCTGTAAAGGGTTTTCATGCCTCTATAACCTGTTAAGGTGATATGATGGAGATACACAATTGAATGCTGAATAAGAATAAACCAGGTGATATAATTTATTTGTTCTGTCTAACATAAAAAAGCAAGAGTTTGATTATATTTAAAACAAGAAACTATTAAAAAAAATAAATAGTCAGGGATGGAAGTAAAGTATTGTCATTAATTAGAAACTGGAGAGGAATAATAAAGAAGTACTGGTCACGCTTTAGCCAAAAGAGGGAGTTCTGCTGAAGCTGATATATTTTGTTTTTCACAAAACTTATATCCAGAGGAAGGGAGAGAGAGAAAGATACTTTTTTGAATTTTAAAACCTTTATTATTCAAATATTAAAAACATATGGTGAAAGAGCAAAGGTGTGTGACCCTCCCAGGGGCTGAGCATGAAACATCTGTTAGTAACAACCCTCTCCCCATGTCACAGGAGATTGAAACCCCCTCTCTCATGCCTCTGCTGGGGCTACACATGTAGGGCCAGCTGTCCATCTTCTACCTTGCAAAGCACCCTCTCAATGGCTCAGTGTAACACACAGGTCCACGTTTTGCTGCAAGGTGAAATCTCCATGTGCCCAGACCAGGAATTGGAAAATTTGGAGGCCATTATTGGAGCTGGCTTCTACAAGCCAGTTTCTATGACCTTTCAAAGTCACCACCTTTGCCTGGCCCAGCAGGAAAGTGGCCAGAAAGATCATGCTCCCCTTGGCTGCTCAGTCCAGGATAGACAAGATGTACACATTGTTGGAGAAGTCCAAGTTAGTCTGCCAAAGAGGTTCCTGAGCAGTGGCAATGCATAGGGGACACACGGGGGTGCACATACACCCCCTGAGAATGCCGGCGCACCCTGACAGCTGAGCTCGCCGCTTAGGCAATGGGCAGGCAGGGCAGGTGAGAGCACCAATGCCCCCCCTGCAAGCGCCAGCCGATTACTGCGCTCACTGCAGCCACTTCTGGGAGTGGCTACAGCCACTTCTGGGAGTGGCTGTAGCGATCAGCCAGTGCTTGCTCTTGGAAGCAGCTGCAGTGAGAGCAGCAACTGGCCAGTGTGGGATTACCTGCGGGATCCCCCCCAGGTCCTCAGGGTCACCTGCAGAGGATTCCCGCCCCCATCTGCAGGATTGCTCATGGGGGACCCCCCCCTCCCAGTCCACAAGGTTGCCTGTGGAGAACCCCCCCATCCGCAGGATCACCCGTGGGGGACCCTCCCCCCAGTCGGCAGGACTGGTCGGGGGGGGGGGGGCACGTGCCCCACTTGACTAAGGCAGCACCAGTCACCCATGTTCCTAAGGGTAAAGAGCAGCTGCAGTTGCGGGCAGTCCAGGAAGACATGGAGGAGAGTCTTATCCACCTCCTCCTCACAGAAAGGGCAGACTACTGATGCTCCTTGTTCCAAGTGGCAGAATGGGGGAGGAGGAGTGGGAGAGAGAGAGCAGACTCCAGTTCAAGTCTACACATGGGCAACTGGGGAGTTCAGCTCTGGCTGCCCAGGCTCCAGCTTCGGACAGCACATTTGGGAGGCACATGCTTCCACCACATACAGCACTCTGCTTCCCCAACCCCCAGGTTTCTTGGACCCCTTGATTATTAACAATAATAATTGGATAATCCCTATGATTATTAACACCAAGGAAGTTTATCATGCATACCTATTTGCTCAGCTTCAAAATGTAAAAAAGTGATTAGTGATTTTGGATGCCTTAATATTTGGCAATTCAATCTGAGATACCTTAAAGAAATCTGATTTTCAAAGTGATGAGCTCAGCCCTTCCTGAAAACTGGGGCACTTTAAAATGTTTTTCAGATAGGCACTCATTAATTCCTAGATGTTTTGAAAATTTGGGGCTAGATTCTACTCCATCTATGCACTTAAGCACCTGTGTGCAATTCCATTCCACTATTAATGTCCTCAAAATTCATGAATGTGTCTACTTTTGTAACACAGCATTATCTTACTGAAGACTGAATCACAACGAAAAGCAGTGAGTAGGAGGATCCACCCATGTTTTTGTTAACTGTTTCTCGGTCCCTGTGTGTAGAACAGAAAACAGTTTTCTACACTTAGAAACATAATAGGTGGAATAATAAAACAAATCACAAACAACACACCATGTACTTAAAGTATGGGACTCAGATATTGAGGCAAAGAGTCTGGTAAGATTCAAAACAGGATTAGATATCTGTGGTATGGATACACATAACACTTAAGCTGGTTTAAATGAAGTTTAAACCTGAAGCAGACAAACATGCAAGCCTGTTAAACTGATTTAAAGCTTTGCCTCAAGACAGAAATTACACATGAACCAGTATAAGTGATCATAAACCAGTTCAAGTCTGTAACATGTTGTTCAAGTCTGTAACCAGTTCAAGTTGTGTAACATGACACAAATTCAGTGCACACAAACCACTTTCAAAATGACTGAAACCAGTTTAAGATAAACCTAGATGGATGTAGTATCAGACTTCACTGATTTAGGTTAAATTGGTTTATTGAATTTCTGTCCCAGATCTCCTCCCGATTCAAGTTAACTTGCAGTACCCTAGCATTGCAGGATGCTTTGCACCTCCCCCACAAGTCCTGGGAGGCATGCTCTAGCACCCACCTCCCCTTCAAGCTTTTGGCCTCAGCCACTGTAGGCGTGTGGCTGCATTTCCAAAATCAAAAGTGAATGTCTGTTTACTTGCTTATCCATTCAGTCTACACAGGTTAGACTAACCTAAGAAGATTGAATGGGTTCAGCTTCAGGCTTTTTGGCTATTTGTACTTAGCCAAACAGTTCAAAAGTATACCTATAAAATTAATGCAAAACTATAAAATGGTTCAGAGATTATGCTTTTTATTAGACCAAAAAAGAAATTGCAAAAAACCCGATCTTTTTCTGCAAGCTTTTGGGCTCACATGCCCTTCCTCAAGCTCAGGAAAAATTAAAGATGGTAAAAAGTCCCCATAGGTAGGAAATAAACTTCATTTTTGTACAGAGGAAGCTGAAGATGTAAGTCTGTTCCTCTGGATCCATGAGAGTGTCTTTGTGAGTTGCTCTTTGTTGTGCAGATCAGGCAGGATTCCTTTCCTGGTGGTGTCAGATGGCAGATAGGCAGAGAGGTGTAGAAATCTACAGGCGGGCAGGGGGTGCAGTGCAGCCCAGCTGTGGGATGCACATGGCATTGCGGGGCCCCAAAAGCAGTGTCAGCAGCAGCAGGGTACAGAGCCCAGTGGGCAGCAGCAGCCCCCCTCCACCTGGCTGCCTGGGCTCCAACCCTCCCACGACCTGCTTTGGCTGGGACCCCATTCACCCCAGCCCCTGCCCCTGTCCCTTCCTCACTCCCTGCCTCACCGGGGGGGGGGGGGCCTCAATCTGCCATCCCCATGCCCCTTCCCCTTCACAGAGCAGACTGATATTTGCCTGCTGTGCTGGGCAGTGATCCACACCCTGAGCTGTGATCCTGGCTGCGTGTACACCCCTCTCCACCCTTGGAAAAGAAAAAGCAGGAAAACGGAAACGCCTCCACCCACTCCTGGATGTTTTGGGAACCCCAAAGCACGGGTGCAAGCACCTGCTTCTCCTTACCTGTCCATCACAAGGAATGCTGGCCTGGGCACTCACTCCCAGCCCCTGGCGTCAGAACCACAGCACTTGACAAAATTGTGAACCAGCCCCCTTTGGAATGGTTTAATTGTTATGTGTGTCCACACCATGCCTCACAACAATTGTAAGCAGTTTCCCATCTGCAACATTTTGGAATAGTTCAATTGTTCCATATCCACAGATGGGCAATAAGTATATTGTTCACAGATACATTGGCTAGTATAAAGAAATCTATAAGAGATATAAAGCCACTGGACAAAAGTCAACCATTATCCTGATTAGAGTTAAGAAGCAACTTCTCCCATAGATGTATTATTGCATAACTGACCATTATTATTCAGCTAAACCATCGGTTAATGGCTACTGGAAGAGAAAAAATACATGGACCTTTTTTCTGAGGTGGTGTGAAAATATTTATATTCCTACCTATTTATAAGAATATTTATATTCTTATAAACAAGGACTTTTGATCAGTTGACCTGTGATGTTGTAGATCCACCCATCATGTTACCACATACCTACCCGTATATGAGTTCTTACCCAAGATACATACTGGAGGGTAAGACTAAACTCTTAAAACCTTATACTGCCCTCAAATTACATGTTAATAATCCACAGGTATCAATGAGAGGGGTGCAAGCAGATAAAGTACAGTACAGGGCCACTAAACTTTGAAAACACAAAATTAAAAGTTATTTTCACATTCTTGGTATATAAGTAGTATTCAGAGTCTGGAGAGACTCTTACAGTCCCCTGTAGTGAACATATAAAATGGGATTATCAAAGTCTACAGAGTGCTGAGTCAGACTTCCTCCACTGCGGGAAGATTACTTCATTGCAGGGTCTTTGAGGGCTGAAGTTGCATGTGGTAGCTGTGCCCTCACTGTGCAGAGGACTTTCGATCAGTTGACTTGTGACGTTGCAGATCCACCCATCATGTTACCATGCACCTACTCGTCTTCCAAAGCTGCCACAAATTTTTTCAGTGGCCTGGGATTCATGCTTATGTTTCTTGGCTGCACTGTGCTATTGCCTTCTGTGCCTTTTATACCAAGAGTGCAGTTTTTAGCCTTTGAGGAAGTTGTTCTGGAAAGAAAAAGATTGTGTTATCACCGTTCACTTGATTACTGATTACCAATTTTATAAATGTGTATGTGTAAGTATAATGTCATGAATGACATACATAAGAATGACATACATGAATGTCATATAAATACCATGTTTACTGCAAACTAATGTCTATAAGCTATATGTTATTGCTAAAGTAATTATTAACACATACATACATCAGGGTCATAAATCACACACACAGATCTTTTTTTTAATCTCAACATCCATGTCAGTTTAAAGAAATAGAGCCTTTTACAAAAAATTTGAATGAAAAAATAGCATTATAGAATTTAACCTAAAAAAAAAAAATTACACTTTTTGAGTTTAATGATGCTTGATTTCAGAAAGAAAGAAGCATGCTTATAAAAACAACCAGTAAGATGCAGTAACTGGTTTTAAATAGTATGACATACATTTTGGAGCAAATTAATACATTTTTTAAATTATGAAGTAAGAAGAATTATTTTCGCACTCTAAAAGGTGCTGTATTGATCAATACATTTTAACCTGCAAGGTCACAGCTAGTCTAATGACTTGTGGCAAGCACCATTTAATCCATACTTTCAGTAGCAGCAGTGATCTGTTAAAGCACAACATCATTTTCAATAGTTATGTCAACAGGTGCTGGAAAGAGCATCATGTGCATCAGATTGGTGGTGGGAGAGCTATGCATACATTTAACTGCCTAGCCCCTTTATAAACTAGTGTCCCTTCAAATTTTCTCAGCCATGGTTAATTTAAAATGGCGGTGGGAAAGGGAAGAATGTGGAAAACTTTTAAAGACTAATGAAACCTATGCCCCACATCTTTTTCACACATGTTCAGTCATATGGCATTGCTCTGGAGTGGCAATGTAATCCTACACAGTATAAACGCATGAAGTGTTGACCTGGGGAAGTAAATCACACACCTGGTAGCTTTTATCCCCCTACTGCAGGGATAAAACATATATCAATTTGTGTAAATGGTAGCATATCAGTAAGAGTAGTATCTTGCTGCTTTTCTTTTTTGCTCTGACGGATGTGAAAGGTCTTTGCTTGTCTTCTTGTGTATATTAAGCCCCGAAGATCTCACTGGCACGGCAAGTGACAACTGGTGCCCGGGAAACTTTTATCCCCAATGTTTTTAATTTCCATCTGAAGACATAGAGAGGATTGGTTTGTTTTTGTTGTGTTTTTTGGCCTTCCCTTTTCCCCTCCAGTGAATTGTTGCAATGCTACCAAACGATCTCGTCCAAGAAGAGAAGGGAGGGCTATAACAAAGTGCCATGTTACAAGCTGCACAGAGGCAGACAAAAGCAGATGTGGGGGGGGGGGGGGGGAGAAAAAGAAAAACAAAGAAAAAACACCCCCAACCCCAAAACATGAGGGATTAAAAAAATAAAATAAAAAATCCTGCCCTACAGGATAAATGTGGAAGACAATGTTCCTTGCGGCCATTTGGGGTGGGGGAGAAAAATACACTTGCTCCTCGCTGTGTCCTTGCTCTTGGGGGGGTGCACATCCCGGGCAGGGGGATGGGGGGTGATGTTCCCAAGGTTTGCATTTGCGGAGGGAGCCGTGAGGTGGGCTGGGGAGAGAGCGAGGGAGACGGGCCGCCATATTTCTGCCTTTACCACGCCCGGAGAGGCGAGCCATTGACAAGTCGGGCTGCTGGATACATATTGTGCCTCTGCCTTCCCCCTCCGCTTGTAGTAAGGGAGAGGCAGGGACAAGGGGCGACAGCTCCGTCCGCCGCGGGAAGTAAAGCCCATTGGCAAGAAGATCCCCCGGCCCAGCCCAGCCCGCCCTGGCGCTCTCCACCGCCGCGGGGCAGAGCGGGGCCGGCAGCCGCGGCTATTAGCCGGGGGCTGGGGCGGGAGACGGGGGAGGAGGAGGCGGAGTAGGAGGCAAGCGGCGCCGGGGGTGGGGGTTGCGCGGGCCGGCGAGGAGCCGCCCGGTGGCTCTTTCCTCGGTGCCTGGCAGGGAGCGGAGGAGGAGTTGGCTCCGGCAGAGGCGTGGGGGTAGGGGCCGGTGCCTGCGCCTGCAGCCGGGCGGTGCGGTGCAGGGCGGTGCGGGCCGGGCCGGGCGTGTCCCCCGCGGCGCGGCGCTGCGCTGCGCGGCGCGGCCGGGAGCTCCGGGGGGCGGCGGGGGTGGGCGCTGCGCCGGAGCCCAGCCGGGAAGAATGACTCTGGAGTCCATCATGGCGTGCTGCCTGAGCGAGGAAGCCAAGGAAGCCCGGCGGATCAACGACGAGATCGAGCGGCAGCTGCGGCGGGACAAGCGCGACGCGCGCCGGGAGCTCAAGCTGCTGCTGCTGGGTGAGTGTGGGGCGCCCCGGGGAGCCCGCCCGGCCTCGGCCACGGCCCCGGCCCCGGCCGCTCCCCGCCACGCGCGCTTGCACACGCAGCTGTGGACATGCGTGTGCACATACACGCCCATACGCGTGAGCAGTTGTGCACTCGTCTGCCAGTTACACACACACACGCAGCAGTGCACATGCATGTGCAGGAACACAGCACGGAGGTGGACACACTTGTGCAGAAACATGCATGTGCACCCATCTGCCAGAATGACATGCATACACACAGGCAGACATGTACACACATATGCCAATGCAGATATACACGGGCAGCTGTGTACACGCACCCATCTGCCAGTATTACACACATGCATACACACACCCATGGGCAGCTGTGTACACGCATGTGCACCCATCTGCCAGATCTTGCATGCACATGCATACCCCCCCACACACACACAGGCGGCTGTGTACATGCATGCACACCCATCTGCCACTGCTCTTGCATGCATGGTTGGCTCCAGCTGTGTCTGGCTGCAGGGCTGGAGAGGAAACTAGAGGGGAATCAGCTCCCTCACAGCCCTGTGGGTGGATGGAGGAGACCATTCCAGTTCCACGCTCCCTGCCTTCTTCTAATGGGCACTTGCCACCAGCGTTGTGATGCTGATCAGGGCAACTAGGCGGGTGGGGGTGGGGGTGGGGAAGAGACACAGGGTGGTATGTGTGCAGGGGGTGAAGGGTGGGTGTTGCATTGTCTCCCTCAGCACTGCGACTACAGATGTGGCTGAGGCAATAATCACCTCTGGTTTCAGTTGGTGGGGAGGCTAGCTGTGGCCTTCCAAAATGGAGAGAGGGGCTGAGGGGGTGGAAAGGGATAAGGGAAGAGACTGATGCTTGTTTGCCACAGGCATGAAGAAGCAATGGCAAGGCGGCAGCTAAGTGAAAGGGCTGGAGGGGGGAAGCTGCTTTGCAGATTGATGGTGACAGGCGTTAATGTCTGTACTGTTCTGGGAGCCCTGGCGAAGGGGGCTGCCTGGCTGCATGTTGGAGCTATGATTTTTATTTAACGAGGTAAACGGAGATACATGGGATAGGCTTAGTTTATGGTCTATATCTGTATCTCTTTATACACATATTTATACACACACACATATATATACAGTGTGTGTGTACACATACATACACGCAAAACCTGAGCTGCACCCTGAAACTGACTTGTAGCCTACAAGCATGTCTGAGACTGACAGGTTCTTTAATACCTTTGGAATCCACCCATCGGTTAGGAAATGTCATTTACAGCATACAGCGGCCTTTCTTTTTAATCTCGGCAGAAGCTAATGCCATTTCAAGTAATTCTTTCTTAGAAATGTGGCTTATGTGCTCAAATAAGCCTCTTGAGTGAAAAGAAAAGGCTCCATGTCCAGACTATTGTAATAACGCATAGCCACTGTGGTAAGGGAGCTTTGTGCCTTGGACTAACAGGCCCTGAAAAATGTCTGCACCACTGTCTGGTGTTTGTGTGTCTGAATGTGTGTTGGGGAGAGCAGGGGGTGTATTGTGAAATCACCTCTCACATTCACAAGACGGGGACTATCCATTTTATTCAAAACATTCTGTCTTGTACTATGCGTAAAGGTGGTAGTTGATGCTGGGGAGTAAATTGTCTTTCAAATGAGCTAAAGGTGAGTCAAAGTGCAAATTAATTGAAATGACTGTTTATGAATCCATTCTTTCCCCTGGTGTTATTTTAATAAGATGATATTATTAAATCATATTGGTCTTAGATTTAGATTAAGGTATTGGGGTTTTAATGGGTGTGGAGAAATAGCAGGAGGAGACAGAGGTTGACATTAACATTACAATTACTTTGGTTTTGGTAGTGTAAGAGTGGCATTGTATGCGTAATGGTCCAGACAATAATGTGAGTCAATAATGTATATAGTTGGTCCAATAAAAGATATCACCCTAAGAAATCCTTGCCTCCCCCTTTGGTTTTGGTTTAATTTTGCATTTTCAGGTTTGAAGTAGAGAATAACATAACCTGCATGTGCTTTAATGGATATTTACTAAAATGTTTTATACATTTTATTCAAGAAGAATTTGACTGGTGGTACAGTAGTTCTCAGTTGTTTCTGCATTTCCTAGGTTTTCCTTCAATAATGCTTGCGGGTTTCTCCCAAGGTTTTGGAGAAGTAAAAAATTTGTGGAAGGATATAACTGTGTTCTCTCAAAAGTAAGGACAATTGAAAAGTACAAAATATATAGTTTAAAAGATTTAAGCTCCATTCTACAGTCTATGATGGATGAATTTAACTTAATATACAAGTAGTCTCAGTGATTTGTAAGATTTGCCTGCTGGTAAAATTAAGTGCATGTGACTGATAGCATGATCTGGGCCAAATTTTGACACTGCTTAAGCCAAATTAAAGGGGTCAGATTTAAAACTAGAACCAATAAGGGGCTGTTATTTTTATAGATTGGAAGAAAATACAGAGTTTATCCGTATTAGGGATTCTTGCACTGTTGTTTCAATGCTAGCGTAGACCTTCTGTTTTAGTATGCTTCATTAGGGCAAACTGAGAAAATTGCAGTAGTGCAACTCTTTTTTATAAAGAGTGATGCATCTATATTGGGTGTCCGTGCCAGTGTAGCAAGATCAGTAGAGAAGTCCCTGATGCATAGATGCCTTAATTGTTTTTAAATAAAATTTTATTAAAAGGAAACTTGCATCTTTAAGTCATACACATGACTGAAAATGGGGGTGGTGAGGTGGGGTATGTGTATTGTTGGGCTTCATACCTGAAAATGGTATATGAATTGTTGGATTTAACACCTAGAGCTCTTAATCCTGAAAAAGTGCTCCATACAGGCAGTCCACCACAGAAGCCAGTAGGATTCCATTCAGGTTCAGGAATTTACCATCACAAACCTCTTTCAGGTCTAAAAATGCCATGCAGAAAAATATTTAAGGAGGGAATTCTTATTTCCCAGATCCATTATTTTGTGTATTTGACAGAGCTTTGTATCATCACTCACATGGTCAGTTATTCATTCAGTTTTCTTTGCTTGTCATTTATACAGCAATGAGGAAAAAATGGAAAATGTCATAGTAAGGCCGTAAGGTTTGGAGAGACTAAAATTACTTAAACGCTTCTTTTAAAATTTTCCAGATTTCAGGTTGACAGTGACTTATCACACATTCCTCTCCCACCCTTCAATTAAAATTAATAGTATTTCCTAATTTTAGGTAGACTTTGGGTACAGTTTAAGAGTGCCTAATCTTTTCAGCTACCCAGTTGTTTAAAAAAAAAAAAAATTAATTATCATGCAACTTATGTGTTTTTAAACTATGCGACTTGGCTTCCGAGTTGACAATGTGAACATTTCAGAAGTGTCATTTTCTGTAAACATTTATTTGTAACATTTATTGTAAAAATTATTTGCATCTCTTTGTAGTGGATACTTTGTCCACTATCAAGTATTAGGAGTAGCTAATTATTTTGATTACTGTGAATAAATAGAGGGGTTTTTTTGTTTGTTTTTTTTTGTTTTTTTACACACACATGTAATTTAAATTTATGAAAACTTGCATGAGTAGTACTAAATATGAAGGAAGAGTTGAACTTTTTCTATGTCAAGGTAGGAATTAACATATTTTTTCACTTTCAAAGATTTTAATGCTTTCTTGCAGTCTGAAATGATTTGTCCTTCCCAGTCGTGTAGCATACAGTTACTACATGACATGCAGATTACAGTATGTAGTCATTTTATACATTAATAATTGTGATTATAAGTGTAATCGTCTTTGTGGTCACAGAGTTCAAAAGTTGTAGTCTATCTGGCAAACATGGCAATTCATGGTTAAGATTACTTTTTAAGAGATTAGTTTAGTTTCAAAGTAAACCCTTTAAAGTAATTAAATATTAAAACCCAAGTTCCACACACTAAAATTACATATCAGTCTTCTACGTGATACGTTTTTAAAGTTAGGTGAAGTGTTTGTTATCATTACCACTTAAAAAAAAAAAGCCAGTTCCCTAAGCTAAGTATTGAAAACTAGCATTGTAAAGAAATAGTAGGATCCTAGCTAGTACATTGTCAACCGTATTAGGATGTCGTGGATCAAAGTCAGTCTTCCACTGAATTTGGTTTGAATGTACGGTATTTTTCCAAATTCTTCTGTTTTTCATTACTGTTGATCATTTTGCAAAACTGCAATTGCTCTCTAAAGTTTAAAGTTGTTAATATCCATCTATTGTTTGCTCTTGGTTGGAAAGATAGTGGGCATGTCTACCTGTGCAATTAATGTGAATGAATAAAGTCTGGCACAAACTGTGCACAGTTTGTGCCAGAGTTTATTTGCTCCTGAGCACCATGTTTGAATGTGGACCCAGGACCCTGCAGCACATTGAGTCAGATCAGAGCAGTCCTGGTTGGCAGAGGGCGCTGGGGGTAAGCCTGCCAGGCTGGGGCTGCTCTGACTCAGTTCAGCACGTTGCGGAGAGGCCTGCTGGCACCCTGAGGGTGCTCCAGTGCAGAACTAGTCAGCAGGCAGCCCACATACTGAAGCACCCTTGTGCCCCAGCCAGCCCCTTCAGCATCTACACAGACCTTGTGGCACAGTAAATCACTCTGCCACAGGATTGTTTACAAGTACTATCCTTGGCAGAATGTTTTAGTTTACTGTGGCCTAACAGGGCCTCGTGTAGAAACTTTATTGCGGAGTTAATTATACATGTGACATTTACTGTGGAGCTGTGCCTAGTATATTAGAAAGAACAAGGTATTTTTATATATTATCATCAAGATATTGCAAACTTATGTATAAATATTGTGTGTGCAATGTTTTAAAAGCAAAGCTCGAGCTGTGTTCTGAGGTTCACCTCTGAATGCTATTTTCACTGTCATCAGTCGGAATTCTTTGTTGAGGCCTAAAATATAAAACCTGGTCTCCCAAAATTTATTCATATATAAATTATTTATAGTCACAAATATTTTTCATAAATCAGTGGGAATTTCCCTGCTTACTTGAGAACATAAAATTTACCCCTAAATAAAATGCTTAAATTTGGCTCAAGTTAAACATTGGAGAGACATGACAGTGTGTTCACACTGCTTTAATTTAGACCCGTGGCTTTGAAGAACTATGCCATCTTTAAAAGATGGTTTTCCATATACAGATGTTCTTTACTGTTGAGGTAGCATGACATATATAGGTATGACATATATAGGTGTTCTTAGCAAAACATTTGCATTCTTCTTATGCCATCAACTGAAATAAGTGGAAGTTAATCCAATTGAGCAAGCATACATTGCTGCCAGCCTTAACTAGAAAAACATTTTTGTGCCACCTTAGATGGGCAACCTGTAAATCTGTCTGGTAATATTTATTCTTACATCTGTCTCAGTTAAAACTGGAGATCCAATTACAAAATGTAGGATTATGTGATAATACAAATCTTTAATTTCTCTAGAAATGGATTAGACTGGTGTAATGTAGCTTGGTCATCTATTAGATATATACACTAGAGCTCCCTTATTTTTCATGCAATTTAACTGCTACATAATCACTTGTTAAAATAGAACCTGCCCAAAGAGTGATTTCTTATGCAATACATATTTATTGATATATAATATTACCGAGATGGATGCATTTTGGTATACGAATTGGGAGAACTTTTACCTAGTTGAATTTTCTGTTTTAGATGCATACCAACTTCTAGCTATTTAAATCCTGCATCAGCCACACTTTCATCTTATTCTTATTACAGTTACTAAAAATACTCGAATGCAAATTATTCCTAAATTCATACGACTGTTCAACTAGAACAAGACAAGTAACAGAAACACGGGTTATTACATAAACATACAATATATGGTCATGTTAAGGATTACATGTTGGCCATATGGAACCTGGGTAACCAGAAATTCAGAGATAAGAATTTCCCCTATAGCCAGATTTATCCAGAGTCCTGTTGAAAAAAAGATTGATATATAAACAAGTCTAATCTAGGATATTAGATAAACTGCCTTGGTGATGATCAAAGATCTCCCAAGTTACCCACTTAAGGATTTTGCTCTTCAAAGGGGCAGCATTTGGTCCAAGTCATTCAACTTGATTTTGAGTAGATTAACTGTGCCTGTATTTCTATTATAATATTTATAGGCTAAGCACAAGGTAGAAGTAACAGCTATAAATCAAGCATACTTGGTAGCAGTTTAATTTTTGTAAGGTGATGCAGCTCTTTGCCTCAGTTTTCCTAACAATTAAAAATAGGAATGATTATTACCTAATAATTAATTGCCTAATAAATTATTTTAAAATGTTTGGAATATTAAAAGTATGTCAGAATAGCAAGTGCTAAATATTGTAAGTAGTACATTTTTAAAACAAGTTATTTCAGTTTCAGACCTCTGTTCCCCAAGCTGCATTTTGGTGGTTTTGCAGTTCCAGTTTCCAGTAGTTTATTTCAAATGTTTTTTCCGTCACTACTGCATTCTGAAAGATCAATAGAAAACAGGAGAATCTGACTAGGTAAGAAGTGGAACTGATTTATTCCCATTGTTGTCAAATGCACAAAGTAAAAACCAGTAACAATAATAATAAGAAAACCCCTAACTGACAGCGTGTATTTTACTTGGTTAGTCGCCTTTAGTCTTGGGTGTTAGTTGGTATGAGTAACAACAAGTTGTTAGGCAGAATGTATTGTGTTTGTTTTATATTTATCCTTTTCACTTTAAATACCTGTTGTACTTTTTCAATCAGTTATGGTCAAATATATTACTACTTTATTTAAATTTTAGTTGCAAACTTATCAGGATGTATATTATAAATAGACTTGGTGGACAGACTTGGTGGGGGGAAACTTTTTATTAACATATTGTAACAGGGGGCCTTCCCGGGCTGATCAGGAGTGGGCCCACCCACCTGTTTCTCACCTAACCGCCTTGTCTGACACCTTGTTATTCAATAATTGGCATCTTATTAGGCAGGAGGCTGCCCATTTCCTGCCCCAGTGCCAGGGGGCATTCTGTGACTGAAGCTTTCCCTGCACTGGAGCCCATGCCTCACAGATGGCATCCACATGATATTCATAACTCACACCGCAACTGGTGCTCCAGGGTCTCACCCTCCCTGAAGCAGCAGGTCATTGTGCTGTCTTTCAACCCCCACTCAGCTTCCTTGTGGTAGAGGACTTACCGTGGTCAGGACTTGCCCCTAACTCTGGCCGAGCTCCCCCACTCAGCCTTTGGCCCAAACTACAGTCTCAGGCATCCACAAACACACTGGCCTCTTCCCCACACATGGGGTTCCTACTATGCACACTCTAGGGCCTCTGCACCACACCCCACCCTGGGGTCTTCTCACCATCCTCAGTCAGCTGCTCCCAGGGCTGGCCCTTGCACTGCCCTTCAGGCTTACTCCCAGTTCAGCCTTACTCAGCCCTCTTCACACACAGCTCTTCAGGCCTACTCTTATTTAACCCTACTTTGCACAGGGCCATCTACATCCCTGCCTTCTCCTGGGCTTCACAATCCCTCCCCCCCTCCAGGGCCACACAGCTATCTATAACCAGGAGCCTCTGGGGTCTTAGTCCCCTGCAGGCCCAGGTGGCCATAGCCAGGCCTGGCCCTCATACCCACCAAGGTTTGGGAGCTGGGGTTATTAAGGCACCCTGACCCACCTTTCACCAGGCAGGTAACTGGCCTGGCATTTCTTGGGGGCTCCTGTGCCACCAGCAGCCCCACCAGGCTACCCATCCCCAGCAGGGTGCAATTTTAGGTCATGCATAAAACCAGGAGCCTCTTAGCCATCCCCAGGAGCTCCTGCCCTTACCTCCACCTGCTGCAGCTCAGCCAAGTAGTATTCCCCCTTAGCTTGGCAGCACCAAACTGCAGCCTTTATCTACCTGGTTCCCAAAATGGCTGCCCTCATCATGCACCTGGTAGCTGCCTGACTCTGCCCTTAAAGTGGCAGGCACCCAAAGGTGCTCTGCCACATACATAATGTTATGACTATGAGGCTTTGTTGATGTGCATAGATAGATCCCTTTTGAAGAATGATATGTTGTATTAGCTAAGAAGATGGGGCATGCTTTTGCTGATGTGGCTTTAAAATGAATGTACTGTTTTTTAATGCATTGACATGGAATTTATCTTGTATAGTATCCTAGTTTCTCTTGGGGAGCTGGCTCAGGTTCTCAATGCACATTACATGTCTGTTTAGACTTCCAAGAAGTCCAGAGCTTGCATAATGTCTACCTTGTATCAAACAGCGCACACCATATTAACTACTGCAGGGGGTAGAGGGAGAATTGAGAGCGTTCTGTGATACGGGACATTTTGGGCTATGAGAAATTATTTTGTTAGTGATAATGGCAGTGACAACTTCACAAAGGAAAACTTTTTTTTTTTTTAAAGTAATGTGACAATCACGGCAAAATTAATCCCAGGAAAGTGTGAAATAGCATTATAAGGTAGATGTGTGATTAATGGTAATTAACTCTATTGCAGTAACTGAGTACTATAAACACAGAGCATTTTTTCTTGCCCTGCTGAATGAAATAACACTCAAGAAAGATCTGTTCTCGCCCTTGAACGCTATGATGTATGAACAGCTGTTACTAATAAAATTATGGGAAGTTTTTCAACATCCACCTTTTATTTGCTGTACTAATATCTATAAAAAGTCTGACTGGCAAAGACCAACAGCAAGAAAGCAGTATTAAGACTTTAATGCAGGAAGCAAATTACTGAGTACTAGGGGGGTCCTACTAGCAGGACACTAGCAATCTATGCTCTAGAGCATTTATTAACCACAGTACAAAGAAATGAGGGTTATTAATAACACAGTCTCAGTATTGAGTTTTGGTAACAGATAAAGTATTTTAAGCGGTTTTAAGTCTTCTGTTGGAAATTGCAAGAGCAAACTGAACATTGTTTCAGTTAAAGCTGGTCATATTCTAAAAGCACATTGTTTCCCCCATCATTAGGTTGTATATAGAGTCTAAACTGAAGGGGCAATTGTCTACAGATTATTAGTCCTTTGTTTTATTTGTAAAGGAGATACTTTTCTGAATAATCAAGCTGTTTGGCTTGCACACTGTTTTTTCAGTTACTTTGTGTTTGATAATGATTCCTCATTCTTTCTCACTCTTCTATAAAAGGGAAGTGACTCCCTTTGCTTGTACTCTGCGTGTGCATGTTTATAAATTGAAAGACACTGTACAACATCCTGAAATTATTGGAAACACTAATTATTTATATCAGTAGAGTGGGGAAAGAAATGTGAAGGCTCTAGCTGTCCTCACTGCACAATTGATATGAGAGATTGGTACTCAGGTCTTGGCACTAGTATTAGTAACTCGGAAGTGAACCTCCCACAGGAAAGTGGTATCTGTTGCTGTGTTCTCAGTGTTTCTGAACTTGTCTGTGTGTATCTGGGGGAATATTCTGGGATTCTTTGTGATGAGATGCCCTTAGGTTCTGACTTAATAAACTGAGTTAATTGAAGGAGACCTTGTCTCTCTGTTGCGGAAATTGTGAGAAGGGCTCTTGAGAGAGGTTTACTTGCATCCTCCCTGCTAAGTGAGGTATTCCAGCTTGGGTTAAACCAGAATCTGAGCTCTGCTCTATCCTCATAACTGGGGGATTCTGGGTTGAGTTTTCTGTGTAGGGGAAGTAGAATTTAAGTTGCAACTAAGGTTAGAACCTAGGTTAAACCATTGAGTAAAGACATGCCCTTAGTAGTGTGTCAGAGGCAGTGGAGGCCTAATACAGATTCTGTGAACTAATAAGTGTCTGTGTATAGCTTTAGCAGTGTTTGGCTTTATGGATCATTTATAATCAGACCATAGCCATATATCAGTTTCCAAAGAGATGAACCTAGGATTTCATTCCAAATAGAAGAACTTTAATCTGTGTGCCCCTTAGGGAAATGCATCTTTTATGAAAAGTGTCTCCTAGTTAAGGAGATCAGTATGAAGTATCCCTAGCTTTTGGAAAATAAACTAGAAGATACGTTAAATGAAGATATGCATTACATATATTCTTAATATTAAAATGGGTTTTAGGCTTTAAATTAATGTGATGTACTCCAGCAACAATAAATTACTCCAGAATGAACATTAGTGGCAATACTAGATGCTTAGGTGACTGAAGAACTCTGTCCCCCATCTTGTGCTTAACAGCATTCTTAAATCATAAACCATTGCCCCCCCCACCTCCAATTCAGTAACCCTCTATAAATTTTGCTACATATACACTTAAAAAATAGCCCAGAAGTATTATGGTATCTCTCTTGCTAGAATCCTTGCACTGGGGAAAATATATAGATGAGTTAAGGAAAGTTCCCCCCCTCCCTTGTTCTGAATTCCCATTATAGGAGAATATCAAATATCCAGTCTGTAATCTTAAACTTAATCCTCTTGCTTGGATTAGAGAATGCTGGAAAAGAATGCCTAGAGCTATTCCAGCCCACATTTCTGGGTACATGGTTGTCAGCCAGGAAGTCAAACAAAAGATTTCCTTAGTGGCAACTACTAACTTATAAGGCCAGAAAAACTCAAGCACATAAAAGTTGGGAAAGGTGCCATCATTCCTTGTGCTTTTAGGAACCTATCCTCCTTAGAAGTGGGTGATCAAATATTGGGAATTTATGCCCACATGTATTTTACTTTGATTTATTAATCACTACAAAGTACCATTCATACTAGTTTGGGCACTATTGACTGTGTGGTGCTACTTAAAGAAAAATACTTAATTTCTTGCTCTGTAAAATTAGTTAATTTGATATTGTAATGGTTATGAAAACAAAAACAATTTATTCAGTAATCCAATAGGTACTAGTAAAAACACTGAAAATTATAAAGAAGTAGATTGGGTGTCTTTAACAAGTTCTTATAGTGCAAACCCTACTTGAATGATGTGGTTGTTGTAAACGTGTTTTATGGAATGGTGTGCTGGTGGGGGTAAAATCAAGCATTTATATTCATAATGAAAATCTTTTGAAGATGTCTGGCCAAGGAAAAAAATAGAGTGATTATGCTTATAAGGCGAGCGAGAGAGAGAGAGAGATATCCACTGAGAAAAATGTAATGTGGGTGCTTCTATCCAGTCCTGTAGCTTCCTCCTTTGAGGTAGGTTAACACTATCTCTCCTTTTTACAGCTTGCAGACTGAGACTACGTGTGGTTAAGCACTACAGTTACACTACGGAAAGAACCAAGAGTAAAACCTAGAGTGCTTAATTTCAGCTCTCATTGCTTTTGTCAAATCCCTTTTTTCACCTGTTTATTTTATGCAAGTCAAGTGATGCCTGGATGGACAAGATGCTTTCACATTTTTACATGGGCAATGGAAGCTTTTATACCAATTTAATTCTTTACTTCTACTGAGATGTCCAGTTTTTCTGGTGGTAATTATGATTTCTATGTGTGATTTCTATGATTTCTTCGATTGCTATCAATTATGAGAGGACTTTGTGGACTCTTATTAATGTAGGCCACCAAACAGCTGTCTAAATGACTTTTTATCATTACTGATCTGGACTGTGATTGAACCAGGGATTTAAAGATGAGTGAAATCACTCTTTATCTTATTACTATTCCTCTGAGTCACCAAGTCTCTTCTAAGGTGATCTTTTGTGCTTCTGATCCAGGAAATAATATAATATTGTCCTCTTAATTTAACTGAAAAAGATGCCAAAAAATTGACTACTGTATCCCAGGAGAAACACTTTTTGTGTGATATTACTACTACTACTATTACTGCTATTACTACTGCTACTACTAGTACAGATATCACAGTGTTTTCTTCCAAGATCGGAAATAGTTCACCAGGGGCCCTTTAAAACCCAATAATCTAGCTATAACTTATGGTACTTTGGGTAATAAGTAACTTCCTAGAATTAATAGTTTTGTACTTCTTCCCCACCCCATAGTTTTGGGTGTAACAACGTTTTGTTTTCCTGTAACTTTGAAAGTGCAACTAAGCATGCATAGTATTTTCTCTTAGGCAGTCTCAAGGAGAAAAAAGTGTGTGATTATTGCAATATGCTCTTTTCTCCTGCTCTCTATTTATCCCAGTGTTGAAATGGAAGAAAACTTTTGCAGTGGTCTGTGCAAAGAGAAGCATTGTTTAGACTGCATCATTTGGTTGAGTGGTTGTTCCATAGAAAAGAAAATCAAATATATTTGCCCATCCTTCTTCCAAATCCAGGTTCTATAGTGTATACTTTTAGTTTGTTATAAGTAAGTTGGAATGTCTTCAGTTAGTTAAACCAGTTTAAAAATTATTGTTATCACCAAGGATTACAAATATTAGTGGAGTCATATTTTTGTTTGAAGTAATTTTTGGTCTTCCCTATACAGTTGAATAAAATGGAATTAAAATTTGGCAATTTCCATCGTTTTTTAAGGCTTTTTATGTTGTACTGCATCTTCTTTTACAATGAAGTAATGTACTATTAATTATTAAATAGAATTAGGGTTAAGAACTGAATTTATGGTATTCAGTGAAGATTTTAGCCTTTGAACCAAAACCAGATAAACAATGTGTACTGAATTTGCTAACAGCCAAATTATGGCTCTGTTCCCAGTGACAAATCCCAAGATCTATGCTATTCAACAAGGAAGGCAGTGGATGTACCCTTGAATTGTTTTCTCTCAAGAAATGTCTGTGTTCCCAAAGGATGAAGTATTATTCAAACACTAATTTTGCTGTAAATATAGTTTCCTTTTAGATATTTCCATGGTAAATGTTTTAGTTTAAAAATTCACCTCTGAAGTGCTATTCTTATAAAATATATTTCTCCTGAAAATCCATTCTCTTTTGGCCTGTGCAATATGGCAGAGCAGGAACAGAATTTTAGCAGCAGTCTGTGTTATCTGCATAAGAACTTTTAACATTAACAGCAGGTTTTTTTGTTTTTTCTTATTCCCTCCATTCAATACATATTAAAAAATAAACACAAAAGGTTATATAGTCTCTGCAGTTAGCAGGGATTAAATGAGCAAGCTTTTTGTTCTGCTGTTAGTTGTTTATATAGCCTTGCAAGCATACACTGCCCTTTACAAAATACATAACTAAAACAAAAACCCTGGTCTGGATGCTTTTTAAATTGTCTTTGCTTTCAGTTTTAGTTGTTTAGTTGCTTCTCCGTTTGAGCCATAGTACTACTCTGGAGTAATACACAACTTGACAGCTTGGTCCCACTCTGTCTATTTTTTGAACTAGTGTAGTAGCCTACTTTTGTTCTGACAGTTTGTACTTATTTGGTGTCATTAGCACTGTATAACACACCAGACTGTAGGTAGATGAGAAATAGAAATGCAGGTGTTTTTTGTAGGATATTTTGTAAAAGTTACCCCTATTTGAGCAGTTTCACTTGATATTGTGCTGAAAACACTAGGGGAGATTTTCTTAGTAACTATGAAAATTCTTGTGCAGATGTTTTATCTGTTTTACCAAAGGCAGGAAAATTGTGCAAAAATTCCTGGTGAGAAGAAAGTCTACAGGTGAGGAAAAACTTCCATTTAAAAATAAAGCCCATACCAAGTCATAGAATATTTTCTCACTTGCACACATTCAGATATCAATTCTAATCTTTTAAGCTTCTCAGTGTTGATTGCCTGTTTGCACCTACCATGTCCTTTATTGGGGTTTTGCTTATTTACAGAGATTTGATTACATTTGGCAACTCTCAGAATCAAGCTCATAACAAAAAATGGGAGGTATCATTGTAAAATTATTTCAGCCTTTCATCTGCAGATTGTGGTTAAGGTGTGATGAATTGTGGTGAGATGGATGTTAGACATCTTGCCCTGTTTCTGTATTTATTTTCGTATTCTAAGTTGATGATGCCGAGAAGTGTTCATGGACTCTGATTAGCCACGTTATTTTAGACGTATGCATTCTATAGAAACACAACTACCTTTGTTCGAAATGCCCATTAACCCAGCTCTAGGAAGAGGCGAGTTGCAGAAATAAAATGGCTGTTGTCTACACTGTATCTGGCTTAGTTTCTTGACTTTATTTACTATCACTTTTTTAACATCTGTGACTTTCCCCTCCATTTGGAGGGAATAATTCTTGTTTTGGATAGAATTGTAATCACTTGGCCTTTCTGACTCAGATCAAGTATGTTTAGTGTCCACATGGTGGTTGCCTTCAACAGGCTCTGTGAACTGATGTTCTTGCTGGTACTAAACGGGCATGCAGAATTATATTAAATTCACTGTGATATGGGGTTGGGAATTCCCCATGATTACACAGACCTTCCTTTACCACCTTGTTTTGTGTGGACATGTGTTCCTTGCTAATAAATCATAGTATATTGTGGCTACTATGATATACCTGTTCAGCTGCAGCTATACAAGTAACCCTTGTTAAAATGAAGGGGGTGTTCAGTTAATAAATGTGTTTATTATAACTGAAATGTTCTTGTAATGAGATTTCTCTGTGAACAGTTACTGTGGAGTGGCTGAGGCATGATAAGAGCCTGTCCCCTTTTAATTGCAGTTACAGTCATGTAACTGTTCTTGAGTATGCAGTTCACAGAGAGCAGGCCTTACCTGTTCTGCAGTAATGTTCATGTACATGTTTTCAGCCCCAGGGTTAAAGCTCAGCTGGAGTAGCTTTCCCCCAAATGAAGCAGGGTTAAATTACATTGGTTTAGTTTTCAGTACCCTGGGGTAATTACAGTCACATGAACAGTTATGGCAAAGTA